>NC_142009.1:155236877-155590211 GCF_049901735.1 Notechis scutatus | reverse complement strand
TACTTACATGTATGGTGTTCGGCTTGGTTCGGGTATTTTCCCACGTCATTGTAGTTCTTTTAAAGTTGTAGCAACGTTTCAGCAGAATCTCATCTGCCATCATCAGGCTTCTGTATTGTGTTCGTCTGTGAGTCAGACTTTTACAGTTGTTTCAGATTTAAATTTGGGGCAGCCTATTGCTGTGTCAGAATGGTTTTTTCTTCATCCTGATTGGTTGGGAGTCTTGGTCTGTGTTTATTGGTCTCGGAGTTTGCTGTGTTCTGCTTGATGGGTGTCTCTGATATCTTCTGTCTGTTTTTTGGCTCTTTTTGTATCTTGATTGGCTGGCAGCATTGTGTTACTTTAATGGAGGCCTTTAGTGCAGCTTGGCTTCGGGTAAATGGACGGCTATCATTAGTTAGGAAGCTGGGTTTCATCTGGGTGCCTGGTTGGGGTGTGTTTGAGCTGGAGGTATCAGGGGGGATCTGTTTGTGCCCAGGTGACAAAACCTAGCCAAATACCTAGCAAAGCAGCTACAGCCCCATGCTGAAACAGCAGCTTCACATGTACAAAACTCATACCACTTCTTGGAAATGATCAAAGATCTACACGTGGAGCAAGAAGATCTGCTTGTAAGTTTTGACGTGGTTTCCCTATTCACTCAAGTCCCGATAAAAGAGACCCTTGAAATCATCAAAAATAAATACCAACCAGCCAAACACCTCATGGAACTAACAGAACACTGCTTAACCAACACATATTTCATATACAAAGGACAAAGATACAAACAAATAGAAGGAGCCCCCATGGGATCACCACTGTCACCTGTCATTGCTAACCTGTTCATGGAAGAATTCGAATCCAGAGCCCTGGCCAATGCCATCCTCAAACCCAAACTATGGTTAAGATACATCGATGACACATTTGTGATTTGGCCCCATGGACAAGAAAACCTAAACAATTTCCTAACACACCTAAACAGCGCACACCCCAAAATCAAGTTCACCATGGAAACAGAAACAAACAAACAACTACCATTCCTAGATGTACTAATCTACAAAAAAACAGATGGCACACTAGGACACACCATATACCAGAAGAAAACACACACCAACCGCTACCTCAACGCCCAATCCCACCACCACCCAGCACAGATAAACTCCGTGGCTAAAACACTAATTACCAGAACCAAATGCCTGGCAGACAAGACACACATTAAGGCTGAACTATGCACCCTGACTAAAGTACTGACAGCCAACGGCTTCCACAAAAGCAAAATCACCAGCTTGATCCACAAAAACACACTGAAACATAATAGAGACCCAGAAGATGAACAGACCTATGGAACAGCTGTCCTGCCCTACATAAGAGGTACTACAGACAAAATTAGTAAGGTACTACACAGACATCACATCAGGACTGCCTTCAAAACAGACAGAAAAATAGCAGCCATCCTTAGCAACCCCAAAGATAAAATTGACCTGGAAAACCAAGGCATATACGAAGTCCCCTGTGCATCATGCCCGGCCACATACATTGGACAGACCAATAGAAGAATAAGTACCCGCCTGAATGAACACAAAAATGCAGTCAAAAAGCTGGAACACACTTCCTCACTAGTCCAACACATGGAAGCTACAGGTCATAGCATCAACTTCAATGGCACCAAAACCCTGGCCACTATAGAAAACCCTAATCACAGAATCATCAGAGAAGCCATAGAGATTGAAAAAAGACCAGAAAGCATGAACAGAAGAGATGATTCCACCAGGCTGTCAATCATTTGGAAGCCTGCACTCACAAACAAAAAAATATCCACACCACAAGCCAGGCAAACACCTGGGCACAAACAGATCCCCCCTGATACCTCCAGCTCAAACACACCCCAACCAGGCACCCAGATGAAACCCAGCTTCCTAACTAATGATAGCCGTCCATTTACCCGAAGCCAAGCTGCACTAAAGGCCTCCATTAAAGTAACACAATGCTGCCAGCCAATCAAGATACAAAAAGAGCCAAAAAACAGACAGAAGATATCAGAGACACCCATCAAGCAGAACACAGCAAACTCCGAGACCAATAAACACAGACCAAGACTCCCAACCAATCAGGATGAAGAAAAAACCATTCTGGCACAGCAATAGGCTGCCCCAAATTTAAATCTGAAACCACTGTAAAAGTCTGACCCACAGACGGACACAATACAGAAGCCTGATGATGGCAGATGAGATTCTGCTGAAATGTTGCTACAACTTTAAAAGAACTACAATGACGTGGGAAAATACCCGAACCAAGCCGAACACCATATATATATATATATATATTGCCAATATGTTGGCAATATAACAGCTCAAGACTTAGAGGAACATACTACGTGTGCCCTGTGGATTAAATTATCTTTCAAAGGCAATAGTACAGGTAATCCTCGACTTACAACCATTTGTTTAGTGACCAGTCGAAGTTAAAACAGCACTAAAAGAAGTGACTTATGACCATTTCCCACACTTATGACTATCCCCATTGTCATGTGACCAAACTTTGGACACTTGGGATATTTACAGTGCATTCAGAAAGTATTCATACCCCGCCCTTCACTTTTGTCAATTTTGTTATGCTGCAGCCTGATTCTACAGTTGTTGTAAATTATTTTTTTTCTCATTAATCTACACACAGTACCAGTGGTAGGATTCAATTTTTTTTACTACCGGTTCTGTGGGTGTGGCTGGTAGGCATGGCAGGGGAAGGATATTGTAAAATCTCCAGTCAGAGGTGGTATTGGCCGGTTCTCAGAACTACTCAAAATTTCCACTACTGGTTCTCCAGAACTGGTCAGAACCTGCTGAATACCACCTCTGCACAGTATCCCATAATGACAAACTGAAAACAGAATTTTAGAAATATGAAAAAAATGAAATATCACACTGGCATAAGTATTCAGACCCTTCACTCAATACTTTGTTGACGAACCTTTGGCAGCAATTGCAGCCTCAAGTCCTTTTGGGGTATAACATGACAAGCTTTGCACATTGGATTGGGGGATTTGCTGTCATTCTTCCTTGCAAATCCTCTCAAGCTCAGTCGGGTTGGACGATGACTGTCGGTGGACAGCCATTTTCACATCCCTTCAGAGATATTCAATAAGGTTCGAGTCAGGGCTGTGGCTGGGCCAATCTAGGACGTTCACAGAGTTGTCTCTAAGCCACTCCTATGTTTCTTTGCTGTGTGCTTAGGATTGTTGTCATGTTGGATTGTTGTCTTCGGCCCAGTGCGCTGTGGAACAGGTTTTTATTGAGGATATCCCTGTACTTTGCTCCATTCAGCTTTCCCTCAACCCTGACCAATCTCCCAGTCCTTGCTGCTGAAAAACACCCCTCAGCATGATGCTGCCATCACTATGCTTCATTGTTGGGATGATATTGGGTTGTGATGAGTGGTGCCTGGTTTCCTTCAGACATAACATTTAGATTTGAGGCCAAACAGTTCAATCTTGATTAGATAGAGAATCGTGTTCCTCCCAGTCTGAGAGTCAGATGCTTTATTGCAAACTCCATGTGGACTTTAATGTGTTTTGCAATGAGGAGAGGCTTCTGTCTAGCCATCTGCCATAAAGCCCAGATCGGTGGAGGGCTGCAGTGATGGTTGTCCTTGTGGAACTTTGTCCCATCTCCATACAGGATCTCAGGAGCTCAGTCACCGTAATCATCGGTGGTCACCACTTTTACTAAGGCCCTTCTCCCAATTGCTCACTTTGATCAGGCTCTTAGAAGAGTCCTGATGGTGCCAAACGTCTTCCACTGTGCTCTTGGGAACTTTCATTGCAGCAGAAATTTTATTGTAACTTTCCCCAGATCTGTGCCTTGCAATAATCCTGTCTCTGAGCTCTGCAGGCAGTTCCTTTGACCTCATGGCTTTTGCTCTGCCATAGCAGGGATGTCAAACTCACATTATGGTGTTGACACGTGAGTATCAGGACTCTTTTCCCCTTCGCTAAACCAGGCGTGGGCATGGCCAGGGCATGATGCCCTGGCCCATGGTCCAACAGTTTGACAGCCCTGTGCTATAGCATGCATTGTCCGCTGTGAGGCCTTCTATAGAGAGGTGTGTGCCTTTCCAAATAATGTCCAATCAATTTAATTTACCACAGGTCGATCCCACTCAAGGTGTAGAAACATGTCAGCAACGATCAAGAGAAATGGGAGGCACCTGAGCTAAGTTTCAAGTGTTGTTGCAAAGGGTCTGAATATTTATGCCAATGTGATATTTCAGGTTTTTTTAAAAAATAAATTTACAATCATTTCCAAAATTATGTTTTTATTTTGTCATTATGAGGCACTGTGTGTACTAGATTAATGAGAAAAAATGAATTTCAACAACTGTAAAATCAGACAGCAGCATAACAAATTGACAAAAGTGAAGGGGTCAGAATATTTTCTGAATGCACCAGTCTGAGGTCCTGAGCGCTTGTCAGTTGTGACCTGACAAGAAAGAATTCTATTCAAATTGATTAATCTTGTTTTGGGGGGGGGGTGGAACCAGTAGGTTGGGCTGTTTATTTCTACTTCCCACTCTACTTCCTCCTTGTAATTCACCCTCCTTTATCAGCTCCATAGAAGCGCTCTCAAAGTATAGTAAGACTCCATTTCTGCTTGGGCATAATTGCAAATAGTTTCAAATGAATTAAAATACTTTAAAATGAAAACATAATAAGTAGCTACTATTTATGTAACTCAGAAATTGCCAATGTATTTGGAAAAGGACACTTTTATTTATGAAATAATATACAATAAATATAAAATTGTGGTTCTGCATTGTATGTGTATATGTATAAAATAGTAATAAAATAAAGCATTTGAGATTCCAGAAACAACAGTATAGACATAATACTAAAATTAGTATTCTCTCTCTCTCCCTCCCTCCCTCCCTCTCCCCCCCTCTCTCTCAAACATACACACACACACACACCAAAGTTAAAAGGTCTGTTTACCACCAGCAGTGATTTAATTTTACCAAAATGCCACCTTCTGCAATTACCATATTATTTGGGGCTGTGTTTTAGAATAGTGTTACAATTCTTTTTCTTTCATTTCTCCAATCCATTTATCAAAGTCATTTTTACTCCAAAGGGTAAAATATAACTCCATTTAAATGTCCTTGTTGTGATTGAGTAATGGATCTGTATCCTATTACCCAAAGAAAACCACTTTTATACAGTTTTGAGTAATTTACCCAGGTTATCAAATTGTTTTAAGGTTGCTTGTATTAGAGTTCTGAAATGATAACTCAAATATTACATGTGGCCAAATAATAAACTTTGCAGTAAAATATATAAATTAATACTTTTCTAACAAAGTAAGTACCAAAGTAAATCTTTTCACATGCTTAGTTTTGCAAGCTTGGCTCCATTCTCCACTGATTATGAAATATTGGTTAATGTTGTGAATTGTTACTGAATGTGCTTAGATTGATACATTGGTTATGTTCTCACTTACCATCTGGCATGCTGCAACCAAATTCTTTGATGGTAACCAGATGGTAACAAAAACACATCAAAACTTAATCAGCGAAGAGGTTTACTTTCAACCAAATATATTGAGCCAATTTATAAATAAGGGACAGGAGGATTACCTTCAAGTTAGGTACTCTTGTGATGGCAGGTGACTACCTCCTCCTTTAGCCATTTTGATGGCCTTGTGTTCTATCCAGACCACTCTTACCACAATCCCTGATTGAATTCCTTTGCCTCTTTATCCTTCCACTCATGCTGGGAAACCATATACAAATCACTTTCCTATTGGTGAGTCTTTGGGGACATATGGTATAGATCTTTTGTATGATCTCATCTTTGACTCCTCCTTGAATTTGATGACGTCCTGTCTGATGCTCCACCAATGGACCAGTAATTAAAAATGAAAATGAAAACACCTCATTTTTTATCATTTCACTTAGGCAGGAAGGGAAAAATGGCAAAACATTAATCAATTTTACCAGATTAATTCCCTTCATTAATGTACTTGTAAACAAAACAAACCAACTCCCAATTTTTCATTCTTCTAGATGATTTACTAATTTAACCTGAATGAAATGACCATATAGGATGAAACATCAAAATGTTAACAAGTTATGATATTTATGTAGTTACTTGCCAAGCACATCTAAATTATGTTAAAGTAACCAAAATATATTTACAATCTTCAAGACATGGTGCTACTTTTGAACATCCCTAATGTTTGGAAATTGAAAGTTGAAACATTTGACATGGCCTAAATACTGTAGCAACCTATAACCAGAAGAGAAAAATAATTTTTGCCATAGCATACATTAAATTAATTGCTGCAGATGGGTGTGCCTACAATAAAATGAGGCACTACAGGAGAAGACTACCACTTTAACAATCACAAATCAGAAAACATTACTTTTGACACATAGCAGGAAAAGATCTAGAGATGAGTAGAGGATGATATTGTATAGAATGGGCGTTGGTTCTTACCTGATACGCCTCTTCTCGTGGAACTGCATAGAGCATCCAGAGAGTGGGAGGTGCTCCAGTCTTCACTTCTCACAGGCTGAGTTATAATTGAGGAACGCTCCTCCTTCCTCCACGTAACTCCTCCCTGTGTTCCCCCAGTTTTGCGAAGACGAGAGGACAACAACACCCTCTAATCTTAACTATAGTACAAACTCAACTATATACAATAATGTCATTGGCCCAAACAGGATTCCCCACCAGACGGACCAAACAGGGTGGGGCTGGATGCTCTACGCAGTTCCACGAGAAGAGGCGTATCAGGTAAGAACCAACGCCCATTCTCCGTAGAACTGCTGCGAGCATCCAGAGAGTGGGACATACCAAAGCATGTGTGTCCTACGGGTGGGACTCCGTCTGGGTCGGAATCTCCTGGGTATCTCTCGCCACTTGCTGCAGGACTCGCCTGCCAAAGGATGCTTCAGCTGAAGCGTAGGTATCAATTTTATAGTGACATATGAAGGGTGACGGGGAAGCCCAGGTGGCAGCCCGGCAAATGTCAAGAATGGAAGCCTGAGTGGCCCAGGCTACTGATGTAGCAGCACTCCTGGTAGAGTGGGCGGTTATTCCACTGGGGACCGGAAGGGCCTGAACCAAATAGGCCTTGGATATGGTGGCTCTAATCCAACGGCCCACTGTGGATGGGGATACCTTGCAACCTAATGTCTTTGGCTGAAAGGACAGAAACAGAGACTCCGATTTCCTGATGGACCGTGTGCGATAGATGTAAATACGCAACGCCCTTTGAACATCGAGGGTGTGCCATTGTCTTTCTCTTTCATGCAAAGGCTTTGGACAGAAATTAGGGAGGACCAACTCCTGCGCCCTGTGGAATGCTGAGTTGATTTTTGGCAGAAAGGAAGGGTCTGGTCTCAAAACCACCTGATCAGAATGAAAAATACACAGATCCTTTCTCATGGATAGAGCTGCAATTTCAGATATCCTAGCTGAGGTTATTGCCACCAGAAAAACTACTTTAAAGGTAAGAAATTGAAGTGTTGCCTCCCTGAGAGGCTCAAATGGAGGCTTAGTCAAGGCCAAGAGAACTTTGTTAAGGTCCCATGTCGGGTATCTGTGCACCACTGGAGGACGCAAATTGGAAGCCCCTTTAAGAAAGGCCTTAATTCGAGGGTGGTGGGAAAGAGGGCCGAATGGGCCGCCAGCAACCACCGTTGAGAGGGCCGCGACCTGCCTCCTCAAGGTATTGGGTGATAAGCCCCCATCTAGGCCGTCTTGCAGAAAGGCCAGGATCTGGGCAATTGAAGGAGAACGTGGATCGATGAATGATTTGTGGCACCACTTACAAAAACTGTTCCAGGTTGCATCATAAATACGAGTAGTAGAAGGTCTCCTAGCAGCCAAAATGGTATTAATGACTTGGGCTGACAAGCCCTCCTCAATCAGCCTTTCCCGCTCAACCTCCAAATGGCTAACTGAAGCCACTGCGGTTCTGGGTGAAGTAGTGGGCCTTGTGACAGAGAGATCTGCTCTAGTGGAATCCTCCACAGCGGGGCTACCAACAGATTGCGAAGGTCCGCAAACCACGGTCTCCTGGGCCAATATGGTGCCACCAAGAGGACCTCTGCTCTCTCGAATATTAATTTCCAAATCACCCTGGGAATCAACGGAAGTGGAGGGAAGGCGTACAGAAGCCCGGGAGGCCACAGGCAACGCAGGGCGTCGTGATTCTCTGCACCGTTGGAGGGATAACGAGAAAAGAACCTTGGCGTTTGCGCGTTGAGTGGAGATGCAAACAGGTCTACCAAAGGCTGGCCGAACCTGGCTGCTGCCTCTCTGAATAGGTGTGGGTGCAGACGCCACTCTGCTTGGTCCAGCGTGGCCCTGCTGAGCCAGTCTGCTTGGACGTTGGAGGTTCTGGAAATGTGTTCCGCTCTGATGGACAACAGGTGCGCTTCTGCCCACCGACACAGCCGCTCGGCCTCCCTCATGAGGAGAATGGAATGGGTGCCCCCTTGACGGTTGATGCGGGCCTTGGTTGTAGTGTTGTCCGTAAGGACCAGGACATGGCGCCCTTTCACCTGAGGAATGAAAGCTCACAGGGCCAAGTACACTGCGCGAAGCTCTAACCAGTTGATGTTTCGGCTTCGCTCCGCAGGAGACCAATCTCCCTGGGCCGATAGAGACTGCAGGTGAGCCCCCCATCCGGAAAGACTTGCGTCCGTCATGAGAGTGACCCTTTGAGGCTCCTTGAATAGATGTCCTGAGCTGACAGATGGACGTGTCCACCATAGAAGGGAGGCGAGGACCCTTGGAGGCACTTTCACCACAAGGCCTGATGTGCTCCTTCCTGAATGCTGGTATGGCAGGAGGAACCACTGCAAGGATCTGGAATGCAAGCAAGCCCAAGGGATAATAGAGATGCAAGAAACCAGTTTTCCAAGCAGCTTGGATAGATTGAGCAAAGATGCTTTCCCGGTTCGCCGGATAGCCCTGATAGCTGCGTGAATACTAATGAGCCTCTCCTGAGAGAGGAAAACCTTCCCTTCAACAGAATCAATCACAGCCCCTAGGTGGGCTATACGGGTGGAAGGGCTAAGCTGACTTTTCTCCCAATTGACTAAAAAGCCGTGGGCCTGGAGAACCGAGAGGGTCTGCTTGGACGTTGGACGTTAGTGTTAGTATCACTCTCGGCTTGATGTCGGGAAGGGGATACAACAAGGATATCGTCAAGGTAGCAATGGATACGTATGGGAACCTGTCTAAGGTGAGCTGCTAGAGCCGCCAACACCTTAGTGAAGGATCTCGGGGCCGAGACGAGGCCAAAGGGAAGGGCTACATACTGGAAATGCTGATTATTATAGCAGAATCTCAGATATTTGGAATACGAGGGATGGATGGGGATATGGAGATAAGCCTCGGAGAGGTCAACAGACGTAAGCCAATCCCTTCTCTGATGCTTTGCAAAATAGACTGTAGAGTCTGCATTTTGAACTTATGGTGTATGACAAAGCGATTGAGCCTCTTAAGGTCTAAAATGGGTCTCCAACCCCCGGAATGTTTAGGCACCAAGAATAGGAGGGAATAGAAACCCCTTCCTCATTGTGAAGTTGGTACAGGTTGGATGGCCCTAATATCAGACAGATGTTTGATTGCGGAGACCATAAGGGCCCACTTAGTAGGATCCCTGGAAATGGGTGAAATCCTGAAATGTTCAGGCGGGGAAGTACGAAACTGCAGGGCCAGGCCAAAACGCACGGAGTTTCTGACCCAGGCGTCTGAAGTGGATTCCTCCCATTGGTCGGCAAAATGCCTGAGGCGGCCGCCTATGGGATAAGAACCTGCAATCCTATCTGGGTCGGCGGGACGCCTGTTCCCGGCACCCCTAAAGGGCCTTCTGTAGCTGCCCCTCTTCTTCCTCTGTCTCCCGAATCACCCCGGTCCTGGTAGGATGACCGGAATGATGGGAAACCCTGAAATCTAGGGGTGAATGATGACTGGAAGGGGGGACGAAAGGAGCCCCTCCGAAAGGACTGGGATCCCCTAGATTCTTGCCTATGAAAAAGCGAAGGCAGGAACTTTTTTTTGTTCCGAGTTTCCAGGAGTAAAGGCTCAAGCGCGGGCCCGAACAGCTTTCCCTTTGAGACGGGGGCTGAAGCCAACTTGGACTTATTTTTGATGTCAGCCTGCCAGTGCCGAAGCCAAAGCAATCTTCTGGCAGTTACGTGGGAAGAGATGGCCCGGGATGAAAACTTAACAGAATGAAAGGTGGCGTCGGCTGCAAATTCTGCCGCTGCCGTGATCTTTGCAATATCCTGATGGGCCCTGGTGTTATCTGGGGGGATATGCTGCCTCAGCTGCCTAAGCCATCTAATGGAAGACCAGGTGAAGAAGGAGGCGGCAGTGGCCGATCGAATGGCCCAAGCATCAGATTGGTGCCGCCATCTCTGCCCGCTTGTCCTCCGGTTTCAACGCCTCCAGCGCATCGGTAGGATTGGAGGAAGAGGCTAGCCTTACAATCGGATCATCTACCTCCGGGGTGTCCAACATAGCGGAGAAATCCGGGTCAAGGTTAAACAACCTCTTGTCCTGGCTAGAGGGGGTGGGGGAAGGACCCACCGAAGCCAACTGCCTGGCAACCAAATCTAAAAAGATCGGAGGGGTCGGAATAGTGTCAGTTTCTACCACCGGCTGCCTGAACATTAGGTCATCTGGATCCTCTGGGTTCGATGGAGGAGGGTCAGAGGGAGACTGTGAAGTCAGACCTGAAACGTTCTTTGCCTTGAATAACAAGGACTTAAATAAATGAGATTTAAAAGGACCCACAGTAGTAGATTGCTCAGGAAGAATGCCCTCATCTTCTGACATTTCCCCTTTCATAGGGTCTGCCTCAAGAAAAGGCTCGGAATAATGTAAAGACACTCTATCAGAGCCTTCGTCCTCCTCGAAGGGCTCAAAGCCCGCTGCCTCCTCTTCGCGGGTATCCTCCCCCTCTGGGAATGGGGCATCCATATGGGAAGGTACCTGACCATGCTGAGACGCTGGTCCGGAGAGAGACCTTCCGGATAAAGAGCCAACCTCGGGAGTCCTCTCTCGGTTGTCCTGTCTGGACAGCTGCTGCATTCCTTCAGCTATACCTTGACGGATGGCAGACTGCACCCACTCTTTAACACTATCCGGGATGGTGACTGAAACAGGATCTTCAGGGCGTAGGCCTGCAGCGGTTGGCGTGAAGGTCGCCTCGGGCGTATGGGTGGGCTGGCGGCCCTGGGTGTTACCGCACCTGGAGGGAGAAGATTGACTTGGCAGAGGGGGGGGCGGAGGTAGAAGGTAAGGCAGGTGTTACAGAGTGTGATTCTCTAGCCCGTTTGCTAAACTCTTTTTCTAGGGCCTTATGGCGTCGTAATGCATCTCTTTGAGAGGTACTGGAAGAGTCCCTGTCCCTCTTGCGAAGGTAGTGTGTCTTAGATTTGGCCTTCAAAGAAGAGCCAGTGGGATTGGCCTCTGCCATGGTATCAAATAAAGAATTGGCAATAAGAAAGGCGGTTGGCACGCCCAGGAGTTCGGCCTACTACGCAAGCCGGTTTTCCCAAGGTTGGGTCACGTCCCCCTTTTGGAATAATTTTTTTTTAATTCTCTTAATTCTAAATATTTATTTATTTATCTATTTATTAATTATTATGATTATTCTTTTTATTTTAATTTTTTCTTTTTCTTTTCTTTTTTTTATAATAAAGAAGAAAAATCTATCTAACGTTATTAATTATATACAAAAATTATTTATTATTGATTATTTTGTGGGCTAGGCCCAAAGGAAAGTAAGGCCAATTAAACTAGCAGTAAAAAAAGGCCTTTTACCTCAAACCTAAATTCCAAATAAATCAAATGAACGCTGAGGCCAATAACTATATATATATATATATATATATATATATATATATATATATATATATATATATATATATATATATATATATATATATATATATATATATATATATATATATATATATATATATATATATAAATAATGAACCAATGGGCCTCCTTAGGCAGCCCCCCAACAACAATGGAGAGTACGTGCCTGCGCCTCTGAAAGAGCTGCGGGCAAGGAAAGAAGCCAACAATAATTAATCAAGAGAGGCAACAGGGCACGGAGCCACAGTGCTCTCTAGAAAGAAGAAATTGGTCCACGCGGCCTGACGGTCCCGCTAAGGGCCTACTAAGGCCACGCAGCTCAACGAGAAAGTAAAGTAAAAAAAGATCTCTTTATTCTTTTTAAAATGAAACAAAATGGCGCCGGCCACGAGGCGCATCCAAAATGGCCACCCGGCACGGAGCGCACGTTTCAGAGGCGCACCAGCCCGAATCAGTACTTCACAAAAAAAGGTAAAAACAGAAATAAAGGGCTGGGAGAGGAAGCGTTGCTTCCACTAAAGGCGTTCTGGGGGGAAGACGCAACTACGCGCTAAAAATAGCGCAGGGCCAAGCGGCTGAGCCCAGCACGCTTGGAACGGCAGAGGAAAGGGAGGAGGGGGGGGGGCGAAAGGCTCCGTTCCCTTACCTCCCTCCTGAGAGCGAAAGAGCTCTTTAACTAAATTTAGGACCACTACCAAGGCACAGGGACAAGGAAATTAATGAATCAAATCAAACCTGACACAGCGAAAAGTAAGAAACCTGAAACGGCCAAGGAACAATAGGATAGCTGCCTGTATTTCTCGAAGGCTGAGCTAAAAACTGGGGGAACGCAGGGAGGAGTCATGTGGAGGAAGGAGGAGCGTTCCTCAATTATAACTCAGCCTGTGAGAAGTGAAGACTGGAGCACCTCCCACTCTCTGGATGCTCGCAGCAGTTCTACGGAGAACTGTCTTTACATGATTAATGGATTGTACCATTATTGGTAGCCTTGAAGATGCTCCAATATGGCTTCAATAGGGCTGACAATTATGTACACTCATAGAAATGATGGAAGCACAAGAAGGGCAAGCTTGTGTGTTAATTCCCTTTGTTTTTAACACAACCTCTTTTCTCGTTTTCAGGATATCATCAATTCTACCCAACCATGACTTTCTCTTCCCCTCAACTCATTCATCTCTCATTATATCATCAAGCCACCTCACCTTTCCTACTGATCATTCACTTCTGTATTCAGTTCATGTTATTCAGCACACCTATATCTTAACCTTATATGTTCTCATTTCACATCCAATTTTCTCTGATGTACTAATGTAACACTTTCATAAAACAAGGTGAGCAGAAGCATGCTTTTATACACATCTATTTTTCCTTTAAAAAAAAAAAGCTTCCTTGCAAGATACTACATACCACCCTGTGTTTCCACCATTATTTGCACATCTTAAAAATTCCCCATTTAATTCCCCATCTTTAGAGAATAGTCTGCCAGGGTACACACACCAGTTTAGTTGCTCTCTTTTTTTAACCGTCTGTCTACATTGTAATTATTCATTCAATTTTCCCTGTTTAATATAGCTATCTTGGTATTCAATATATTCATTTCCCTAATTTTCAATTACATCTTATAGTCTTTCAGATGTTCCCTGCGAATCATTTGAATTCTTAGCCAACAACATGGCATCATCTGCATACAAATATAGACATTCATTCATTCATTCCCCCAAGCAATACACTTTTATCATCATCACAAATATTCTCTACATATTTATCCATAAATAACTTATGCAACCGAGAGGACATCATACATTTTTATTTTTACTTCTGCCTCACTGTTAAACCATTTGCTCTCATGCATGCTTTAGTTTAATTATATATTACACCAGATTTAGGAACCAAATTTCAATTCCATATTTGTGTAAAATATTTCATAATTCAAGCCTGTTCACTTGATCATGTGCATCTTCTGAATCAACAAATAAACATTCTTCCCTTCATACTTTTCCCAATTGAAGGTAATAGCGCAACATCTAATCTACATGCTGCATTTCACAAATATTGTTCATGTGTCATATCTCTTTTTATATCTCATATCTCTTCTGCCAATTATCTACACAGCATACTTAATTCTGTAACTTTTGTATTCAGGCTACAGTTTTCTCCAATCAGTACACATATAGATATGATAATATCACAGTGTCACTCTAAAACAGGGCTGTCAAATTCCTGGCCCGCAAGCCGGATGTGTCACATGCTGGCTATCCCCACGCCTAGTTTAGTAATGACATGAGTTTGACACCTCTGCTCTAAAAGAACTACATTCTTATTTTAGTATTTCTTCAGTTACATTATAATTTCCTTAATATTTTAAAAAACATTTTCATAGCATTTAGTACTTCCTTTATCATCCTTTTTTTTTTTTCTTGGACACTGAATTTCTAACGTTTATTTTGATTAATTTCAATTCCTTTATTCAGTCCTTTCTTCGGCATCTTATTATTACATAAATATCATTGAAAAGGATGTCATCACCTTTGTTTTTAATTCCATTCAGTCTTCAGGAGGCTCATTTATCTTTCTATATTGACTTTCAAAACAATCATTTATTTCCATCAAAATCACTCTGTATTTTCTTTATCTTAATAACTCCTTGTTCTTCTTGATCATATTCTTTGCAATCATCTTTTTAACTTCATACGTTTTGCACAATATAGCTTTATTTCATTATCATTGTGATAGCATTCTATGCCATGCTTTTTTTCTTATCCACATCCTATTTCACTTCATCATTCCTCTAAGCACCTTTTATCTTATATATCCCATTTAGTATAACTCCCCTTGCCATGCTAACCTATGGGATAGTCCTGGTCAAGAAACAGACTTCATAAATCTGACTAGACTCATACTTTGTTGATATATAGACTATAGTAAACAGAAACCTGAACCTCTCGCTTCACCTTATACTATAGTGAATTAGGGAGGAGTCCAATCTAAGCTTCTTTCTTACACTTTCAATATTGCCAGGCTTAAAGTATGCTTTTGTTTATGTCACCATTGCTCCCTATGCCTAGCTTTCCAAAGATCACCTAGATCTCTACATCAACAGTCATAATTCTCTTAATTTTGGGGTCTCAAAAAATGTCTGATTACTTTTACTACACTGCTTCATCTTGTTCTTACCCTTCCATCCATTTGTGTCATCTAACAGTATATAACATTTCCCCCCTGGATTTCAGTTGGAATGTTTAATCATCATTTTTTTTCAGAAGTCATCACTGGTTCTTCCCGTCCTACCATTTGCTAGAGCACAACCTGCAACTATTACCAACTTAAGGATTTTATACTTTCAGCCACACCCATAATAACCTAGATGACATCATGTCAAACTTTTTAACACGTAGGTAGGCTATTTCATTCATAATACATGAATGAAACTTTTCCATTCTAGTTTGTGTTTCCTGTGTCAAAATTATGTGAAATTACACCATTTGATTTCCACAGCAGGAATTATACAGAATTCTCAAGGGTTACCAAATCAAAACCAAAACTGGTTCATAATGTGTGTCAACTTCTTGCATATATCATTTTTATATTCTAATAAAGGATATCTATGTCAAAGCTTGGTATTTTATTTAAAACATACTTGGCTGAAAGACAAAATATATGGTCTCTAGCAACCTTCATATAAGTCAGCAGATGGCAGTCCAATACTGTATTTTAAAACACATGGAACTACTCCTTTCCCTTAATTATCAGTTATAAGAAGGGAATACATTCTACATACATTAAACACTTGACTGGTTCGTCTTACAGTCAAGACTAGAAATGCTCGGGGATAAGTACCCACTCAACATCAAAATAATAATAAAACTCTTCCGTAGTTCCAAAACCAGAATTTAGACTAATTTATTTTTGCTGTTGCTGAACACAGCAATTTCACATAAAAGTTAAGGATTCAAGCCAAGTAGATGATGATGATGGTTTTATCCCAAAGATTTAAAACAGGAAGGTACAATTTAGTGTAGTGTTGGACCACATTTTAATTTTTTTTGACCCTGGTCAAAGTCAGAGCTTTGATATTAAATAGGAAGCAGAGCCTTGGTATTAAATAGGATGAGTAAGGAGAAAAAAAATCCAAACAATTAAGGGCAACTAGAAGAAAAATAATTGTAAACAGAACATTTTTTTTCATTAAAGTATTCAGAAAAATTCAACACGGAAATAGTTTATAAACATTACACTGATTTCTAATGGAAAACCACAAAGGTATTTGCCTTGCCCTGTGGTTTCTTCAATGAAGACCACACACAAAATTGTACTGTTCTCGGTATCCTTTCCTTACATGAGTTGTCATGATAGTCAAGATACCTTTAATTAGTTTGCTTCTTTTGTTGTACTTTTTAAAAAAAATGTTGGTTTAAATTATTTGAGTGAAGTACAAAAAAAGAGATATATTTGATTGCAGGCTTGGCTTCCTTTCTTCTGATTTGGGCTAGCTTTTCATATTCTTATGGTCCTTATTGCATTCTTATTGCTTCCCATTCTTTCTTTGACTTCCTTGTTAAACATGTTCATATAGGATATATATCTAATACTGTGGATTTTCCGTTACTTCCATGATGTCACCAATGACATTGCCCTTTTTACTTTTTCCAATGTTGAGGTAGTGGTGGAAAAGAATTTCTCCTTTCTGGAAAATTATTCACATAGGTGTGCAATATGTTGAGATTCTGCCCCTTATTTGCAGTATATTTTTAATATGGCTGATCTTTTACCGGGGAAAGAAAAATCTCCAGAAATATTCCTCTTGGTTTCCATTGTTTATTCAGTACTTTTGGCCAGAGGCTTCTAGTTTTATTATTGGAAAATGCTCTCCATTTTTATCTTTTCTTACAGTGTTAAAGTTATGAGAAAAATAATTCAATACCCAAATTGTCTGGGCTCTGTCCTTTGTGAGGAGCTCTTATTTCTATTTCTTATCAGTAGCCATGTCAAAACTAGACAAATTCTGAAGACAATTTAAGTATTCACATTTTAAGGAAAACAGACTTGAAAATTCTGATTGAACTAGAATAAATGAAAATATGAAAGTGAAATGCAACTGTACCTAAATGGTCCGGCTGAGATCGGCACGTGGGCCTGATTGGGGTAGACTGTAGGAGTGATACAAAAATATAATTTTAAGTCATTTTATTCTGTTTATATATTAAAGTATTGTATTTTATCCTATAACTATTGTATTTTACCCTACTCTTATTTTAAATTGATTGTATAGGATTTTATTGGTAATAGGTGTTTGAATCTTGTATATTGATATGGCCTAAAGGCTAATCAATAAATAATAACTGTATCTAAATAGTTATGGTTTTATGTGTTCTATATGCTTTCATATGTAATATGCTGATATGTAATATTCACTTTAAAATGTGTGCTAAAATAATTGAACTTTTGACCTATATTCTGAAGTGTCCTTAAGAAAAATCATTTTAAAGTACCTTAGAAATTCAAACTGTTGTTTAAACGCAGGCGGATTTTTGCTAAGCTGCTTGCAAAGCTGCTTGACAGAAGTTTCTAACCACACCTTAAATGCTAGTCATGCATTATGACTCAAACCTTTGCTTTTTAAAATTATTATTAGGACTGAAACAAAAAACTTGTGCTAGAAGCTAGAATGTGGGCTACTGAAAAGCAATAATTTGACTGGTTTTAATTGCATAGGCAGAATTGTTCAAAGAAAACTGACAATCAGTTCAAGAGCACAAAGCTATTACTAGGTTTGAGTGAGGGTTAAAGTAGTTAAGGTGTAAATCTCCAGAAAGGGAAAGAAGAAGCCCCATTCCTAATATTAGATATTTTCCATTATGTTCGGTTATGTTCAGCTTTGTATTTAACTTTATTACAGGGTTTGGAATTCAGGTATGAAAAGGGTTTTTGCTTCCTTTTATACGGGGTAGAAGCAATGTGGTTTATTCTTCAGCAGGGCACATCCATGTCTCTCAAAGTATTCCATAATTTTCGTATTAATATTGCTTTCCAATTATTTAAATAGGACAAACATTAAGCAAATCAGCTTGTAATTTTTATTCTGCTGGCATAATAACTAGTCTTGTGAAAAGGAAAATTCAAGAAACCTCATATTCTTGTTCATCTGAACCTTATTTATGTCCTCTATTCTAAGGCTTCCCTATTTACAGGAATTCACCTAGCATCTGCCTTATACAGCTGCCATTGTTGCCTGCTCTTATTTTCTGTTGGTAGGCTTCAATCTTAGAATTAATGAATAATAGAATAAAAATAATAATAAAATATTCTGATAGTCACTGCTATCGGTCATTTATGTATAACATAATGGCTTATGTTTCTTTAATCATGTGAATACTGGGATTATTCAACAAGGAAACAGCAAAAAGGTGATGGGAAAGCAGCTCCTGATACCTTACTAGTGCTGCCTTGGGTTAAAATGTGTATATTATAAGATGGTAGTCCAACCTTTTGGATTGATTGCCTGGGCCACATTGAGTGAAGAAAAATAGTCTTGAGCCACATATAAAATATATAAGATAGTTAACATATGCAAATATTGCCAAAAACATATGTTAAATGTTTACAATCTTGCAAGCAGCCCGTGGGTTGGACTTGCCTACATTATAATCTGATGGAAAATGTCATAAACTGAATGCATCTTCTTTTTTAAAATGCTACTTCCTCACCTGCAGTCAGACCCACTGAACAGAATACAACTTGCTTCTGAATCAGCTTGCATTCAATTGTGCTAATATGGCAAAATTTTCTCTACTCTTGCTTTGCCAATGTGTTTGACTGTAAGAGTCCAACAGTTAAGCTGAATACAGATGGTCAGCAGTGTATCTGGAGGGCACCAGAGAACTTTGTTACTCATACACTTAATTTTTCTCAACCTGCTTTCAGCACAGATTGCATGGGGAGACAGGAGGGGAATCAGCAGTGAGAACCTACCTCTGTATTTCTGTATATCTTTGTGTTTCACTGTTACATTTGGAAGAAAATGAAGACTGTTATCATCCCAATGTCTTATTTTTTTGTTCTATAAATAATGCTAGAAAAGTCTCTCAGGGCTGCCAATGTATATAAAAACATAAAATTCAATAATGTTTGCAATGAAAACATGTATTTTTGTCTGTTAAGTCTATTCTAATCTGTACCTACCTTTATATCAATTTATATTTTATTATCATTCTAATCCCAAGACTTTAGGAAGTTTGCAATATATCATCAAAATATATTACATTGGTCAGCTGCCGATATAATGTGTAGAAGCTGACTACATATATCCCTTTTCCTAATATTGCAGAAAAAAAACCAACCTCAGATGCCTTAGTTATTTTTTTTATTATTTAAATAAACATAAACCCTTCTGAGTTGAAAAAAGGCAAAACAAAAACTAAAAGCAAAACAAACACAGAATATTTAACACAGAGGAAGAAAATAACGTCATTGAGGGTAAATTGCATATTCCAAGTATCAGGTAAATGTTATGTGACCAGGTATTATATTTCCATCAGACGGAGAAAAAGAAACACCAAAGTGTTTATCTGTATTATCTGACGTACAATTAAGGATTTTTAAAAAGCATATAAAAGCAATATGCTTTGATTGGGTTCTATAACTTCCTGCTAGCCATCAACTCAATAGTGTTCTAGACTTTTACAAAATAAAGCTCCTTTACCATTTCCCCTTCTAACTTTTCTCATCAAGAACTAATCTACACATCCCATCAATGGATGTAACAACACTACCCTGCTACTCTATCCAAATCATCTAGGATTAATTACTCATAGTAAAGATAAATAGAAAAAGGAGTTAATATACAGATTGCTCTATTTTACATGTTTGCATCCAAGCTGTAAACATATGTCCTTCGGATCTGATCACTTTTACCCTCAGATATGTACTTACAAAAAAAGAGATATCCTTTAGATATTAAAGGCATGTTATTCAAAACATTACAATGAAGGCAAATAATGTTATCAATTCCATCTCAAAAAAAGAAAAAAAAGAAAAAAAATATGAGTCTGGAACTACTTTCCATCTATCCTACTTACCCATCACCAGTCTTTTCTACATAGCAACTTCTTTCATTATCTACAGAGGAACTTAACCACTGAAATAATAATAATAATATTAATAAACTTATTCTTCATCTCAAAGTAAACTGTCAAAGCCCAGAGAAGAAATATAGTTGATTTTAAGACAACAGTTCATTTGAAATCAGAATTCCTTAGCTTATGCATTTAGATGCAGTCCTTGAATAACATGTGAACATTAATCAAGAGGTCCTTGGAAAATAAGTCTTATGTAGCCTTGTTCACCAGAAAGCTGATGTGCACAGAATGGACATGCTGCATGAAAAGTGTGGGTACCATGAGGAAGAGGGATTTGAGACCAGTAGGCTGTTGTCTTTTCTGAGCACACATGTCCACATGGGCTGAATGCATGAGTTGGAGGCCCTGCATCCACATAAAATCCAGCTTCACATCCAAGCCATAGAGGCACATACGGACCAACAGACCGGCACATTGGACATTCCCGATCTTTGCCATCTCTCTCTTCTTTATTCCCCCAGTTATGATATCCATGCACATGGCCACAGTTCAGATAAACCCACGGTTGCTTTTCATCGACAACATCTTTCCTCTTCATGCTGGGAAAGGCTAATGTGTTAAAGCCCACAGGGCACTGAGGCCGGGCTGCATTGATTTCCTGCCTGAGAGCTTCCAGGTGCTTCACTGTTGGAGTGCGTGAAAGTCCTTCTGCTGTACGCCACAAAAGTGTGGCTCCACAGAGATCAATCAGTGAACCATCCTGGAGTTGGTTGGTTTCATTTTCAACCTGGAAAAGTAATATAGAATTCATGAAATATACAGAGTTCTAAAAGTAATCTTATTTCAAAAAGCCAGTTATTTTGTTCTTATATGTCTCTTACATAAGAAATGATAGTGGATGTCTTAACTATTATGTCTAATAGTGGAGAAACCAAGTAACAACACTGAAATAAGTGAAATACTAGAAACCTCCCTGCAGAGATTTGAACTTAAGAGAGTAAGGGAATAATTACAGGAGTGACCCCCCATGAATGAAATTAATAAGCTTCATTTCATAGTAGTGAATTCTCCAGCTACCAGTTTAGTTCTCCATAGGGAGCATCACAAGGAGGAGTAGAAACTCACATGACCAATAATCTAGTTTGGGAAGTTGCCTAAAACTGGAGGCTGTGGTAAAGCAAAAGCATGCTAAAAGATGAAATAAAATTGCAAATTATGCTTCTAGATTCAGGCAACCTTCCAATGCACAGGGAAGAAACGAGAAGGGGAAGAGAAGCCAGGAAGAGCCAAAGGTGCAATTCTCATGCCCCAATGTATTTCTTACCAACCCCCACCCTTTACCCAAACTTTGCCTGGGATCCTGATACTCCCTGCAGGATAGCAACACCCTTCTTGTAACTCTCTGCTCCTGGGATCCTGGAAGGGAGCTGGTCAGCAAAAGGAAGGGCTTCTGGAGATTCTTTGT
The DNA here is from genome assembly GCF_049901735.1 of Notechis scutatus. Taxonomy (NCBI): domain Eukaryota; kingdom Metazoa; phylum Chordata; class Lepidosauria; order Squamata; family Elapidae; genus Notechis; species Notechis scutatus. Next base: position 155,568,793 of record NC_142009.1, on the reverse strand, counting down.
AAGTAAGCATTCCCACTGTCTTCACTGATCGTTCTTTTCCCTGGAGACACCACTTTCCTTCATCACCATTTTGCTGGATGCACCTATCCCATCTACCTCCTTGCCGTCACCAAAAACAGTGGGAAAGCCTGCTAAAGCCAGTCCCTGCACAGCCCAAGGCAGGCATTTCTCCACACAACCAGCAAGAACCCAGTGCACCTCCCATATGTGCAAATCTCACCAAGCCAACAGAGAAAAGGGAAAGCAACCCTTCCCAACCTAGCTAACCATTCCCTTCAGTGTAGTTTGCAACTCCTGCACTGAATCAATACAGAAAAAAGGCTTCTCATCACATTTGGAAACAAGTACTTAAACTAACCTAGTTTTGTGTGGTCAGGTTGAAAAAAATCTCCCTTGCTTCACCAATTGGCTCTCAATCTCCAAGGGAGTCAGTCACCTGCTTGAGAAACTCTGTCCTTCTTGCACTTACCATTTTGCCCCTTTGCTGAGCAGATCTTGTTTCGCGAAGACTGAACACATTCCCACATACAGATATCTCTCTCCATACCCCTGGCTTTGAGTCTTCGGTGAACCCATTCCGTGGATGCATAACAAGGACTCCGTTTGTGGTTAATCCATCCATTTGTCCATCAGGTGTTTTCCACTTGGCAGCTTTTTCCTAGAGGGAAGATAACAAATGACTAAAAACTGCTTTGTAGTTATTAATATTTGAAGTTTGGAAAGCAAACTGAATTTTTACATTTGCCTTGAGCAGTAGAGGGAAACAAGCTCCTTACCCCTAAGAAGATATTTTTGGAGGAGTCAAAGCCGGCAGCATATATTCTTGCTGTGAAAGGTGGATTTCGTTCACATATTATCCTGCAGGCAAACCTTGAGATGGTGCTTTGGACAGACTGAGTCTCTGAGTTGCTCTGGCTTCCAGGAACAGTATCTGTCACTACAAAATCTATAGGACTTTCTGTTGATCTCCCAATCTAGCAAAAATAAAATGAATTTAGATTTGGTTATTGAAGTAATTATAAAGTACTGGTATTTGTATCAAACCAAAATGGAATCTTTCATTTATACACATATACTGCAAACATCCAATGTTTTGAAAACTACACACCTGTTATTTCAGCATTAAGAACCAGTTAAAAGAATGTAGAAATTTGAAACAGGCCCAAAACGGGCCGAAAACAGGCCATGCGGGGGCATAGGGGGTCCACGCAGCCCCTGTGTTTTGTTTTTGCCCTCCATGGCCTACTGCAGCACTCCATGTGGTCTGTTTTCGGCTCGTTTTGGGCCTGTTTTCAGCTGGCAGAGTGCTGCAGGAAGCCATGGAGGCGCATGGGGGGGGCATATGGCCCATTTTAGTCACCAGAGGCACCACGGGCTGGTTCCCTTGATATTTCCAGGCCGGTCTGCGGGCCTTGAGTTTGACACCCCTGCTCTAATTTCTGATATGCTGTGCATGAAAAATAATGGTGTTTTTTTTTTTACAACTTTTCTCAAACCAAGTACAAATTTGTGAACCACAATATGAGAATGAGAGTAAATTACAGATTTAATTAAGTAAATATATGCAACATAGATATTTATGTATTTCTTAAAGTATAAAAACTAGAAATAGCACATCATGTAGACACTTGGAAGGTGTTCTTCAAGTAATTTTGGACTCCTGGCAACTGTTCTCTCTACTTTTCTTGACAGCAATTTTCAGAAATGACTTGGCAGGATTTTTTCCCTCTCTACTGGTAAGAGAATTGATTGCCTCAAGGTCACCCAGCTGGCTTTGTGCCCAAGGCAGGACTTAATTCACCATCTTCTGGTTTCTAGTCTGACACTTTAACCACTATACCAACTGGCTCCACACATACATATTTAAAGACTATACTATAAACCCACTGCAATCAATATTTTGTAAACATTTAAATTTCTTTCTTTCCTTGAATGTGGTATCATAAAACAAGAAAAAATTAGAAAAAAAGAAAGCAAGGCATAACATAAAAGCATTTAGATCACCCCCTCTTTCATTTCCCTCATTCTTCTCTGCATGTATCCTGAAATTATATAAAGTTTATTTTTTTAAATAAAGTGGATAACAATTACGGTTATACACAGACTGAAGCTCAATAGATATTAATTAAGCCTTTATTGGAAGCTGGAGAAAAATAAATTTCAATCTGTTTCGGAGGCAGTAGGGAAAATCATTTTTTTTTCTGGACAGGGGAGGGAAATGTATTCAATTGGTTTTATTATTTGTTTTCTATAGATGCCGATCTCACAGAAGCAACCTGGCAAGTTTGCAATCAGGTAGACAAAAACAATAACAAACATAAGATAAAACAAAAATAACAACGTAGTAGCCAAGCTTCATATATAACCATCAGCAAAAGCCAAGAGGCTGTGCCAAGTTTTTAGGGCCTTATGAAAGGACAGAAGGGTCAGGGCTAACTTAATCTCAAGTGGAATGACGATCCTATAGGGCTGGTGTCACAGCACAAAAAGCCCTCCTCCTGGGCCATGTGAGCTGACACTCATGCCCCTCTGCTGGACCAGGTGGAATGGGCAGAAACAACATGAGAGACAGATTGTCTGGTAAGTAACCTGGTCCCAAGCCATAAAGGTAACTACCAGCACTTTAAATTGTACTCGGAAGCACACTTTACCAGTTTTGGAAAGATTTTTTTTTGCAAGTAGAAGGAAAAGAAGTTCAGAAAGCATCAAGAGAACACAGAATCCAACCTGTTTTGGAAAGGCAGGTCCACAGCAAGTCAGTTATCATTGCAGGACTTCCTGCCTGCTGTCCTAGGGTGAAGAAACACAAGCTCACAGCCTAGTTTAACTTCAGCAGCACCACTGCGAGAGAACTCTGATCCCATGGAGCTTTGGGTCATTTGTGCTGTGTGGCAGCAGCAAGCAATCCTCACTGCTCCAGCTAAACTGAGACAACAAACTTGTGCAGAACTCTAAGTGGACTTTATATAAAAGTTTTATGGTGACTAAATTTATTATTTAGTTTTAAAATATAATATTAACTATGCTTTATTTTTGTTTTATTTTGTTAAATATTGCCCAAATGTATTTTAATCTGGTTTAGGCCCTACTCAGAAGAGTTGAGAACTACATGTGGTCTTTGAATCTGTGTTTGACAACTTTTGGCCTAAGACACCACCTATATTCAATATATCTGGAATTTAAAATTAAAATTACCTAGTTGCACCACTATTCTTTGGAGAGTATACAGACAGAACATATGTAGCCTATATAATGCAAGGTAAATGCAGCCTTTCTGAATGAAAACAATAGCCTAACAAAAGCTTATTGTTTTTGGTTAAACACAGAAAAACTTCGTGTGGTAAGGGAACTGGCACTTTTCACACCAAAACCAAACCATTGCCTTCAAAGAAACAACACAAGAATGAAGCAAAGCAGAACTTATTTCAGTGCAGCTGATTCAGTCCTTGTGTGTTACAAAGATATTTGTGTCCTTATTCCATTGTTAGTGTTGTTGCCAACACAGTTGACTTACAACCACAATTGAGCTCAAAATTTATGTTGTTAAATGAAACATTTAAGTGACCATTTTATGACCTTTCTTGCCACAGTTGTTAAGTGAAGCACTGCAATTGATAAGTTAGTAACACGATAGTTAAGTGAAATCTGGCTTTCTCATTGACTTTGCTTGTAACTGAAAAAAAGGTCATGTCACTTTTTTCAATGCTATAACTTTGAAGGGACACTAAATTAACTGTTGTAAGCCAAGGACTATCTGTAAGTTGTCTTAAGTAGTCTAAATTACTTAATAACTTGAAAGGAACAAGGGGACTTTTTTATAATTCACAATTATAGCTACGATCTTTGTAAACTGTTGCCTTTCACTTTCACAATCACGAAGAAGTAGTTGGAAGTATTCAACCAAAACTTTCTAAGAATTGCTTTTATAATTCTCACTGGATTTGCATCATCTTTCTCTTCCTTTCCATTCCAAAGCATTTAAGTTGGTACTTATACCTGCCCTATTAAAAAGCATTAAGAGTTAAGAGCTTCCAACTCTTAATCTGGTTTGGAAGAACCAAGACTGAAAAGTTTCACTTGTTTGCTTCTCTCACATTCCTCTTTGAAGACACAGTGAAGCTTTAGTTATGTACTTGCATAGCCTCAGCAATGCACTCAAAAAGATCCAAAGTGGGTATTTATTTTTAATAAATATATTGCTTTGGGTTATGTTACATGACTTGCTTACATTGCTCAAGTTTCTTATACATAAAAAAAATGACTATGCTAAGTAAAGTAAAGCTAAGTAAATGCCTCTTTTTGATATGGCTCTATTCTATATGCAAGGTTTTGTTTTTTTAAAAAATCCTGGGAATAGATGAATATTTTGAAGGCTGAAGTGACTGATTTCAGGAAAATGTTTACCAGTTTGTACTTTACATGGTATATCCTGCTAAGTTTCTAATGCAGCAGTATACTTCAAAACTAAAACACTGAGCACAAGAAAATGTGTTTATAACATTAAGTACACTGCTCAAAAAAATAAAGGGAACGCAAAAATAAGACATCCTAGATCTGAATGAATGAAATATTCTTATTATATGCTTTGTTCATTACATAGTTGAATGTGCTGACAACAAAATCACACAAAAATTATCAATGGAAATCAAATTTAGCAACCTATGGAGGTCTGGATTTGGAGTTACGCTCAAAATTAAAGTGGAAAAAAACACTACAGGCTGATCCAACTTTGATGTAATGTCCTTAAAACAAGTCAAAATGAGGCTCAGTAGTGTGTGTGGCCTCCACGTGCCTGTATGACCTCCCTACAACGCCTGGGAATGCTCCTGATGAGGTGGCGGAGGGTCTCCTGAGGGATCTCCTCCCACACCTGGACTAAAGTATCCCCCAACTCCTGGACAGTCTGTGGTGCAACGTGGCATTGGTGGATGGAGTGAGACATGATGTCCCAGATGTGCTCAATTGGATTCAGGTCTGGGGAATGGGCGGGCCAGTCCATAGCATCAATGCCTTCGTCTTGCAGGAACTGCTGACACACTCCAGCCACATGAGGTCTAGCGTTGTCGTGCATTAGGAGGAACCCAGGGCCAACCGCACCAGCATATGGTCTCACAAGGGGTCTGAGGATCTCATTTCGATACCTAATGGCAGTCAGGCTACCTCTGGCGAGCACATGGAGGGCTGTGCGGCCCTCTAAAGAAATGCCACCCCACAATATTACTAACTCACTGCCAAAACGGTCATGCTGGAGGATGTTGCAGGCAGCAGAATGTTATCCACGGCATCTCCAGACCCTGTCACGTCTGTCACATGTGCTCAGTGTGAACCTGCTTTCATCCGTGAAGAGCACAGGGCACCAGTGGCAAATTTGCCAATCTTGGTGTTCTCTGGCAAATGCCAAACGTCCTGCACAGTGTGGGGCTGTAAGCACAACCCCCACCTGTGGACGTTGGGCCCTCATACCACCCTCATGGAGTCTGTTTCTGACCGTTTGAGCAGCCACATGCACATTTGTGGCCCGTTGGAGGTCATTTTGCAGGGCTCTGGCAGTGCTCCTCCTGTCCCTCCTTGCACAAAGGCGGAGGTAGCAGTCTTGATACTGGGTTATTGCCCTCCTACGGCCTCCTCCACGTCTCCTGATGTACTGGCCTGTCTCCTGGTAGCACCTCCATACTCTGGACACTACACTGACAGACACAGCAAACTTTCTTGCCACAGCTCGCATTGATGTGCCATCCTGGTTGAGCTGCACTACCTGAGCCACTTGTGTGGGTTGTAGACTCCATCTCATCCTACCACTAGAGTGAAAGCACCGCCAGCATTCAAAAGTGACCAAACCATCAGCCAGAAAGCATAGGAACTGAGAAGTGGTCTGTGGTCACTACCTGCAGAACCACTCCTTTATTGGGGATGTCTTGCTAACCTCCTATGCTTTCCACCTGTTGTCTATTCCATTTGCACAACAGCATGTGAAATTGATTGTCAATCAGTGTTGCTACCTAAGTGGACAGTTTGATTTCACAGAAGTGTGATTGACTTGGAGTTACATTGTGTTGCTTAAGTGTTCCCTTTATTTTTTTGAGCAGTGTAGTTAAATGGAGTTAGTAAGTAGCTAATTCCTAAATAACTTATCCTTATATTGAGGGCCTTCTGGAAACTGATTTTAAAAGACTGTTTGCTTAAATGTAAATTGCAATATGTGGGAAAGTATTTTACATACATGTATGCACACACAAGCACTAGAAAGAGAATTCCCAGAAAGCATGTAATAAAGAATCCAAAAGAAATAATATGCATGAGGAATATATTATGTGAATATATTATGTGAAAAATATTAATCTAATTTTGATCAGATATGTTTTATCCAACTAGAACAAAAGTCTATCATTTAAAAGCTAGTTGTTTTTTTTTAAATAGACAAGCTATATATATTTAGGCAGCAAGTTGAAGGACTAAAGTTTACTGTGAATTGAGTAACTGAACAGCAGATGTAGACTGACTGTAGATGAACAAGATCAAAACAGAGTTCTCAGATGTTTACCAAATGGATTTTTGTAATAACAATGAACAGGAAGTACTTCCTTCCTGTTTCTACTAGCCATCTCTAATCTTAAATTCCCAGATCTTTAGTTCAGGGAATAGAGTTTTGGAAGTTTTACCAGTGTACAGTAAAACTTTACTTTCTATTAGTACAACCACAATATTATGTTTCTAACATACATTTATACAATTTTATCCATATTATTCATCATTAATTTATGCAGTTCCCAGCACATGAATACTTTACACACAATACCTGAAACATATCAGTGTTGCTATCATGGGTATACTCAACCACCACTGTTTGCACTCGAGACAAGGTATAAGAAATGCTGTGCTGGTCCTTGTTGCTTATTGCCTAGTAAAAAGGGAAAAGAGGGGATATTTCAGCAATGTAAAACCATAAAATATATTGATTAGTAAAACTTTACACTAGAGTACAATCCTACTAGGTAAAATAACTCATGATTCGACATGGAAAATTTACTCCCGTTTGATCTTACTTCCCCTAGTTATGTTATTTTAGTCAATAAAATAAAACAAAACCCTATAATTACTATAAAAATCCTATGATATGTATCTTCAACTGTGATATTGAAGAACATGCACAATCAGGGAGTTGTGGCAGTTTCTTGGAAGAAAACTTTTAAAGATCATCTTCATAGCTAACCCTCAGCTTTTGTAGCTGTTCTTTTGTAATGCAACAAAACCAGTAATTCTTTGCATGACTCTCTTCCCCACTTTTCCATCATAAAGGCAGTTGTTCTTCTAAGCAATTCTGCTAAATAAGCATGTTATGGTTGTTACTAATGCCATCTAACCTAAATATGTTGGTCCCTCCATATTCTCATGCTGTGAACCAGTCACTCACAAATTGATGCCCTGCAATATGACTAACATCACTCTCACTCCCGCCATGTGGCCACTAGCTGTGACATTATTCATTACAAAGGAGACTTGAATAATATATATTTACCTACTCATTTTCTCCTTTACTCTATTCCTCGTGCCTTTGTGAAATTGAAAGTTTAGAAGATAGCTTTCTGAGTTGTAGATTTTACAAGAAATTCCAGCTCATAATAGAAAGAACCCAGGCTCTTCAGAGGCATGGTATTTACAATTTTTCCTAAATGATAAATGTCCTGAAACAATGCAATAGCTACATTTTTCACTCTGTTCAGACCCAATAACTGAAGTAAGTAACTGACTTAATCTTATTTCGTTGTACTGTCAGATTGTATATGGTTCTCTTAACTTTTATTTTCTGGCCTCAGACTGTAAGTTCACTCATTTATTCCTTATTGTGCATATTGTATAGTTTGGTCTTGTTAAATCAGTGTATCTGGATAACTTTATGTTAAATAGGAATACTACACCTATTTCAGGCCAAAAACATAGATAAGGCTCAAATGCCTTATGTATTACAGAAATCAATTGATGTTTTCATGCAAGTATTTATTAACAGGGAATTTAATGCGTGATTATACTGATTTGATGCCATTTTATTAGATATGTTCTATTTGTAAGTATGTGAGAGAAGGAAGCAATATGTTAATGGCAAAGGTTCATACAATGGCTGATAAGGTCATAGCTCTTTACTTTAGGTTGCTTGCATGCTTTATATCTACCCCATGGCTGGCATACTATAGGGTTTCAAATAGACAGGTTTGCTAAAATTAATTACTATTAATTTTTGGTTCCCACCCACTTCTGGCAAGTCAGGCACATATTGGTTATTTTGAAGTTAATTGTATTGACAGTCCAAAGCATACTGAGTTCAGACTTCTGTATTATAAACCTTCATTTTGCTCATTTTGAATCACTATGGTATTTTGAGAAGTCCATCCTAATCCATACATCACACCAAACCTGTGTTTTACCATTGAAGGAAGGTTCATATAGAGGAATTTACAATGGGTGCAATTCTCATGTACCAAATTTCTTATACAGCTCAAACAACTTATATACACTGTACTAGTTTATGCCAATAGCTGGAAGGCACCAAATTGAGGAAAACAAATGAAGGTTATCAGGATTCAGACTCCAAGTAAAACAGTCCTCATGAAATAAATTACAATGAGCATATTTTATTCAACAATGGGAGAAATGCTATGGCCATACTATCTCCAAATACAATTCTGTGACATAAACAAAGGAAAAAAGATCACAAACATGTTGCATGCAATTTGTATGTACTCTTGTGCTTAAGAGTCCCAGCTCTTTCAGAAGCTCCTATAAAGACCCTTCATTATTTCCCAGACCAGAGACATATGCAAAGCTTGCATTTGAAATTAGTATTACTGGCCTCCTGTTGAGCTTACTGAAACTCTGACAGTACCGATGCTAATTATGTGCAGGTGTGTCACTTCAAAACAATGAACTGTAGAGAAACTTTTTTTAAAATGCATGACTGATGTATTCAAGAAAACAGTCCCAACTGGTCTCATTTAATCTTTCACAATAGAACATATGTTGCTATGAGATAAGCCCATTAGTCATGGCTACTGTTAGCCATATGTTGGCCTAGACACACTGAATGATTAAGATCCTCAGGGCGTTCAAATGTCACAAAAATGAGGCACAAAAAAATGAGGCCCTGAACATGATGGGTCAACATTGCCTCCATCCCATCCTCTCAGCACACCGGGGTAAAGAGGAAGTTTTAAAGTTAAACAGCTTTTTAAAAATGTGGTGATCAATACATTAATTAGGCAAAAGAGGTGCTATTATGAAGCAAAGACAATGGAAATCCCTCAAAATGGGGAAAGAGCAGATTATAGCAGATCTTAGCAGATCTGACAGCTTAAAGCTATATGACTTAGGCTGTGAGAGATGTTGTGACTCATCTATAGCTGGCCAGATGCCACCACGGATTCATCTATAGCTGGTCATTGCCACTATGAGCTCAAGCTTATAGTCTGAAAGATGCAGTAAGAAGAAAGGGTCTTTTGTCAGTAAAGGCTTCTCCTTTAGCAAATGGCACTGAGCTTTTCTTTGAAGAGTTGTCCTATCTAGAATTTCTTCTCCTCTTGCCACTATTATTGTATTCATATTGTTTGAGCCCCATTATAGTATACCATATATTAGTATCCGTGCCTCTTTTATGATTTGTAGGATGGCATAAACACTTAGGATAAATAAATAAGAAACAAATTTTAAGATAAAGGAATAAAGTTATATGAGAAATATGAAACAAATATTTACTTAGTTTAAGCATCACTAACCAAAATAATAATCTTCATCCCTCATTTCAGCAACCAAAGCTAGTAAAAATGAGCCCTACTATATGCAAAAGTTACTCCCAAGTACAACCATTATGACATTTACATATTGTATTAATGTATATGAAGATTTTTTTATAATAACAGGAGTTATTTCTTATCTACATATGAAATAATTCTAATACTGAACTATTCTGGTTTGCAGACATGATATTTATTATTTATTACCAACACTGGCCTTCAAGACTTACACACTTCTCTCTTCACATGCAATCTGGCATCCCTTGTGATGTTTAAACATGGCATGCAAAACCTAAACTGCTTAAAGTATACTTATTACAAGAAGCTATTTTAATAAACCATAGTTTAACTATGGATTAACCTGTTTAACCACTGCTTTTGAGGTTGAACAGTATGATAAATGACACTCAACAAAAGTTAAATTGTTCCTCATGAAGAAAAGGAAGCAAAGAGATGGGCAGAAATTAGGCATAATTTAATCACAATAAACAGAAAGATACAATGAAATTCAAATGCAATACATACTCGATCAACAGTTAAAATGGGCTTGCTTTCTTACTAACAGCATTCCAGAAGTTCACGATTTACCTATCAACCCAAGCATCAGAAAGGACTGAGAGAACTGTTTTAGACAGTACTTCTTAACCTTAGCAACTTTAAGATGTGTGGCTTTCTGGAAGACATCTTAAAGTTGCGAATGTAGAGAAACGCTGGGTTAAGATGACTGTGAGGCACTAGATGACCTAGTTCTGGTCTCTACAATTTTCCAGAGAGTACTCTTTTCCTAAGAGTAAACTCTGCCTGTTCTTTAATATGAGGCAGGATAAGCAACATGAATTTCGATTAACTCACTGCACTTACCAATTATATATCCATTTATCCATCATCATCTGACCAAACAACCATCTACTTCAACATAATGCCTGCCTGATGCCATCTTAAAAAAAACATACAATTTCACACACATGCACACAATTTCATTGATAGAAATTGCTGTTAATTTACAGTGGTAGATCCTCATTAATCAAGCTTACCTTGGCTGCCTGAGGTGTACAGGCAATATGCACTGTACTAGGTTTCACCCCATTTGCTTTAGGTCTTTTAAATAAAGCAAACCTACTTTTTCTTCTTCCTCTATCTCCATTTGGCAGGGAGCCATTATATCTGTGGAAAACAGTACAGGAAGAATTGAAGAGATGGGAGGATTATTAGATGATAAAGGCTCTGAATTAATTTGTACATAATTCCATAATGTTGTAGAACTGAATATTTTAGAAATAACTTTCTAAATATTTAATACATTATTGCAATATACATCATACTTTTTAATCCCTTAAAAGAACACAAAGATTGTAAGAACACATATCTCTATAAAGAAAAAATCAGGCAAATAACAAACTACAAAATGTTGGAGGTTACTTCAGATGGATGTAAGAGCCAAATAGGAAAATGGGCGTTGGTAGAAGTTACCGTGAACGCCCTTTCTATCTGTGCTGCGAGAGAGCCCAGGATGGGTTGACTCCTTCCTATGACGTCAATTAGCTGAGTCTGTACTAAGATATAAAAGCCAGCCCCCGGGAGAGACCCCAGCTTTTGGCGAAGATACTTGACAGACTGAAAGGTGTCTCTGAAAGCCCAAAATAAATACAGAAATATGTCTTGCCCTCTCCGGACGAATCAAGGGAGGGGCTGGGCTCTCTCGCAGCATAAATAGAAAAGGCGTTCAAGGTAACTTCTACCAACGCCTATTCTCCTCCATGCTCCATCGAGAGCCCAGGATGGGACATACCAAAGCTTGCATGTCCTCCGGCTCATCACACTGGAACTGTGGAACCACTTGTTGAAGCACCCGTCTGCCGAAGGCTGCATTCGCCGAGGCAAAAGCATCCAGACGGTAGTGTCTGATGAAAGGAGACGGGGATGTCCATGTGGCCACATGACAAATCTCCTCCAAGGGTGCTTGGGTCGCCCAGGCAGCAGAAGTGGCCGCGCTTCTGGTAGAATGCGCCATCAGACCTTGGGGAACTGGAAGGGCCGCAGCTTTGTAGGCCTGATCAATGCAAGACCTGACCCACCTGCTAATAGTAGAAGAGGCCTTGTGCCCCAAGTGAGAAGGGAAAAAGGAAACAAACACGGCTTCCGACTTCCTGAAGGAGGAAGTGCGCTTAAGGTATATTATAAGAGCCCTTCTTACGTCTAGCGTGTGCCACTGCTGCCCTAGGTCATGGTGCGGGAGAGGACAAAAGTCAGGCAAAACAATGTCCTGGGACCTGTGAAACCAGGTGTTAACCTTCGGAATAAATGAGGGGTCCAGACGAAGAACAACCCTATCATCGTGAAAGGAACAAAGGTCCTGTCTGATGGAAAGAGCAGCAAGCTCGGAAACCCTCCTGGCAACAAGGAACACTACCTTCAGAGTCAGGAAATGGAGAGACACTGTCCTAAGGGGTTCAAAGGGGTTTTTTGTAAGGGCATTAAGGACCATATGAAGGTCCCAGGAAGGATACCTGTGAACCACCGGAGGGTGCAGGTTGGAAGCCCCTTTCAAAAACCTCCTGACTGAAGTGTGATGGGATAAGGAAGGAAGTGAATCCCATGAAAGTACCGAGGAGAGGGCCGCAACCTGCCTGCGTAAGGTGTTGGGGGCCAAACCTTTCTCCAGCCCATGCTGAAGGAAGCTAAGAACTTCTGCCAACTGGGCTGAAGCAGGAGAAAGACCCTCCCTGAGGCACCATCGGGAAAAAGCCTTCCAGGTGGCATCATAGATGTGCCTTGTAGAAGGTTTGCAAGACGCCAGGATAGTGAGGATGACCCTTTCTGGAAGTTAAGCCTCCTCTAGCCGCTGCCGCTCAAGTGCCACACGGTCAGCTTGAACCACTGGGGCTCTAGGTGGAGCAGGGCCCCCTGGTGAAGGGAGATTAGATGGGCTGGGATCCTCCACGGAGAAGCCACCGATAGGTTGACCAGGTCCGCAAACCAGGGCCTCCTTGGCCAATAGGGTCCCAGGAGGAGGAGGAGCTCCGCACGTTCCTCCAACATCTTCCGAATTACTGCCGGAATGATGGGAAGTGGGGGAAAGGCATAGAGGAGACCCTTGGACCATCTGCACCAAAGAGCATTGGTCCCCTCCGCTCCCTGGCAAGGAAACCTGGTGAAGAATCTGGTGACTTGGGCATTTTGAGGAGTGGAGAAGAGATCCACCTCCGGTGTTCCAAATCTGAGGGAAAGATCCCTGAATAGAGACGGAGGAATGGACCATTCTGCCTGGTCAACTAGGCTCCTGCTGAGCCAGTTGGCCTGGGAGTTGTCGACTCCGGAGATGTGGTCTGCCGAGATCGACAACAGGTGTTTCTCTGCCCATAACCCCAACCGTAGAGCCTCTCTCATGAGGGCTTTGGACCTCGTCCCCCCCTTGCTGGTTGACATGAGCCTTTGTGGCCATGTTGTCCGTAAGGACTAGAACATGAGAGCTGGTCACTGATTGCCTGAAATGCTTGAGAGCCAGAAAAATGGCTCTGAGCTCTAGCCAATTTATGGGAAGGGTCTGCTCTGATCTGGAGCAAATGCCCTGAGCTATCTGGCCCTGCATATGGGAACCCCAACCCAGGAGGCTGGCATCGGTGGTTATCACTAACCTGTCTGGGTCCCTGAACAGGAGTCCCCTCCAGATTGACGGGGAATGCCACCAATTGAGAGATCTCCGGATTTGTGGCGGGAGTGGGACCTTGATGGATGAGTGGCTGGTTCCTGCTCGTTGGTAGGGAAGCAGGAACCATTGGAGGGGTTGGGAATGGAGCCGAGCCCACGGGACAATGCCAATACAGGAGACCATCTTCCCCAGAAGTTTGGACAGCAGCGACAGGAGGACAATTTGATGTTGCTGGATCTGGCTGATGATCTCTGCAAGGCTCTTTTCCACGAGCTGGGGACAGGAAAACCTGGCACGACATGGTATCGATGACTGCTCCCAAGTGTTGCAATTTGGTTGTAGGAGAGAGCTGGCTCTTTTTGTTGTTGATGGAAAATCCGTGGTTCTGGAGATATGACAGGGTAATTTGCAGATCCCGATGGGCCACATGGATGGAAGAAGATAGAATCAAAATGTCATCCAAGTAGCATTGGATCCTCACTGGAATAGAATGCAGAGATGCCATCAATGCTGCCAGAACCTTTGTGAAGACCCTTGGAGCTGATGAGAGGCTGAAGGGAAGTGCTCAATACTGGTAATGGGTATTCTGATAACAGAAACAGAGAAACTGGCGATGATGAGGCCAAATTGGGATGTGGAGGTAAGCCTCAGTGAGATCAATGGAAGAGAGGAGGTCGCCCTCCCGAACGCTCTCTAAAATAGAATGCAGAGTCTGCATTTTAAATCGCCTGTATTTTACAAATCGGTTGAAAAATTTTAGATCAAGGATGGCTCGCCACCCCCCTGAGGCTTTGGGAATGATGAAAAGGCGAGAGTAAAGTCCACGTCCCCGTTGAGAGGGGGGAACAAGTTGAATAGCCCTGATTTCAAGAAGGTGCTGAATGGCCTGATTCATGAGGGCTTGCCTGAAAATGTCCTGAGAGACAGGACAGATCAAAAAAAATTTGGGGGGTGACATTAGGAAGTCCAATTGTAACCCTGACCTAATAATGCTGAGCACCCAGGCGTCCGTTGTTGACTCCTCCCATCTGGAGGCAAAGAAGGCTAGGCTACCTCCGATGGGTGGGGAGAACGAGGGATTACTTAGAGCAACGAAAGGAACGACCCCTCCCCCCGGAAAGGGCAGTTTACCAGTAGAAGGTTGTTGCCTGCCAGATGTTTCCGCCCGTTGGTCTTGGCGTTGGGAGTATGGCCTGTGAGAGCGGGGGAAGCGAGATGAGGTCTCCGCTCGGAAGGCAGGAGGGCGATAAGGAGCAGGGCGATAGTCGGCTTTCTTCCTAGAGGAAGAGAGAATTTTACGTTTATCTCTGGTTTCGATGAGATAAGGTTTCAGAACATCGCCAAAAAGCTTATCGCCTGCGAATGGAACTGAAGCCAGCTTCCATTTTTGGCATGACTCCGCCTGCTAATTTCGGAGCCATAAAAGTCTTCTTGCTGCTACAGAAGATGCCATGGCCTTGGATGCAAATTTGGCGGAATTGAGAGTGGCATCCGCAGTGAATTCCGCCGCTGCAATAATCTTATTAAGGTCTTGGTGAGACCAAAGGTCAGAAGCAGGCAATCTATTCTGGAGTTGGCGCAGCCACCGTATGGATGCCCTCGTGAAAAAGGATGCTGCTGTTGAAGCCCGAACAGCCCAAGCAGCGGCCTGGTGATTGCGCTTGAGGGTCTGTTCAGAACGTTTATCATCCAGTTTCAGGATATCTTCTGGCTCCGTGGGAGTGCCAGAAGATGAGAACGAGGCCAGAACCGGAATGTCAACAGAAGGCACTGCCAGGGCATTGTCCAGAGCTGCGCTGACATTGTAGAAACGCTTATCCAGAGAAGATGGGCAAGGACCTGCCGAAGGAGAAGCGCACTGTTCCTTGACCATGTCCAGGAACAAAATGGGAGAAGGCAAAACCTCTGCATGCACTACAGGCTTGGAGAACAGCGAATCCCCTTGGCTAGAGGGATTTCCTTGTGACTCGGGAGCCACTTCCTCTGGCGACAGCTTGGCAGTGACCAAGGCCTTGCTGAGTAATGGCCTGAAGAGAGTAAGTTTGAAGACCAATGCAGAGAATGTCTGCTCTGGGCGAGAATCCTCTTCCTCTGAAAGATTTTGGTCAAAAATCTCACACTCTGAATGAGAAGAGTAACTGTGTTCAGATGGTGAAGGCCTTCCTTCCTCATCAACCTCCTCCCATTCTGGTAGAGAAGAATGGACCCTGAGGTCCTGAGGCCTGTGTAAATCAGGATGATGAGGCAAGGAACTTATAGATTGAGAAGGGAGAAGGGCCTGAACCCTTTCCAGAGGTTGAAGAATTTGCTTGAAGCTTTCAGCCAATCCCTGCCTAATGGCTGATGAGACTACATCTTGGATATCCCTTGGTCTATGCTCAAAGGTAGAGGCAGAAGGCCGAAGGCCCGCTGCTGTGGGAGTGAAGGTGGCTTCAGGCCTAGATTGAGGAGAGGTTCGAGGCCTGGAGGGAGGGGGAGGATCATAGGGCACAGAAGCCTGTTGGAAATAAGGCCCAGATCTGCTTAGATTCTGATTGAACAGCAAGAGCCTCAGGAGACCAGGATGGAGGATGGAAAGGCTCATAGATAACTTCTCCTCCCTTGGGAGGGCTTGGTTGGGGCCCACGAGTATCACCTGAAACATGCTGTAGTTGCACTCCCTTCTGTTGAATAGTTCTGTTGAACTGCCTCTCTAGAGCTGCATGTCTGCACTTCTCTGCCCTCAATTCAGCCTGAGTTGCCTTCTTAGGGGCTAGAGCCTTAGCTTTGATCTTAGCAGCCACCTCCCTCTGGACTGATTGGGTGTGTTGCCTACGTCTTTTTCTCTTATTGGGCTTAAGAGACTGTTCCACTGGGGGGGAAAGCTCTGCCTGAGCCTTATCTTGCTCCATTTTCAGAATAAAGGCTTTTGCGTTGGAAAGAAGCTGTTTAGAAATCTTTCTATTAAGCCCCTTAGGGTATAAATGGCCCCCGGGCTTACAAAATGGCCGCTCACCTCGTGGTGGAAGGCTTGAATCCAACAGGGCTGCTGACTACAGGAAAACAGGCTCCAAGATTGCAGAATCTATACAGAGCCCCGAGCGAAGTCAGCAAGGGAAAAACGCAGCAACCAGCTACACGATCAGCTGGCTTGCCCTCTTATCAGTTTGCTGATCATTTTTACCATCGCTCCAAACTGCAGGCATGAGGGAAGTCTGCAGACGCTGCCCAGCTTGCCTGCACAGAGCTCTGTAACGCTGCTCCCAACGTTGCAGGAGAGAGAGAGCCCTGCTCTCCTGGAAGAACAGCTGCCCAGATCCCTGGGAGCTGCTTGAAGCGAGGAAAAAAGTACTGAAGATGCTATCTAACAGAACGCTTTCAGAGGCACAGCTACTGACTGAAAGGAGCTGAGTCAAAAGCTGGGGTCTCTCCCGGGGGCTGGCTTTTATATCTTAGTACAGACTCAGCTAATTGACGTCATAGGAAGGATTCAACCCATCCTGGGCTCTCGATGCAGCATGGAGGAGAATGATACAGCACTTTGTATTGCAGAATTGCAGTTATACATTTCCTATTTAGCAACCAAATTATAAAATATTTGCAAAAAGCTTTGTCAGAAATAGATTGTTTTGATGGTTCACATCCAGTGATGTTATTGTAAAAAACCCTGGACAAATCAAAAATTTTCAAGTTATATACTTTACATGAGTATTTTGTTAAATCTAGTACATATTAAGTTTTATGCATTCCTAAGACTTATCACAAACAGGTTCAGGTATATGAATGCAGAAATCAGATATTTACCTAATGTAATAGGAATGCCGTAACCTTTTCAATTAGTTTTCATTCATTATATATTCTGTATAATTTGTAGCACAGAGAAAATTGAGCCACTCTTTTATTTTACCTTTATTTTAAGAATAAATCTCCTGTGCTGACAACTACTTTAGCAACAATTTATTGTAAATACTAATATACAAATGTTATAAATGCCATTCTAAAGTTAACCCTAAATGATTTCATGGGGGGAAAAACTTAAAACCTGCACTCAAATTTCTCTTAGTGAAATTTGATGAAGCTTAGAAATGTTTGGCTGCATCACATATAACTCAAAAGACTATGTGGGTATGATCTAACCCTGATGCCTCTGACGCTAATGATGGAACATTTCAGACTGATGCTAATGTCAGTCTGAAATCAGGATCCCAAAACAAGCTGCACTGCAAGGAACTGCCATGTTTCAAAGAATCACATTGCAAGGCAACAAGGAAAACAAGAAAAAACTTTGGTTTGCAGGATTAACTAAAACTCCTCTTTTAGAAGTTCTGATGTCAGTGCCAGATACTTACCCCAACACAATCAGTTCACCATACTTCACTGGTGCTTTTGATGGATGATTTTCTTGATCAGGCGAAAACATGAGCCTAGTTAGATCCTTTTTCTCAAATTCCACTTCTCTAATCAAGAATCTTGGCACACTTTTGTCATTTCCTAAACAAAAAGAAATAAATATGATGGAGAATGCCACATCTTACAATCTGGTATTATGTAAACAAAATCCACAACCTATAAAAATTTCAGCAGAGATTCCTAAAGTATTTTGTTATCACTTGCTAGATGCATAGATCGCAACATATAGCTGAAATGACAACCCTTCCTAATTTGCTTCAAGTAACAGGGGATGGGTTGAATTAGTACATTAGGAGTCCTTGATTTATCATTCATTCAGCAACTGTTCAAAGTTATGATGGTGCCAAGTGAAAGGACGTACAAACTGACATCCAAACTTACAGGCCATTGCAGCGCCCCTTGTGGTCCTGTGATCAGGATTTGGGCATTTGGTAGATCACCCATACTTATGACCACAAATGCACTTCAGCTCCCTTCACCTACCTATGTTCACCCCATTTCTGCCCTTTTTGATGTTCTGCACAGAGGCATTCCTTGGCAGCATTAGCGCTGAGGCTGAATTAGAGGCCCAGGGCCTTTAGCAGTCTCAGCCATCTGCCACAGCTCCCAGGCCTCTACTTCACTCCCAATCCCAGCCTCAAACTGCACGCCATAGCCAGCCAGTTCAGTGCAAAGCCCCACTGCCACGCGCTCCGCCGACTGCTGTATCCAGCTGACCTTCACTGTGTTTCTCCTCCTCTCCTTCCCCCCTCACACTTTTCATTGGCTGGCCATGCCACTTCCATAATACAACTGCTGTGCTTTTACCTCAGGCGCCTCTTGTTCATCCGTTCTTTTTCTTCACGGTCTCCATAGCCAACAATTACCATGACTGCCCAGTAGTGCAGTGAAAATAAGAGTGCCAGTCAATGGGGAAGACAGTGGTTACACCCAATGGCAAACAGCTGCAGGTTGGCTCAGGGAGCCACATGTAAGAGAAGCTGAGCCAATCCTGGCACTTTCCCACTGTATGAAGCCACTTCCTGCATTGTCTCTTTGCAAAGAGCTCCTGAACTAGGCTGGCTGGCCTTGTGGTAGCCCCCCCCCCCATTTTTGCAGTGCAAAATCAGCCCCATATGGTCTAGGAGCTTAGTGCAAAGGGGCACTTTGGCACACTCCAGCCTCTTTAAGATGCTTCCCTTACCTCCCTTTTCTTTTGCTTTGAAAATCCAGTTGCGTATAGCCCAGAAATCAGGCTTGGCATGCCTTGCCAGGAAAGGAGTATGAAAATGGCAACTAAAGTCAGCTGGGGCAGCAGAGAGCAGACGGCAAGGCCCAAAAGGGCAGAGGGGGAAGGGGTTAGGTAGGTGGAAGAAGTTGGTGGCAGTGTCAAACTGTTTGGGACGTAAAGGACCAAATCTGGAATGGCTTGGATTTGGATGGCTATTTGGCTAATGATTGGTAAAAATTTGCTCAATGACGGCAAATGTGAATTGTGGGGATTGCAGTCACTAAGTGATATAAACATATAATGCCTTGCTTTGTGATTGCTTAGCTACCAAATTCTGGGCTCAACTGTGGTTGTAAGTCAAGAACAGTCTGTATTTCAATGAATAAGTTTTTTTAAAAACAAACAAACCAGAAAACATGCCAATTTAAAAGCAAAAACAGTTTTTACTTCTTCTGAAACACAACAACATAGTTTTTCTTTCATATTTACTGTCTACCAGCATTAATTCGACTGTATAGGACAGAACATATAATAAACAAGCATTAATTCACTATGCATTTTTCTGCTCTCATGTATTTAGAAGTAGTTCTTTAAATTACAACATTAAGTTTGAAGAAGCATTTTGCTCTGAAATGAAAATCTGTGTACAATGAAAGTCTGGCAAGGGGAAGGCAGTCTTTTGACATACCAGTAAATGCATACCATCTGATTTACATGGGTGGTCACAGATTTACACTCCACTTTTCCTCCAAAAGTTTTATAACTCAAGTCAGTCCAAGCTTGAATGATTATAATCTGTTTTACTGGTGGCCCAAAGAGGAACAAACATTTCACCCATTGTTTTATCGCTTCAGATGCATCTATATCGCTATAGATGCATACACACTTGTAAACTGTATTGCATATGACTTTCTATGTCCATGAACAATCAGACCTCCCCACCCCCTGATTTTAAGTTCTAAAATCAGAACTTAACCACTTAACCATTAGAACAGCAAGTTCGAATTTTTCAGTCTTACTGCTACATACCACAGCACCCTCAAAGTGGTAAAGTCTACAATTTAGGATGGAGAGAACGACCACTATTGCAAAAGCAAGCAACGTCAAAGGTGTTACAAAAGTGCCACTCAATTTCACAGTGGAATGGGGAAGTCAACCCACATTAATACCATTACCAAGAAAAATGTCTCTAGACATCTTGCTTAGATGTGCAAGTACCAAATTAAAATCTTTATTATAATATCTCCATTTGTATATTTAGTACTACTAGATCTATGCCTTAAAGATTCCATTAACTAACACTAGACTGAATCAGAATACCATTTTAGTGAAACGATGAAAGACTGCTAAAAAGATGTTCTAAAACTTAATAAAACTAACCCTCAACTTACAACCATTTGGGACCGGAATTTGTGTTGCTAATCAATGCAGTTCTAAAGACTACATCTCAGTTGCCATCATAACTCATGGTTCATTAAGTGGGAAGTGGAACAAATCCCAAAATAAAGACTGTGGAAGTGCCACGGGAGGAGTCCCGAGGGGCCTGGTGCAGATAGGGAAGGGGGGGGTTGTTGCAGCGCAAGTTCAGGGTGACCAGGGAAAGAGAGGTGTGTGCATGCATACAAGTTCAGGGAGATGGAGGAAAAATTTGCTGCAGCTCAGGGGCTTCTTGGTGCACTGTGGTTCTGGGGTTACAAGAAGTCCAAGCCACAGTGTAGCAGAGCATAAAGCACAGCACAGCTGCACAGCACAAAAGGGGTTGTTTTTTTTGGCCACCCCAGAGCTGCAACTGGGCTTTGGGCGCAAAGGAATTGGCACTGCCTTGCAGTGTGAAGCTCAGCCTTAGCTGGGTCCAGCAACATGGGTCAAAGGGGCCTCTTGCCACCTGGGAACCCAGCTCAGTCCCTGCCACAGTCACCCTTGACATTCTGGACTCTGAACCCTCCGCATTCCACTGCCCCAGCTGACATGGGCTTTCTTCTTGCTCCCGCTGACAAGGCATGCCCAACCCGGCCCTTCACAACCAGTTGTAAGTCTCTTTGTTTAACAGTACCATACTGTAACTTCAAATAGTTAATGAATAAATGGTTGTAAGTCCTGTAGGAGTAAAAAAATTAGAATGCTATAATTTGCCAGATCAGTTCATGTTTTTTTCTTGGGGCTACAAGGGAAACACTACTCAATAGATCAAATGTTAAACTCTCTGGTTTCAATTATTACATTAAATTTAGATAAATTTAGATTTTAAATTGATCCAAACATTTTAATAATATGTTGCATGCTACTGAAACTTTTAAGGATTGATCCCCCCCCAAAAAAATAGTTTTCTGATAGTATTGCAATTAAGATTTTTTTCACTTTGAGAGCCCCAAAATTAGGTATACAAATGTGTAAAAAAAAATGCCCCATGGTTTATTTTGCTGACTGATTACAAGCAAAGATGCTACATAGCTTTAAAATCAAGCAGGGACAAAGAGCTTGGTTTCTGAATCTGGCAGACTTCAGGCAGGAAAGGCTGGGAAGGAATCTATTATAAATTTCCCCAATGTAGGGTTCTCTAGGTGTGCTGAGTTTCAAATCCCATCCTTTTCGATCAGTGTGTTCTCAGCATTCTTAAGGGTGTCAGCCAGTTCTACAAAAACAGAACTGGTAAGACAGCAAGCATTGTCATTTATGCAAATTCCCTTGTTAAAAAGTTTACATGGGTTTCAGACATCTTTTTTACTGATATAATGGCTCTACCTGTACATAAATTACTCTGATCTATTCCTTATGGCCATTAAGAAAGGGACAATAGTGTGCAAGAAATAGAACCTCATTTCCATAAGTTATACCTCACTATTTCAAAGTAATCAATATTAAGAGTCTTATGCTAGGGCAATGGTTCTGGGAGCTTACAACCATATTTGGTTTATAATATAATCTGTTCTAAATATTAAAATTGGCCTTAACTTCAGAAAAATAGGCAAGCGACTAGGATAAAAAGCTAAGCAAACTGTGAGAAAAGCCATAGAAAGAAAAGAAAAAAAAAGCCACAGAACACTTTCCAATTATGAAAGAGCAACAGCTGATCTTCTTCTGAGGAAACCACACATCATCATATATTTTATATGTGATGTTCTCAACTTCCCACACACAGATTTTCAGAATTACACATATTTTTGCACAGCTATTTAAAATTTGTTAGCGTGATATCATCATCTCCCAGTAAATTTTATTTTTAGCGTCAGAATAGTATGGCTACCTACTATGTTTCAATTCCACCCCACACCTCATCCCCTAATTAACAATGTCCTTGAACAGTTATACATATTCAAGCCATTTCAGAGCTTTAACAAATAACAATTATTACCAAATGAGAGTAAATTACACAAGGCTGTCTGAACAGCTCTCTCAAAGAAACGTAAAAGTTCTTTTGGTTCCCGAGTCCATCAAATATAGCTAGATACTTCTTGAAAAAAGGCACCTTTCCTTTATTGTACCGTGTTTCTCCAACAATACGGCCTCTACCAATAGGAAGGCCCAGCATGATTTCTAGGCATGAGGTGAAATTAACGCCCCCAAAATTTAGGCCTATTTAAACCATCCATTTCCCCACCATTTCTCATATCGTTCGTTAGAACTACACGAGGTGAAGAGAAATGGGGGGGAAGGGAAGGGGGGGAGAAAACTTGCCTTTAGGAGCGCCATTGCAGATAGCCTAGGCTAGAATACCCTGATCTACTACCGATAGACCATCAGCCGATAGAAGCTCCCCGAAGGCAGAGTCACCAGCTGCTTCTATTGGCCGGTAGAAGCGACCTTGGGGCGAGTGCCCATGCGCACTCCCTTCACCACGAGGCCGTTTCCATTGGCTGATGGAAGCTCCCCAAAGGCAGAGTCACCAGCTGCTTCTATCGGCCAGTAGAAGCGGCCTCGGGGTGAGTGCTTGTGCGCACTCCCCTTGCCACGAGGCCATTTCTATCCGCCGATGGAAGCAGCTGGTGACTCTGACTTTGGGGAGCTTCCATCGGCCGATAGAAACGGCCTCGTGGTGAAGGGAGCGTGCATTAGTTGTCTTTGAATCTACCAGAGGGGCAGGAGAGAAAGCACACGCATATCTGTGTCTGGATAAAAATTGTGAGATTGCGACAGAGGGAATGGGAGAAAAGGCCTTAGACCAAATGTGTTCTTGTTTTGCTTTCCTGCCCATTCTCTGATCAATCTCTCCGGGGCAGCTTTTGGCCTAAAATCGCCCAGGTCTTGCTCAGCTAAAGGAGAGGGAAGGTCTCCAAAGACCGTCCCTAACTTCCGCCATTTGAGAGGACCAAACTCATTGCTTCTCAAAGTTAGACCCACAAGTTTTTCAAAAGTTCTTCTGAATGCCTCGGACGTCCGATGAAATCCAGAAATGTCTCATGATTGAACTCAATAAAAAAAAAAAAAGAACCTGCACCTCGTTGCTAAGTCTGTGGTTTTACGGCTCCTCTCTCATCCCGAATTATGCCAAAATAAAGGATTCCAAGGCTGGCGTTGGTTAATTAGTTAATGACGGGTGCTCTTTCAGGAGCTCAGAGAGAGACTTCGCCGTTCAACTCCCCCTCCACGACTCAAGGTTCATACTAAAATTAGGCCTTTCCAACCAGCCCCTGCAAATATTTGTCCCTCACCAGAGCAATAGAAAGGAAGGTTTAGCTTCTCTCCGGCCCTTCTTCGCTCCAGCTCCCTCCTGCCCTCCTGTGCCGCGGCGGCGACCCTTTCATACTCACCCTGCTTCCCTGCCACATTACCATGAGGACTGCTCCCACATCTCCTCTCGGGAGCCCGCCTGATCTCCCTTCTAAGGGTAGCTGAGCTCTGCTGCCTCCTCTTCCCTCCCGGCGCTCCCCCCCCCCGCTCCCCAAACCAGCGGCGGCAGCAGGTAAAGGGAGGTCGGCTGCCCTGGGACTTTGGCAGGTTGCCCGGAAAAGGTCTGGCCTGGGGAGGGGAGGGCAGCGGTGGGAACCCCACAGATGCTGAGACCTTACCTCGTCAGAAGGGCTTGGCTGATCCGGTGCAGGGACGAGGGCTAGCAGGGGTGATGTTTGTGTGTGTGTGTGTGTGTGTGTGTGTGTGTGTGTGTGTGAGAGAGAGAGAGAGAGAGAGAGAGAGAGAGAGAGAGAGAGAGAGAAAACTCAGCTTGCTTCCCTTCTGCTAAGAAAAGTTTGCAGCCGCTCTCCCATGTGCACTCCCCTTGCCACGAAGCCGTTTCTATCGGCCTTTTGGGAGCTTCCATCGGCCGATAGAAACAGCCTTGAGGAGAGTGCACGTGCGGGCAGCCACGCCTCACCCCAAAGCAGCTGGTGACTCTGCCTTTGGGGAGCTTCCATCGGCTGATAGAAACAGCTTCGTGGCGAGGTGAGTGCGCGTGGGTGCTCGCCCCGAGGCCGCTTCTACCGGCCGATAAAAGCGGCTGGTGACTCTACCTTTGGGGATCTTCCAGTGGCAGCCTCATGGAGAGGTGAGTGGCATGGGGTACTCTAGGTGGAGGTGTGCGTGGGGGAAGAAATTAAGTCACCCCCAAAAAGACGTCCTGTTTTTTCGGGGCTCAAAAAAAAATAAGACCCAGCCTTATTTTATGAGAAACATGGTATTTCCCCAGTATCTGAGCATGTGACAATAATGAGTTAATCTAATCCTTTGACCAGCTGATTCATTAAAGCTGCATGTTGCATCTTGATATTATCCTTCAATTTATTTCCTTGAATAAATGTGAGTTCTTTATAACTCTATAGAATAGTCCTCTTTTTCAAAATATATACATAATTGGGACTGGAACCTCCATCACTAAGTGATGCTTAGTTAAAGGAGTTGTATTTGATTTTATGGCCTTTTTTGCCATAGTCAGGAAGCGAATCACGTGGTTGTTAAGTAACTCTAGCTTCCCCCAGTGATTTGTCAGAAACCCTCCGGGAAGGTTGTAAATAATGTGACTCTGTGATGTTGCAACTATCATAAATGCATATTGATTGCAAAGTGCCCAAATTCTGATTACATGACTGTGAAGATGCTGCAATGGCGGTGTGTTTGTAAATCAAGTTTTCAGCACTGGTATAGCTCTAAACAGTTGTTAAATGAATGTCATACGCCTAGAACTATCTGTATCATGTGAATGACATCCACGTTGGTTAATTTATGAAGTTCCCATTCAAAAAGCACCATTCTATCCCTGATGTGCCATCAAATGTGCATCTGATCTTATGCATCACTAAATTTAGCCACATGCATTTCTATTTGGGAATCAATTTTACTAAAACCACCAGGGTTTTAATTTGCTCCTTGAAAATGATGGTTCAAATTTGAAATAATAAATAATTTATTTAAGTTTCCGAACAATCTCCCTCAAAATATAATTACAACATCATACATCAACAACATGATAGAAAGAGTAGACACAAATATATTTTTCTATTATTTTCCATTGTTTTTCCAGAGCTTGATTAAGGAGAGGAAGCAAACCCCTTTGCTTTTGGTATCCTTTTGGTCTTTTTGATTATAGGGTTGGTCTTCTTGCCAGCTGTATTCCATTTCCATATATATATCCATTTTCATATACACACACACACACACATATACATACATACATTCATACATGTATGTATGTATGTGTGTACACACACACACACACATACATAAATTAAATAAATTAAAATTTGATTAAAAACATGCTACCTCTGAGAAATAATAGTGGATGATATCTTGTGATGACTGGATTTGAGAAAGTTAGATGTTACAGTGGAGAAACTGAAAACAGAGCTGCATTTTATTCAACTTAACAATATATTGTAGACAATAATTGGCTTCAGTTTAATTTTACTTATTTAGGCTGAATCCAGACTTTCTCAAAACTGGAAGTACTTCAGTTATTTGTTTTTAGAAAAGGTAGTGAAGGTATGTATCCAGGTCATTTTATGCAATAAGTTATTTCTACTTTCTCTTCAAATATTATTTCAACTCAACTCAAAGAAGTCAACTCCAAGTTCCTTTCCCCCCACCCCATTACAGCTGTAATCCTAGAAATTATTTAAAATTCATTACAATTTTAATGGAGTTTACTTGCCACCACTATTCACTATCATTTAGAAAACAATCTAGAAAAAGGGTCCCCGGCTCGTGGTCCGCAGCCCGTTGCGGCCACACAAGTGGAAGGTGAGGGTGGAACGCTCCATTTGTGAAGAGGCGTGTGCGCGTATGAAACCATCCCCTCCCCCACATCACTATTTCTGCAGGTTCACGGAGCCAGAAAGGTTGTGGACCACTGATTTAGAACACAAATTAGAAAGATAAAATCTGCTTCCTATATCTTTTACAATCAGTAATGTTCTTAATTTTTTCAGGATCATTGAGCAAATTATAGGAAAATTTCTTGTGCTGAGTTCTTTGGCCCTTCCTATTATGTTCCTGCTTATCCCATATATAAAATATTCACATTGTGCCAGTGAAAAAAATGGAGTGGAAGGGGAAGCCAGGCATTTAAAAATAATAAAAAAGACAGATAAAATATACACAATCCTCAGGAATGTTCCAGGCAGCTCCAGTCAGTCTTACTTTGTGTCTTTTACTTTAGCTACTGGGCTTATACATGATGACTTGAAAAGGAGACTGGTCTGATTTATGCAAGCTGGATAAACACTTGGACGTTAGAAAATTTTGCTTAGCTGCATCAAAGGTAGCATCTTGTTTACTTTCCTAAAATTAATCTCAGACTCCAAAAAGGAAAAGGAGGAAGCAGAGGGTGTAGTATACCAGTTTCCTAACAACATAGTAACTTGTCAGGATTGGAATGCTAAAGAGACTCTTCTATTTCCTTGTCAGTTTGTGTTATGTAACTGTACCAATACACACTACACGATTTAGCATTTACTAGACAAACAAGCGTTCTTCATTTCCCACATCATCAATGACTCTCTTATGCGGTATTTTTTAAAAGGCAGGAGCGCCTCAGGCATTTCGAATCACAGAAATATAACATTCATCCATTTCAATAAATATATACACACCTAGTGATCAGAAGCTATGTGTAGTCCACACTTCATTACTGAAAAACGCTTGACTTTAAGAAACCATCCTGACTGTTCCCGGTTTTGTGGGCTGAATGTTCAGTTTCTATACATAATGATTCTGCACACAGAGGTAGTTTATGTGTGGAGAAGGCAAAGTTGATCAGCAAACTATAGTTCTAGAAAGAGATGTACTAGTTTGACCAGCTTTTCCAACCTTACATCTTCTGAAGTCCTACCCAACAAAATTCAATTCTGTAAGGTTTTACATTTAGGCAAGGAAAATCAAATGCACAGGGATGGAATAAGTGGTATCTGGCTCAGCAGCAGTAACTGTGAGAGGAATCTAGGAGTCCTAGGGCCTTCAACCTTGACAACGTTAAGACTTGTGGACTTCAACTCCCAGAATTCTTTTGCTGGCTTTGCTGGCTGAGGAATTCTGGGAGTTGAAATTCACAAGTCTTAAAGTTGCTAAGGTTGGAGACTCCTGCCCTAGTGGGCAACCACTTAAGTATGAGCCAGCAGTGTGCTGCAGCTGCCAAAAAAAGCCATTTTAGTCCCTAGCTTCATGAGCAGAGGAATGGTATCAAGATTACATTAAGAATCAGTATGGATATATACTGCCTTGTTAAGACCACACTTGGAATACCGTGTCCAGTTCTGGTCACCATGATACAAAAAAGATCCTGAGAAGAGTACAGAGTACAGAGAACAAAGATGATTAGAGGTCTGGAAGCTAAAATGTGATAAACAGCTGCAGGAATTGGATATGTCTAATCTAACAAAGAGAAGGACTAAGCATGACATGACAGCAATCTTCCAATCTTTGAGAGGCTGTCACAAAGAAGAGAGGACAACCTATTCTCCAAAGTACCTGAGGGTAAAATAAGAAGTAATAGATGGAAACTTTTATCAAAGAGAGATCCAACCTAGAACTAAGGAGAAATTTCCTGACAGTGAGAACAATTAATCAGAGGAACGGCTTGTGGGTGCTCCATCACTGGAAGCTTGTAAGAGGAAATTGGACAGCCATTTGTCTGGAATGGTCTCTCCTCTATGGCAGGGGGTTGGACAAGAAGACCTTCAAGGTGCCTTCCAGCTCTGTTATTCTGTATTCTCAGATAATTCCAGCACTGAACTGCGGTCTCCAAATTCATAGGATTCAAACCAGAATGTAGATGAGATAATTTTGAAAGTATATAAGGTTCAATCTTACACTACACTTTAAAGTGTTATACATCAAAATCATTTCTTGGCATTGAATTAAGCATCATGGGAGTAGAATTGTTGCTACTTCAGTAACCCTATAACTGTATTGCTGATTCCCTTTGAAGCCTTGAGGAATCATTGTGTTTTTATCTAGAATAATTCTGAACTCCATGGGATGGAGCAGGACAGAAGTCTGGTAGCACTATTTCCTGGGCTCTATGGAACCAGGAGTACTTTGGGGATGAAGGAGGAGTCCAGGCGTAGAACCACCCTGTTCATATGGAAAGTGCAAAGGTCGTCTCTGACAGAGCTTCCAGTTCTGATATTTGCCTGGGCAAGGTAATGGCCACGAAGTAGGCGACTTTGAATGTCAGATAACGCAGACTAGTAGTACAAAGTGGCTCAAAAGATGCCGAGGCGAGGGCCTGTAAAATTTTGGATAGGTCCCAAGTGGGATACCTGTGGACCACGGTTGGTTTCAAATTGACTGCAACTCTGATGAAGGTACGCACCACTGGATAGTGGGTGAGGGAGTCCAAGTCTCCATAATTCAGCACTGTGGACAAAGGCCTCCACCTGTCTGCGAATAGTGCTAGGGGATAACCCCTTATCCAGACCTCCTGTAAAAAGTCCAGGATCTGTGGGATAGATACCACAGTGGGGTCTATGCCCATCTGGCACACCACTTGCCTTCCGGGTAGAGTCATATTCTATTAGTAGAAGGTCTCCTGGAAGCCTGAATTGTCTGTATCACCTGCCTTGAAAAACTGTCCTTCCTCAGGAGTCTCCTCTCAAGTGCCAGACAGTTAAGTGGAGCTACTGAGGCTCCAGGTGTTCCAAGACAGGGAGATCCGTTCCTGAGGAATTCTCCAAGGATGGGACACTGACAGGCTCACCAGGTCTGTGTACCGTGGCCGTCTGGGCCAATGGGAAGCAAGTAGCAGAATTTCCACTCTTTCTAGTAGAACCTTCTGGATCACCCCTGGAATGAGGGGAAGAGGAGGGAAAGGGATATAATAGGCCCTTGGGCCATGGGCTGCAAAGGGCGTTGACCCCTTCTGCTCCCAGTGTCGGAAATCTGGAAAAAAAATCTGGGCAGTTGTGAGTTTACTGGGGTGGTGAACAAGTCTAGCATAGGATGGCCAAATCTCTGGAACAGTTCCCTGAAGAGGTCTGGGTGCAGGCGCCACTCAGAGTAGTCCACCTTGGTTCTTCTCAGGTAATCCGCCTGTGCGTTTGTCACTCCTGAGATGTGCTCTGCCTTCATGGACAGCAGGTAAGCTTCTGCCCAGAGTCCCAGTTTTTCCACCACGCACATGAGGGACCTAGAATGGGTACCCCTTTGTCGGTTGACAGGTGCTTTGGCAGCCACATTGTCCATCAGGATTAGTATATGTTGTCCTGATATAGTACTCTTGAACTGGCATAAAACCAGGTGGATTGCTCGAAGCTCCAACCAGTTTATGTTGTTTTTCAGGTCTGCCTGGGACCATTGTCCTTGTGCCAACTGGGACTGGAGATGGGCGCCCCAGCCGAAGAGGCTGGCATCTGAGGTTAAGGTCAGGTGGCTGGGCACCTTGAACAGTGTTCCCTTGGTCATTGCTGGGGAAACCCATCATCTGAGGGATCTGAGTGTTTCTAATGGCAACCGAACCCTGATATTGGAGGGACTGCCTCTTGACCTCTGGCATGGTAACAGAAACCAATGCAGGGTTTTGGAGTGTAGCTGAGCCCAAGGAACTATAGCTATGCATGATACCATTTTTCCCAGGAGTTGAGAAAGCACTGCCAAGGGAACGGTTCGTTCCACTCGGATTTCGTT
This sequence comes from Notechis scutatus, assembly GCF_049901735.1. Taxonomy (NCBI): domain Eukaryota; kingdom Metazoa; phylum Chordata; class Lepidosauria; order Squamata; family Elapidae; genus Notechis; species Notechis scutatus. The sequence goes on along the minus strand of NC_142009.1, from coordinate 155,538,714 downwards.
CACCAAGGACTTGATGCTGTCCTGGTGCTCCTGGGACATGGAATTGATTGAAGTCCGATCCAGAGTCCATTGGCCAAAAGGACTGCCTGTGGGCATAAGGTGAGGCCCGCCTATCCGTACGTCTGGTCAGGAAAGACAAGACCTTGCATTTTTCCTTGTTCTCAACAAGGAAGGGGTTCCAGGCATCCCCAAATAGTGAGATTCCCTTATAGAGAGCGGAGGCAAGCCTCCACTTTGTCCTAACGTCTGCTTGCCATTAGCGAAGCCATAACAAGCGGCGAGATATGAGGCGAGAGTCCTGGAGGAAAAATGGGCTGTGTTTAAGGATGAATCAGCCATGAATTCAGTGGCTGCCACCAGCTTGTTATTATATTGGTGCATCTGAATTTCCTCTGAGGGGATTCTTGCCTGTAACTGGTGAAGCCAGATTCTAGCGAAGAAGGAAGTGGCCATAGCCGCCTTAACTGCCCATGCATTTGTCTGATGGGTCCTGCGGAAATTTAATTCCGCCTTCCTATCTTCGGCTTTCAAGGTCTCTGCTATGTCTCCAGACACAGTGGAGGAAGAGACAAGGGAGGCCAATGGCTCATCTACTGTAGGGAGCTCAAGTGCCTCTGAGAGGAGAGGAGCCATATTAAAGATTTTTTTATCGTTTCCCCCCCGGACTGTACCCATTGTCTCTGGACCACACTGAGGAACAGCTTAGGGCAAGGAATGTCCTGCTGCATTATAGTGGGTTCTGAGAAGACCACGTTATTTGAGCCCTGGTTATCCAATGGCTCTGCTGGAGTCTGAGGCTCTAAGACTAGCAATGATTTAAAGAGTGCAGGGCTGAATAAGTCAGTAAACTGAGGGGGATCCAGGGACAAGTCTTTGTCCTCTGAAAACTCCTGCTCCCTCTGATCCTCCTCTTCTAGCGCTCTTCTAGCGCTCTTCTAGCACTGATGCCCTGCTTCTAGAGGAATGGGCAGGTGATACTGACCCCTGAAGCCTGGGTGCCTCGGTAGGGAAATGGTAAGGATGGATGGCCTGCATTGGAGGCTCAGAATCCAAGGAAGGAGAATGGCTCCTCATCTGCAGGGTGGAGGCCATGCCATGTGAGATGGCTTGAGAGATGGCCTTAATTTCCTCAGACAGTTTGGGTACAAGTTTATCTACTGGGCGGAGCCCCACTGCAGTAGGGGTAAAGGTGGCCTCTGGAACCTGGGTTCTATCCCTGAGCTGAGACTCAGCAAGGTCAGATGCCATACAAGCAAAGGGAAAAGTTTCCTTTTGAAATTCCTCTGCTGCTCCAGGGAATAAGACTTGCTCACTTTCGCCCTCTGGTGACCATGCCATTGGAACTGCAGAGGTTGTTTGAATTAACGGCTGCAGCTGCTGAGGGTGGGAAATGGCTGCCTCTGACTGAGGTGAGACAGAATATCTCTCTTGTTCAGCCTTTCTTTCTGCTCTATAGATCTGTTTCTCTGGAGCTTTTTGTCTCCTATTGGCATCTTTTTCCTCAGCTCTGGATGACCTCCTTGAATAAATGGCCTTTGTTTTGATTTTGTCTGCTTCATCCTTGCTAGCAGATCTAGCCTTCCTGGAGCCTTGCTTAGATGATTTGTTGGAATGTTGAAGTTTCAAGCTATCTGCTGGCTGTTCAGCCATCTTGTCCGATTAACACTGCCCTGGGAGGAAGATGCTACTTTCTCAGTCCTCTGACCCACGAAGTCACTAGTGGCAGTGTGCAGCCCAGGTCTTTTCCAATCCTCTTTTGAGCTGCTGCTGGTGGCGGCAAGACCAGATGACTGCAGTAGCCTGCACACTCACCCAAACGCGGTCACAGCAAAAATGGTGCTGAAATGCGCCTTGACAAGGTTTAATTGGCTGGAAACGCCGAATTCCTCAATCAGCTGTAATATGCTGCGGCCTCAATTGCCTTTGCTGGAGTTAACCAGGTGAGCCGTTTTTCGTGTGTTCTGCATGCTGTTAATGGCGGTGGCTGGATCACTTGGGGCCCCCTCAGCGGGTGGGAAATCTCCCAATCTAGTGCGCTCCCCTTCCTGCATGGCCTTGATAAAGGCGATGCAGTGGTGGTTCAGGAGAAGCCATGGCGTCGGCAGGGCAATTAATGGAATTTTGGAGCCTCACTAGGAAGCCTATCACCCAGGTCCCCTGCAAACCTGTCTCCTTGGAAGAATCCAACCTCCTCTGTCTTCTGACCAAATTCTGAGCCAATCTTTATCACATCTCTATAGGACCAAGACTGAGTCGTAACTGGGGTCCTGGCCGTTGGAGGAGAGGCATGGCAAAGATTGATGACTCAGTCTCTGGGCAGATAGGCATGTGTCAACCCATGTGTGTGGATTCTCCAATCGGCATGCTGGAGAATAGATATATGACTGTATTTGATCTAGATAGAACACCTACAGACTTTAAAATAATGCTTTCAACATGAAACATTTGGAGACTTAGAAAATCTGCATTCACTAGTGTGGCAGAAGGATAACTGAAGAGCTGAATATATTCCATTTTAGAAATGATGTTAAGACATTTTACTACAATTCACAAGCCAAAGAAATAAAACAGAAAACAGCAGTGATTAAAACTGCTGGTACAAAACTTTCCCTCTGCCTGTTTTTTAAAAAACGTTTTATATAGAAACATTGTTCATTGCAAAAGAGAACATGGACTGATTTATTTTTACCATTCCCACCAAAAATCATGCAAATTTCCAAATCAAACCATTTCAAAAGATTTGAGTCTTGTTCTTTTGGAAGCATGAGGTCCTACTGTTGCAAGTTTTTTTTTTTTTTAAAAAAAAAAACCTATTTCCAATGTTCTTGAATATTACAAAAGTTGAGCTTGTGACACGGAATGCCTTATGAACACAGAAAATGTTTCAGAGGAGAACAAAAGGCTAGACCTGTGGTGGTGAACCTATGGCACGCAAGCTGGAAGTGGCACGCAGAGACATTATGGCCGGCATGTGAGCCCTCGCCCAGAAAAGGTCTACTGCGCATGCATGCGTAGCTATCGCCCTCTTGACAGCTGATTGTTGGGTATCTAGTGCGCATGCGTGGTGGTGCGGAGACACTTGTGCATGCAGAGAAGCATGTGGTGCACATGGGGGGGTCATGCACACAAGCGCAGAAGCGCGCAGTGTGGGTTGCGTGGGTCACGCACACATGCACAGAAGCAAGCGCTGGGTCATGCGTGGATGCTCAGGAGGCATGGGGGACCTTGCGCATTGCCTTCTGGGTGATGGCAAGCGAGCACAAGCAGACAAGCTTGCGTGTGTAATTATCGGTACGGGAGCCCAAAAAGGTTAGCCACCACTGGGCTAGACTAATTTCTTTTTTTTTCTCTTTTTTTTCAGTTCTATTGCCCTGTATGCTCCGAATGCACTGCTTAAACCTACAGGAAGTTTTAACGTGCCATCATCACACGATTATGTTCACATAGCAACTGAAGGGCTTGCTGTTCAGCTGTCATCAGAAGCAGGAATTAGTGAAGTTTTCCAAACAGACAAATCTATGATTCTACTGCCAGAAGACTGAGTCAAGCATGCCTCATTTCTAATATGCAGTAAAAGTAAAAAAAGTAACCGACTATTTTTATTGACAGAATTTGAACAGAACCTAAGGTCACACTATGAATTTATCAGAGGAATAAAGCCACTGTTCATTAACTTACTTTTGTAATGTTTTGTAATGTCTGCAGAATTGCAAGGACTGGTAAGAACATTGGAAATGGCTTAAGTAGATACAAATAATCAGAGTTGGAAGGGACCTTGTAGGTCATCTAGTCCAACCCTCTGCCCAAGCGGGAGACCCTACACCATTTCTGACAAATGGCAGTCCAATCTCTCCTTGAAAGTCTCAACTGATGGCGCTCCCACAACTTCTGAGGGCAAGCTGTTCCATTGGTTGATTGTTCTCACTGTCAGAAGGTTTCTCCTTGTTTCCAGGTTAAATCTCTCCTTGTTCAGTTTCCATCCATTATTCCTTGGTAAATAATATCTGAGGAGTGGCAAAAAAAAAAAATTTGGGGGGGGGGAGCGGGGGGGGAGACAGGTCTCCCAAAATGGAAGAGACTTCAGAAAAACACATATAAAAAAGTGAAAAGCAATCACAGCATATACTCTGTGAGCTAATGTGCTCGTTCTAAAGTTAAATACACTATTCAGAATTGTTGCCATATGACAAAAATGAATGCTGAGGTAATTAAAATTAATTACTGTGAAAATAGGTTAAATGTGCAAGGAAAGAAAAAAAATGTATGAGATAAAAATCTTATGTGTAAAGCTCCAAAACTCAACGAAAAAGATAAGCAAAGGGACACATTTTTGAAATTCTAGCAACACTAGATGATGAATCAAACCATTAGGGGGGTGGCGGAAAGATATGTGTCAGAATATGACTTTGTCTAAGCACCAATATGTCTAGTGCTGGCTCTGAATATATGAAACAATGAGATAAACACCCACAGCAAGTGGACACGCAACTATTAGTAGTGATATTTAACAGCATTTAACAGCAAAATCATTTAACAGCAAAATCAAAAAGGTAAAATCAAAACTACTCTGGTTTTCCTTTCGAGTTTTAATTCTTCTCTCCCCTCCCAAAAAAGTTTTCTTTTCCTGTAATGAAAGAAGAAGGCTTCCACATTATTCTAAAGCCTCACCAAATTCCATAGAAAAATTAATGGCCATCTTCCAGTTCTTTTTGCTTTGAATTCTCTGCATGTACTTACTAGCTATCACCATTTTACGTGCTGCACAATTATGAAATTAGATATATAGAAGCATTTACTTTCTTGTTAGAGCAGCTTGAAAACTTCTTCAGGCTAGAGTCATTATGGTTTAGTATATTTAGTATATCGCAAAATAGGTTTGGGTTAATTTCCATTAGTGCTTTGTTCCAACAGACCTAGCAGTTAATGACCCACCGGTAAACTAGCTTAACCAGCATTTCCAGAAAACTAACTTACATCATTTGCAGATATGTATCAAGTACCAGTCTGACATGTTTTCTGTTTCAACATTAGTCAATAAATGTATCATTATACTATAGCAACGTGAAGTTCCAGTGCAAATGCTGTGGCTTCAGGGCAGTGGAAAACAAAGGTTCAAATCAAATGATTGTGAACTTCACCAGGGAGCCCCAGGCAAACCAATCTGCCTTATACAGCAACCTTTTAAAAACAGCCACAACTGTTTCCATAGGTTTCCATACTACTAAATTTTACTGTCTCCCTCACTGCATGTCCTACTATAAAGCAAACCCCCTTGTATTAATATAGCACTTGGAACACACAAGATACTTATAAAATACAGCACAGCACAGCTTATCCTTGGTTATAAAAGCCCCCATAGTGCCAATTGGCTCCCTTTTGCTGCCTAGTGTATGTCTCCAGCAGTGGAATTAAGGCTTATTGTCATTCAAACTAAATCTCAGTATGCCAGTTTACATTGCCCAGGATAAGAGATTCCATTCAAAATGAATTGGATGATACATGACAGTTTTGTGTATCTTAGACATTCTACATTCTTTTTTCCTGAACATTAGCTCTTCCCCTCTCCCCCAGATCATGTAATCGTTAGAATATCAATTAGAACCATCCAGTATTTAAGTAAACACTAGGAAATTTTAGAATTCAAAATTACTTTCGCCTTCTTCACATAAAAAAAACAGGCACATAACTTTCTCATTCTTATCAACTTCATGGCAATATCCTTCTTTAAATTATAGGAAAATGAGAATAATCAAATACAGTTGAAGTGAAGTAAAGAAAAAAAATTAGGAGGCATATCTTACTGCAAGTACATAACTTTGTAAGCTTTCTTATTACCTGATACTTAATGTCTAAAATAATGTCTGCTATTCAAAACAAATGCCAACCTTGCTCTCAAGGATATATTCCTAGTCAAGGAATTTGACCATCCCAGATAAATAACTACCCAAACTTTGTGTACTTGATTTAGATACCGTATTTTTTGGTGTATAAAATTCACTCTCCCCAAAAAAGTGGGTGGAAATGTCTGTGCATCTTATACAGCTAATGTTGCTGAAGCCCCGCCCACCTTCCTCCCCATGGGATGCACGGAGGCAGAAAACGGGGCGCGCGGAGGCAGTGGAGATCCTTGCAGCCTGGAACAACTGATCATCGGTATTCTGGAAAGCAGATCCAACCAACAATCAACAAACACTGTCCAGAACCATTGGTTTTGGCATCGTTTTTGTCCTAAACTGTGGAGAATAAATCCACAGTCTCTTTCCTGTTATGACATATTGGAAGACTATTATGTGTGACCACAGGACTCTTTCTTCCACATGACTAATGGGAAGCTTCCCATAATCGGGTTGTAACTACTATTTGTTCAGCATCATTGTAAACTCAGCCATTGAATGAGCGGTCATTAATCATAGACCACTTGTATTAGCTTTCCCCTTTAATTATGGCTAATTAGGGACATTAACCATAAAATCATAAAAAATCATTAGGGTCTGAGATAGCATTCTTCTGAATATTAGTTTATAGAAAAGGACAAATTTCAAGAATAGTAGCTGGTTTCATGTCCTGTCAGAGGCTTCTTAGAAACAGGCGACCAGTTGGTTTCCAACAACAGGGTGGATCCTGGAACAGTGTAGTAGAGTTCATCTGAATTTGATTCATGCACTTTTTTTTAAGCACAACAGTATATCAGCAATATAATTATGTGCTACCAAATGTCCTTGACTTATGACAGTTGAGACCAGAATTTCTGTTGTTAAGCAAGATGGCTGTTAAGTGAATCATGCCCAATTTTATTACCTTTTTTTGCCATAGCTGTTAAGCAAATACCTGCAATTGTTAAGCGAATCATGCAGATGTTAGTGAATCCAATTTCTCCTATTGACTGCTTGTTGGAAGCAGGTTGGGAAGATTGCAGGTGGTGATCACATCATTGCAGGATGCTTGAGCTGTTGAAAATACATGCCAGTTGCCATTGCACCTGAATTTTGATCATATGACTGTGGGATGCTACATTGGCTTTAAGTGTGAGAACCAGTTTAGTCACTTTTTTCAGTGCTGTTGTAACTTTGAATAGCCATTAATGGTTGTAAATCTACCTGTAGATAGATTTTTGCCATGACAATCTACCCTTGATCTGATATTTCAGATCTTCCAACAGTTCACTCACTGCTACCGTATACTGAGTCCATCCACTTGGCTGCTGGTTATTCTCTTTTCTTCTATCTTTCCCAGCATGAGAGCCTTCTCAAAAGAGATAAACAGATACTTTTGTTCGAAGTATCAGAATTAGGATTGAGCTCGGTCATTTGTATCTCAAATGAGAACTCTGGATTGATTTGAGGATCTGCTTATTTGTTTCCCGAGTGTCAAACAACATTTATTTCCCTATTCACCCCCAAAAAACCGACAACCATCCCTTAAAGAAAGAGCATTTGTTATCCTTTCCTCCTACTTTTAGATTGCTTGAATCAAGAGTTAATCTAAACAATGAAAATTATATCAGAAGCTGAAATGAATATGAGTAGTAATTTAAAGTATTTCAGCACGGATATGCATACGCAACATTGCTGGAAACCGATACTTTGAGAAGAAAAATCCGTTCAAGTCAACCTTTTCCCCATCCAACCGTAATAATCTGTGGGCGATATACAGCCAGAAATAAATTCATTTCAATCCCCTTCTCCCGAGGTGCAAACTTAGAATTAAAAACAAAAGGTAACAGCCATACCTGTAGGAAAATCCATTGGTATCTGGCTTGCATCCTTAACATGGCCCGCACTATGCATTCAGCCTTATGAGAAAGCCAAACAATTCACAAGACCAAAAGAGCACAAATGATCGCTAAATGTGCACTGCATAGGTTAATCATTCCCCACAATTCTATTTCAACCAGCTCTCTCCACCCACTTCTTCAGTATCTCCACAGAAAAGTTCCCCAGCAACTGCATAGAAGGAAAGGCCTACACACCACCTGCTTCAAGACTGTTCATCAGTATGAACTCCCACTCATTCCTGAAGTCTGGAGGTTTGTGCCTCTGGTTTTTTTAGCTACTAGCTTGCAAAGCATCCTTTGGAGCAAGATGAAGAAAGGTAGCACAGCTTTTAACCTGAAGACAAATTCTGATGTCAGTGTGTAATGGTATCCCAAATCAATAGACAGCTTCCATGGTTAATGTTATATAATATATATATACTGAATTCCCAAAGTCTGTTGAAAAAGGCTTCCTCACCACAGGTATAAAAGCAAAAATGGAAGTAGCACATGACTGTATTGTACACAGATAATTTAGTAGGATCTACCGGCATAGCAGATTCCTTCTCTCTCTCTCCATAGTTTCTTTCCAAAGTCCTCAGCTTCTTTTTTGGGGTGCAGGAACCCCCACAACAGATTTTGTAGACACGCAAGTCAGAGCAAGGAAGAGACAGGAAAAGTTCATTGCAGAACAAGAGCCAAAGCCCACATGTGCACTGGCAGATGTAACCACTGGTTTCAAGCTGTTTGAAAGGAATGTAGCTTAAGATTTGCCAAAGGGCATTAGGAGCAGTTTTAATTTTTTTGTACACTCCAGAGATGGTAAGAGACTCCCCAAACTTCCAGCTTCTAAACTTAGCACATTCAGCCCAAACCATCCTTGTTTAGGCTTTGATATATTGAAAAGAATTGCTGTAATGCAATTTGAAAATGTTTCTTCTAGCTTTGATTTTCTTAAAAAGATACAGACTGTTACAAAGAATATAAGAGTCAATAATTGGTTCATACATACTAACCCATGATTTGTCTAACTATGGTTTATTGAATAAATAAAAATCAATCAGATTTAGGCAATGGGCTAAATCAAAACCAAATACTATGGCTTAATCCAATCTAACACATCAATAACTCTATTCAAATATAAAGCAAAAGTATGATTTAGCACTATGTAAATGAAGCTGGGAAATATTTCTTCTTTTCAACAAGACAATCCCAAGCTTGCACTCATATTTTGACAAATTAATAGTTTTAGCATTATATCCAATCCTAGAAAACCACTGAATTAAAAATTTATGATTTTTAATCCACGGGTTTTCTCACTAATTAATAACTCAATAAATAAGGTTCATTGGGTCACCGGTTAGTTTGTTTTGATAAATTATTTATCACAATTTACAAAAGTTGCTATGCTGCTTATTTCTTCCATATGTACCTGCCAGAGAGGAAAACAAATGCTTTGTATATCTCAATGAATATGTTACATTGACATTACATTATTGCAAACCAGATTATAAAGTGAAGAAAACGCACACCAAAAACTTCTCAAGTAACACTACTATGTATTCTCAAATGTTGGCACTACTGCCTACATCTAGATAATAGTACCGTATGAACATGAAATAAAATTTGAAATACATTCTTATACTATGGGTAGTATACAGAATGAATACCAAGATTCTTTGACATTTTTTTTTAAAAAAAACAGCATACCATAATACATTTTTAGCAGTTCTAAATGTTAACATGTTCAAGGAGAAATGTGCTTAAAAGGAGGTGGTTTCTGAAGATATCAGGTCCACAAGCAATAAAGGGCTTTTAGGTCTAAACCAAAAATCCAGAAGCCTACTGGAAGCCAGAGCAGTATCACTGCACTGATGATGATGTGTGATTTTGGCAGCTCTTGCCCACCCATAGACAGAGTGTTGCATTTTGAACCAACTTGAAAATCAGCTGTATGTTTAATGTAGTATGCATTGCATTATAGTAGAGGTCCATACATTCATGGCTAACAAGTGACAGGATCTCCAACTTCAGGCAAGGCATACTAGCTAAAGCTGAACAAAAGCCCAAATAACTATTCGCTTGTCCAGCAACCATGAATCTAGCAGGGCAGATTCAGGGAGGGTATTATCTCAAAAATATTGTTTATTAACAAACATTACCTCTGCCTTGAGGGATTCCACTGCAGCTTATATCTTCCTATAAAGTCCTTCACAGCCTCTAAACATGTAGTCAGAACCTCCTTCACATCTCTATCCTGGCCTTACTTAGAGTCGAGTTGTATACCAGAGTATTACCCATATTTTGATAATACTTCACACTGAACTGATTGATGAACGTTTTTGTATTTTAATAATTTCATTTAAAAATACAATAATAAAAAAACCTACAAACCAAAAAACAGAAGAATAAAAATGAAAAAAGCACAGAAAAGAAATGGAAAGAAAAAATAATAAAGGAAAAGAAATATATAACAATTTCTCCCTTCACCACAAATATAAACAATTTTGGTAAATCATCACCTTCTCTTAAAATACAACAAAAAATATCTGCTTTCTATATTCCATTTCATGTTATGACCTGGGGCTGGACACATAAGCAACACAGGCAATGCGTAGCTTATTCACCCTTTACTTAACCAACCTTTCCATAAAGTCCTCACAGTTCACTTTCAGTCTATGAGCAAAGCTCTAATGCGCGCACATAACTCAAGCAGTTTCTGGATGCAAGAAGTCCAAGCAGGGGTGGGATTCAAATTTTTAACAACCGGTTCTGTGGGCGTGGCTTAGGTGGTAGGTGTGGCTAGGTGGTCATGTGACTGGATGGACTTGGTGGTCATGTTATTGGCTGGGTGTGGCCAACTCAGTATCATTCACATGGACACACGCATCCCCTCGCCTGGCCTCTCATGACTGTGGGGATGCTGCAACAGTTGTAAGTGTGAAAAATGGTCATAAGTCACTTTTTTCAGTGCCATTGTAACTTTGAATGGTCACAAAGTACCAGCAAAGGAGGGGAAAAAAACTCCAGAGATATTCCTAAGATAGGAAGTCTAGTCCTGCCAAGAATGTAATAAGGGTTAATGGAAAGGCAGTTTCTGTAAGCAACACCAGAATGTTTCCTTCCTGCCTTCCTTACAGGATTAGTCCAGTAATTTCTTCTAGCAACCGGTTCTCCGAACTGCTTTAGAATGTTAACAACCGGTTCTAGTGAATAGGTGCGAACTGGTAGAATCCTACCCCTGAGTCCAAGGGAGCGGCACAGCTCCAAGAGCAAAATAGGCTAGCAACCTTAGCCCAGACAATTTGCCAGAAACAAGGCACAACCCGAAGCAGAGCTGTGTCACTGCGAACCCACCAACAGCAAGACTAGGCAAGGCAAGGCAAGGCAAATCGTCAGTAACAGCAAGGCTTCTCGAAGCGTGGCAAGTGTTGCTGGTAAGTACACTTGTTCCTGACAAAAACCCCTCCCCATGGTGTCTCCCTAAATCCTAGTCTCCAGGTGAGCCTTGTGAAGAGGGTTGAGGTGCCCTCCTACTGAGGAGTTGTGTCACCCTTGGTCTCCACCTCCTCTCCATTCTCGCGGATCAGACGGGGGGAGGCAGTTGTTCATCTCTGAAGCTCCTCCCTCTCACTCAGTCATCTTGTGCCCTCTCTTCCTCTCTGGCGACCCTTCCAAGGCCCTAGGGACCTGGACCTGCCTCGTCCTGCTCCTCCGGTTGTTCCTCATGGGCCAGAGGAGCTGTACTCTCTTCCTCCTTAGAACCAGGCTCAGACAAGGCCATGACATCACTTATCTATAAACAAATCCTTAAAGATCATTTCAGTCCTGATCAGCATCAGTTTCTTAAGGATTATCAGAGATAATATAATATTTAACCTTGATCAAATAAATCAACTTTATATTTCTTCCTTTTTCTTTGAATAATCTGGATTTTTAGTTCCTCCAAATAACGTCCTAGAATTTGATTTCTTTTAATTTCTTTTCTTTATCCCATCTTACAAAATTCTTCAAAGTTTCAACAAATCTCTTTGTAAATAGAATATAGGGAAGTTATTCCGGTCACTCTTTTGGTTTGTTATTTGCATATCGCTTTTAATTATCCAGCTTCTTTCGTATGTTGAATATAACATATTTTTGCATATCATTCTTGTAGTCTGCCATTTTAAAATCCACTCTCAGATCAGTCTCATTCAGGAAAATGTGTTCCCCTTTCATAACATCTTTTTACAATATTACAAGGCAGTAACTATTGCTTGGATCTCCCCTTCCCACAACTAAAACTGCCCAGAGAAAAGCAGAAGCATTGTAGTGCCTCTGCTGTATTTGCAATTTGTTTGCTAGACAGGCTCAGATATGCAACCCACATTCTCTCAATTGAGAGTTGGCTCTTAATCGTATACCAAATCAGATTACCCCAGCATCTCCTTCTGCTGAACATAGAAAAAAATTCTTTTTTTTTTTTACATCAGAAGCAAAGCTGTGAGCTGAAGCTGGAAATGAGTAAAGTTTACCAACTCAAAGCAGCTTCCAATTAAAGTTTGGAATTTCCCAGAGTTTGGAAATCCAAGAAAACTGAAGCAGAGGAACTGATGCTATAGTTATTTCAGAAGAAATGGGTAAGTCTAGACAGGAACTAGCATTAGGGTCCTAATTTATTCTGTGCTGTGTTGGTTTAATATTTTTATTCCTCTGAACAAATTATGAAATTAAGTATGTTACCTCAGCCTTTTTTTCTATTTGTCAGACTGTATATGGAGACAAATTTTCTATGAATTTTACTGTATTTGTTAACATTAATTTGAAACTTCTATCCATCATCATTTTATGAAATGTTGAGGCAGGTAATTAATAATTTGTAGGAAACTAGTCTAATCTTGTGCTCTGCCTGGAGCATTGCATTTTCTTTTCTATATTTCTTTTAACCAACTGTTTTACTGGAATGGGAACAGCTCTGGAACTTGTTCTCTTTCTCTTTGAATGTTTGCATTTTGATACTCTGTTAATAAGGGTTTTATGAGTTTAAGGGTTAATAAGGGTATTATGTTTTCTTCTGTTTAATAAGATTTGATTTGTTGATCTCTGGCGATATTGCTCTATAGTCCAAGGAAGCAAGGAAAGATTGCATCCTTTAGTCATATACCTCTATGCTACACAGTCAGGGCTTACACAACTGAAATGTTATTTTTTGGCAAGTTTACTTTAAATCAACAGAAACACAGCACAGATTATAAGACTTCTGTTGTCAAGCTATTGATAGCTCATTACTGGATGTATACCTCAAAAAATAGAAGTTCTCATAGAGGCTTTTTCAGACTTACTGAAAAGAGAAAAAGATTAAGGTGACAAAAAACTCAGCAACTGAAATATGTCAAAAGCCATTTTATTTTCCAATATGCTAAGGTTGGAATTTCTCAGCCTTGTAACCATGGCCTGTATGTGAATTGGAGAAGGGGCCATTCTTTTAACCGATAAGAGAGAAGTGCCCAAAATGTGAATATTTCTCTAGCTCAGAACCTACCTTTATGTCTAGGTTATGAGATAGATGCTATGTAAAATGGAAGATACAATGGTGACAGTGGGAACTACCAAGCCACTATCTCAAAGCAGGAGGAATGGGGAGGATGTGAAGATCCATAAAGCCTAGGGTTCAACCAATCTGCTACAGTCCCCGCTCCCAACCTTTGCATTGTTTATTGCTCTGGTTGATGATAAGAGTCTGTTTAGAACACGGGTGTCAAACTGGATTTCTTTGAGGGCCAGATCAGTATTGCAGTTCTCCTCTGCAGGCTGGTCAGAGGTGGTGGTGGAGGGAGAGGGACGGATGCCTCATGCAGCACCCTGCCAGCCAAAACGGGATGCAGGAGGTCTGCATGTGGCCCCCCTGCACCTTGTTTTCGCCCTCCATGGCTTCTTGCAGCACTTTGCCAGCTGCGTGGCCTGTTTTCAGGCCATTTTTGGGCTCATTTTTTGGCCTGTTTTGGGTCCAGTTTTCAGCTGGCAAAATGCTGCAGGAGGCCATGGAAGCTGAAAATGAGGTGCGGGGTGGCCGCATGTGGCCTATTTTAGCCACCAGAGGCACTGTGGGCTGGTGTCTTATTTCCAGGCTGGCCCCGTGGGCTGGATCCGGCCCGTGGGGCCTTGAGTTTCACATCCCTGGTTTAGAAGGACCAAGAGGGATGCAATCTCCCAGCCAAGTTCCTAGAAAAATCATCAAACAGAGCAATTAATGGTATTTCCAAGCTTTGATCAGAATTGAACCTTTCCTGCTATAAGGGATCAAGATAATCCACCTCACCCAAGGACATTCTGTAATTGCAGTCCTACCACTTTCTGAACAATATTTTCTAGCCTTACATAAAATGGCCAAAACCAAAAAAGGTACATCCAGAGGTGGGCTTCAAAAATTTCAACAACGGGTTCTCTGCCTGGTTGCTGGGTGGGTGTGGCCATGGTGGGTGTGGCCTAGACAGCCTCCTGCACCACAGCCAGGGGCGGTGTTTTCATCCTCTCCAGACTCCAGAGGTTTTTCTTGAACCTCTCAGAGGGCGAACATGGCCTCCCTGGGCTCCGGAGGCCTTCCAGAGGTCGGAAACAGGCCCATTTCTGGTCTTCTGGAACTTCCAGCAGGCCCACTTTTTGCTCTCCCTGAACCTCCATGTGTGCTCTGCACTTATCTTGCATCCCAAACAAAGAGACTCCTGGGAGGGGCAGGGCGGGGTGGGCAGGGCCAGCCAGGGAAGGAATTTGGCAGTTCTCTGAACCGGCCATAACGTTAGCTACGGGTTCTCCTGAACCTGGGCAAACCTGTAATGGCCCACCCCTGGGTACATCACCACCTCTTTCAAAGTTATTTGATTATAGCAGAATAAATATTTGGGACAAGAAAAAAGACCCCTTACTTCTGTCCTAGATGATATTTGCAAGCACATCTTCAAACAATCAGGGGCCTATTTTTACCAAAATGTTTTTGTGTGTGTGTGTATTTAAATACATTTCACAATGCTGTAGTAAAATAGGTAAATATAGAAAACCAAACACTTATAATATTAGACTTTTCTATGGAAAATCCCATTTAACACAAAGAAACCTATTTCCCAAGTAAGCCTACATAAAACATACTCTCATGTAAAAAGCTTGGAAAGTAATTAGAGATTTGATCCCAATGTAGTTCACCAGCAAATTTAATTATTGCCTCTAATCCTTTTAATATGGATTCATGTCTTTTCTACTACACCTAAAGGTGTAGTGTACACCCAAAGGGGAGGTGTCAGCAATCAAAGTACCCCCAAATATCATAAACAATAAATGAACACAGGTAGTCCATGACTTAAGACATTTGTTTAATGACCAAAATTACAATCCTGTCGGAAAAAGTGACTTTATGTCCTTATGACCATCACAGTGTTCCCTCAGTCATGTGATCAAAATCTGTGTGCTTGGCGATTGGCATGTATTTACAATAGCTGCAAGAACCTGGGGTCACATGGTCTTCCGGTTTGAAGGGCTTCGGCGACAGACAGAAATCCGCGATCGTGCGCGGTTTCTGTCTGGGCTCGCCACTGGAGCGCCCCGAGCCGGCTGGTTTCGGGGCTAAGCCACCCCGTAGAGGTGGTGAAGAGGGGGGAGACCGCCAGCAGGGTCGAGGAGAGCCGCATCTCTCCTCCTCAGCTGGCCATTACTCCCTTTCCCGAAGGTGGTTGCAGCAGTGGTCAGAAATGGCCACCACAAAGGAGAACTCGACCGGAAAAGAATGTGCAGGAGGAAGATAAGAAGTGAAAGTTTTGGCTGACCAGGTTAAATTGTAAACGCAACAACTAAGGTACCCTGGAATTTAAACTTACAAAAAATAACATTGCTCCCAAAGATGATTCGGAAGCAGCGAAGGAAAGTGAAAAAGGAAAGGTTTGGCTTTTTTCCCCTTCTCTCTCCTTCCCTATACTGACAACTAAGAGACTTAAATAAGAAATCAGAAAAATCCGCTTTGACATCAATAGGCAATTAAGCTGAAAATAAAACAAAATGCCAAAGGGATAATAAAGATTTCTGGACATTAAAGATTTTCTTTTTCATAAGCAGGAAGGGAGAGAAAAAGCATAAGGGCAGGATCTGGAAGAGGGAGGAGACTGCCTGGAATTAAAAAGAATCTACAGTAAAACTTCAACAAGACTTCTAAAAGATACATTTTAACTGAAACTTTGCAACTAAATAGTAACCTCAGGAAGTGAAAAAAAAAAGCAAAAAAGAAACAGATCGCGTGTATTTGGATTACTTTGTGATCTTTGGATTCTTGGGTAGTATATTTGAATGACTAAAATCAATCGGGTGGTTGTTTAAAAAATTATACAATGGCACCACTTCTGGATGAATTGAAAATGGAATTTAAAAAGTACAAAGAAGATGCACAAGAAGGGAAGGGTTCTTTTGGTTTCGTTTTTCAATTCTTAGAAATGGAGATTTGGAACTATGAGAAACAACAAGAAAAGACTGCAAAACAAGAAGACTGGGACAAAGAAGAAGCCATCTTTAATGAACAAGCAGTTTTATGTGGGGAAGAAAAAGGAAAGGGGGGAAAGAGAATGGAGAATTTAAGACTTAAAAAAACAACCAAAGAAAAGAAAAATAATTCAAAAACTAAGTATAATACTGGAAAACAACAGAAAAGGGGAATACAGAAGAGAGAAATAGAGGTAGAGAGACAAGGGGGTAAAAAGGGGAGAGAAGAAGAGAGGGAAGAAGGAAAGGAAAAGAAGTTACAAAGGACAGACACAAGATATAGAGAAACAGGGCCTATTTAGAGATAATGGGTGAAAATTTAACTGAAAAAGGGATTCTGTAAAGGTACATAAGATTGTAGTGTCATATTAGTAATAGAAATAACTTTAGAAAATTGGAAACAATGTATGATTAAAATGAGGTAAATGAGCTAAAATAGTTAGTGTAATTTAGTGAAATGCTTGTGAATAAAATAAGTGAAATAAAATAAATGAGAAAATTGAATTAGGAAGGAACGGGAACATTTTAATTAGTTAATGTTTTATAAAATATAAGTGAAGAGGGGGGGAATTAACTATGGAAAGCTTATAATTGTTCCCATAGAAGTATGATATTTAATTGAAAAGTAATGTTAAAGATGTTAAGACTTTAATGAATATTAATATTAATGATAGAATTGAATTGGAATGGAATGTTATTTTAATTATATTATACATTTATAATTTTTCTTTAAGAATACAGTGTGTATTTTAAGAATGTACCAAGCAGAATCCGAATGGAAGTTATGTATTATATTGAATGTTACAACTTTAGGGAAAAGATATAAAGGCGTCATACTCCAATCAGTAACTACAGGAGAAATTTTGTTTAATGAGAAAAGATAATAAATAATTGAAACAGGACAGACAAAAAATATAAATACAATGATTTGAATTGAGATAATTAAAATAAAATTGAGAAAATTAAAAGAGGGGAGAAGCTATTCAGAAAATGTAAAATTGTAATAAGATATGGAATGGAATATAAAAATGAGCATGAACCTGAATTTGTGTCTGTACGAAGAAATGTAACCCAGGATTACACTACTTTCAAAAAAGATGTTTTATTTGTATTTTTTTTTCTCTTTGTGAAAACTCAAAATTTACCAAAAAAAGAAAAAAGAACCTGGGGTCACATGATCACCATTTATGACCTTATTAGGGGGCTTCCAACAAACAAAATCAATGTAAAAAGAAGGATGGACTTAACAATCTCATGATATACTTAACTACTGTAACCAATTTAACAACCGTGGCAAAACCAGTAGTAAAATAGGGTCTGACTTACTTAACAAGCGCCTCGCTCAGCAATGAAAGTTCTGGTCCCAACTGTAGTCTTAAGTTGACGATTACCTGTACCCTTGGAAGACAAACTGCACCTCAGGAGAAAAACCCTCTACTTTCCCATATTTTTCCAATGGCAAGGAAGAGAGAAGGGTTTTTTGAGGGGGAGGAATCAAGCAATAAGATTGGATTAACATTTTCTAAGCACTGAAGGAGAAGAATGTTGGATTAGATAGGATTTTTGGATGGTGCTCTTAACAGAAACCTATGTATAAAGGGTAGAACTTGCTATCTGGAACTTACTATCTTATTACAATAGAAGGCAGTGGAAAAGATTCCCCCCCTCCCAAAAAAGCCTCTTTTTCCAGCCAAAAATCAGAAAATCAGAATCCCCTAGCTTCAGTCAAATCCCCCAAGCATATCACTATTACATTCAGGGAGGAAAGTTAATTCTATTGCAGTGTGTCCTTCAAAAAGCAATCTGAGCTGAAATCCCACCTTCACTATGACATTTTGGGTATGAAAAACTTGATACTTATTTCTGGAATGAGTTTATGAAATTATGTGTATCTACGTCTATGTAACTGAGAAAGTCTATCTTCCCTCCTCCCTTACAGTTGTAAGTATGCACTTCCCTCATGAATTCTATAAGCTCCCTGCTGGTAAAGCATGATGTCTGATCTGTACTTAAATTGTAGCACATGGACAAAGTTGCTCATCCAGATAGTACAGTATTCTTGCCATATGAATTACTATGTAAAGAAACTCTGCTTTTTGTCTTAAGTCTAGCTCTACATACTTAAGTGTGAATAGTAGCTGGATTTCTGTGATGTGTTTTCTGGTCATCAGAAGATGGAATCAATATGAAATTCCATCTCCTCAAATTAAAAGGCAGAAACGTAACTATCTTACGGAGGAAATCCCTATGTTCAGTATACTGAGTTCCTGGAAAGCTAGACTAGAACCAATTAAAGAACACTGTAATCCAGAACTTTTAATAAGAAGTGTCATTGTAGAGAATGGCCAAGAAGCCATTACAACAGAATTGCAGTAGCTGCTATATTTCAAACAAAAATCTTATCTATAGGGAAATCAACGTTCACATTTTTGCTCATCCTTCTCCGCCCCAAGCTATGCAATGACATTTTATTTACAGGAGGCCTAATTTCCATCTATCTGTTGTGTTGGTGTCAAATAGATCTGGTACCAGATCATGTTCCTCCAACTGTGTGGAAACTAACTCTTGCAGTGGAGTTTTCAACCGATCAACTAATTGTGAAGCAGAAAAACTCATTTTGCCTGATTTCCTGTTTGATAGTCTATACTAGGCACTTTTTCCTTTCAGTGTATATATGAAGTAGATGGTCAGAATCTTCCAAACCTTTAGCTTGAGCCACCTCTAGGGAGGACTGAGTCTAAGATAAGCTGGGAAATACAATCTCTTGTGCTCCGTGAAACTGGAATTGAACATGAACATGAACTAGGGAAATGTTTTTTAAAGCCATTTTTGTCCATTCTGTATCTCCACGAAGATGCCCTTAACGTTTTAAATGTCCAAATCAAAATTAGAGCAATCAAGAAAGCTGTCCTCTATTAATGGTAATGGAGATCTAATATTCTGAAGTGGGGAAGTCACTGAGGCTCTGACATCATGGTAAGTCTCATGTGAACAAACAGTGAATCACTGCAGGTGAGAGGAACACACCTTTAAGGAAATGGTGCATGTGAAAATACTGCCCTCTGCCCCTCAAGGAGTAGAGTCTAAACTGACTGCCTCTATCCCCTCTTCAGACTGTTAGCCCTTTGAGATAAGCCAATCATAAAACAGAGTTCTAACATAAGATTATTAGAACTCAACTTTATTGTTATAGAGAATAACAACACTATTTTGCAATGTTATGGAATATTCCTCTACTCCCTCTCATACCAAACAGAATAAAGGCAGAATTCTCTCTCTCTCTCTTTTTCCTCATATTTTTTCTTTTCTCAAGACTGAGACAATCTGCTCAACATTTCTTGCACTCTTTCCTTGATGTTATCTCTATGTTCCTTTATACAGCCCTATCTTCAGGAAACCTGAAAATCCGAAGTTTTTCTTTTTGTACCACTGTCCAAAAATGCACGTAGTTAACTGACAGTAGTAGTTCCTTGGGATTAAGATAGATTGCATTACAAACTTGGAAGATCTGTGTTCAGGAATTGCTCAATTCAATTTTCAGACATATAATTGTAGCTATTTGAACCTGGATGCATTGTTGCACCCTGGGTTAGGATGTTTTGTCATTTCAGGAAGGGGCATGGGTGTTCCTCCCTCGTGTCCATTAGTGTGATGAATCAAGCCCTCCAAGGCCAGAATGAATCACCTATTCATTGTGCATCTTACTTTATGTTTCATTTGGATAGCACTGGAAAAAACCAGGAATTTACAGAGCAACCCTTTTCATCATGGTGCCATTACAACATTGATCTCATTTGCTCTGTAGTCTTGGAATGGGGGGAAGAAATGGGGAATTACCTCAACACTGGGCTTAATTTCTGGAACACTCCTCCTCCACGGGACTCCTCCCCAGCGTTCCCCAGTTTTGGCTAAGACGAGAGAATAAACATCCTCGCCCTCAACGCCCTAACAATTCGTTGGCTGAAACAGGACCCCACCAGACGGATGCTCTTCACAGCTGGATGCTGGATGCTCTTCACAGCTCAAAGAGAACAGGCATATCAGGTAAGTACCAACGCCCTTTCTCCCATGAGCTGTTTAGAGCATCCAGTAGTGGGACATACCAAAGCTTGGCCTGTCCTATGGGAGGGACTCCGTCTGTCTTGGAATCTCCTCCTGGTACCTGTTGCAGAACTCTTCTGCCAAAGGAGGCCTCAGCGGATGCAAACACATCTATTTTATAATGCCTAATGAAGGGTGATGGAGAGGCCCAAGTTGCGGCTTGACAAATTTCAGTTATTGGTGCCTGCGTGGCCCATGCTGCCGATGTTGTGGTGCTCCTTGTTGAATGAGCTGTTATGCCCCTGGGCACCTGTAGTGATTCGAGTCTGATACGTTTTCGCTATCGCAGCCCGTAGCCAACGGCCTATTGTGGAAGATGAGACCTTGCACCCCTGAGTGTTTGGCTGAAACGACACAAATAAAGCTTCCGTTTTTCTGAAAGTTGCTGTGCAGTGAATATATATTCGCAATGCTCGCCTCACATCAAGCCGATGCCATTGTAGTTCCAACCCTTGAGATGGCTTGGGAAAAAGTTAGGAAGTATCAGCTCTTGTGCCCTGTGAAAGACCTAATTAATTTTGGGTATAAACATAGGATCAGGATGAAGGACCACCCGGTCAGAATGGAAGATACAAAGATCTTATCTGATCGACAAAGCTGCCAGTTCCGAAATACGACGAGCGGAAGTGATCGCTACAAGGAAAACTACTTTATACGTCAGAAATTGGAGACTTGACAATTTCAAGGGTTCGAAAGGGTACTTAGTGAGTGCAACGAGGACCTTGTTAAGGTCCCAAGTGGGATAACAGTGAACCGCTGGCAGGTATAAATTTGTGGCTCCTCGAAGGAAACTCCATATGGGTGATGAGAAAGAGACAGTAGACCCTCACAAGTGACAACCAATGCCAAGGCCGCCACCTGTCTTTTCAACGTATTAGGTGATAATCCCTTGTCAAGACCCTCTTGTAGAAACTCTAGGATTTGAGCCACTGATGGAGAGATGGGATCAGTTTGAGACTTAGTACACCATTTTCAGAAACTGATCCATGCGGCATTGTAAATGCGGGTTGTTGAGGGGCGTCTGGCAGCTTGGATGGTGGCAATAACTTTTCGCTCTTCAGACATCTCTGCTCAACCTCCAGATGGTCAGGTGCAACCATTGAGGGTCCGGATGTTGAAGGGGTTCCTGGGTTAGCAAAACCCTGTCCGGAGGAATTCTCCATGGTGTTGATAAGGATAGACTGCGGAGGTCTGCAAACCACAGCCATCTGGGCCAGTAAGGAGCTATTAGCAGCAGCTCTGCCCTCTCGTCCAGCAGCTTCTGGATGACCTTGGGGATCAGTGGAAGTGGTGGGTATGCATACAGAAGACCCTGGGGCCAACGGCAGCAGAGCACGTTGAAGTTCTCCACTCCTTGCGAGGGGTACCTGGAAATGAATCTGGGGAGCTGAAAGTTGAGGGGGGAAGCGAACAAGTCTACCACCGGCTGTCTGAATCTCCTGACCACCTCTTGAAACAGGGTCAGATGGAGGCGCCACTCCGATTGATCGATCATGGCCCTGCTTAGCCAGTCTGTCTGTGTATTCAACAGGCCTGAGATATGCTCTACTCTGATGGAAAGCAGGTTGTTCTCCACCCAACGACACAAGCGCTCCGCTTCCCGCATAAGGTGTTTCAACTGCGTGCCCCCCTGCTTGTTTATGTGAGCTTTTGCTGTTAAGTTGTTGGTCAATATTAGTATGTGATGATTGTGTACCTGTGGAAGGAAGCTGCAGAGAGCCAGGTGTACTGCTCGAAGCTCCAGCCAGTTTATGCTGCACGACTGTTCTATGGAGGACCAGCGGCCTTGGGCTGTGAGCGATTGAAAGTGAGCTCCTCATCCAAACAGGCTGGCATCGGCGGTGATGGTAAGTCTGTGGGGATCTTTGAAGAGACAACCTCTGTTGATGACTGGTCTGGTCCACCAGTGTAGAGATATGAGGACCTTTGATGGTACCTTGACCTTGTATTTGGACTCCTGCCAATGGGAGTCGGGTCCAGGAAGTTATCTTGGATGCCAGAAAGACCTGTTTCCTGCTCCTCGAAAGGATCTCTTGGATTGGCCACCCCTTCTGTTCCTATCCCCGAAGTTGGACCTCTGTGGCTGCTGCCCTGGTCTGAATGATGGGGATCTCTGGTATCTGGGTGAGAAGGGTCCCTGGTAAAAGGGCCGAAAGGATCCCCTCCGAATGGACTGAGGGTTTCTAAAATCTGACTTCCGAAAAAGGGAAGGTAGAATTTTCTTTTTGTTTCAGGTTTCGATTAGCAGCAGGTCGAGGGCAGGGCCAAGCAGTCTGTCTCCCACAATAGGAGATGAAGCCAGCTTGCATTTGTGCTTAATGTTTGCTTGCCAATGTTTTAACCATAGTAAGCATCGCACTGTGATATGTGAAGTAATGGCCCTGGCTGAAAACTTGACCGTATGATAAGTTGTGTCAGCTGAGAATTCAGCAGCTGCTATAAGTTTTGCAATATCTTGGTGCGCTCTAATGTTGGAATTAGGGACATGCTCCCATAAGAGGCGGAGCCACCTGAGAGAAGAACGGGTAAAGGAGGCGGCTGTGGCTGCTCTGATGGCCCATACATCAGACTGATGAGCCCTGCATAGGGCTAGCTCGGCCTGTTTTTCCTCCGGCTTTAATGCCTCCAGCACTTCACTGGGAATGAAGGACGAGGACACTAATCCCACTATAGGTTCGTCTACCTCGGGAGTATTCAACAATTTTGAGAAATCAGGGGCCAAATTAAAATATTTCCTGTCATATCCTGTGGGGGCCAGGTACACCGCTGCAGACACCCACTGTTTCTGTACCAGGTCTGAAAACATGTAAGGAACTGGAATCACATCTGCCTCGACTACTGGTTGGTTGAAAATTAGATCTTCTGGTCCCTCTTCTGAAGGAGTTGGAGTGGTAGAAGGGGTCAACTTGTTCAGCCGCGCAATTTTTTTTGCCTTAAACAAAAGTGATCTGAATAGTTGTGGGTGGAATAAGCCTGTAAATACAGGTTGATCAGGAACAAGGCCCTCATCCTCAGACATTCCCCTTTCTAAGGGGCCCGCTTCCAACCTGTATTGATCCTGATTCAATCTGTTCCATTTAATCAATTTGATCCACTTCTTCCTCCTCCTCCTCCGTCAGCCCTTGGAGGGGCATTTCCCTCTGTACCTGGGTATAGTGTTGCTCCGACCTGGTCAACGACCTTAGTGATTGAGAATCATAATCAGCAATTACAGGATATTCCCTGGTCAGAACTGCATGTTGAAGACCTGCTGAGATTCCCTGGAGGATTGCCAGCTCCATCCAGGCCTTCATCCTCTCTGGAACTTCCTCTGGAAGAATGTCGTCCTGTCAAAGATGGGCAGCCGTTGGAGTGAATGTAGCTTCAGCAGCCCTTTGCATGGTCAGTGTTCCAGGTAACTGGGCCTGTTGGCTCTGGGGAGCCAAGCTGCGCATGGATGAGAGGGAGAGATCTAGGGGAGGAAGAGGGTGGGAAGAGGTAGATGGACCTGGACTGGGGGGCGGAAAGTCCTGTGAGGCCCTGTGCGCCTCCCATGTGCACTTATCTATCTGCTTTTCTAATGCTTTATAGCACCTGTTGGCATCCTTTTCTGAAGCTTTAGAATTCGCTTTAGTCTGCTTAGGTTTGTGCTGAGATTTAGCTTTGACCTTTGAGGTTGAGGTCTGAGAGTTACTACCGCCTGCATTTCGATTGAAGGAATTACAGTATGCTCATTATTCAATGCAATACTGTGAAGGCAGTTGGCATGCCCAAGGGCCTGATCTAAGAACAGACCAGTTGCCCTGATGTTTTATTCATCCCCCACTTTTAATATCTATCTATAATGAGTCGTACCTCAGTAATATTTTGATATTAAATTATACCGAATAATAATAATAATAGTAATAATAATAATGACTATTATTATTTAATGATAATCACTAATATATAGCTATATATATATGGATATCAAATAAATAGCACACAGCTAAAATTACTGAAAATCCAAACAGCCAAATTGAGAATGCCTAAAGGCCCAAGTTAATGAAGGTAGAGGCCTTCAACAGCTTCCCTGCACAGGCGGACACAGGCCTAGGTGCTTCCTGTTGTACCGCTGGGTTGATTGGGCTGTGAGGGTTAAGCCAACAATTTAAATGTACAGATAGCCTCGAATATAGTAAGAACAAGATGAGGGTGTAATGATCCCAAGGGTTCCTAAAGAGAAAGTTCTGTTCGGGAAAGAAAGTACCTCACACAGCACGAAATGAAATACAATAAGCTCGGCCACGAGGTCTTTGTAAAAAAACAATGGCCTCCAGCCGTTAACCTTTTGGTGTGCTCCCCAGCAGCAAACTCCCACCACGTGGAGGAGTAGCCTCCAAGGGCTTCTCCTGTAAGGCTAAATGGCAAGGATGCCAGATGTTAAAGAGCCAACATCGGGAGATCGTAATGCGATTTGGAGGCTAAAGAGTCCTAAAGATAAACTGGTCAATTTTCAAACCTGCTAATAAGAAACAAATTTTCTTGTTTCGGCCAAGGAAGAATCACAAGCACTGCCTATCCTGAACAAGGCTGAGCCAAAACTGGGGAACGCTGGGGAGGAGTCCCATGGAGGAGGAAGAGCGTTCCAGAAATTAAGCCCAGCCTACACATGCAGAGACTGAAGCACCTCCCACTACTGGATGCTCTGAACAGCTCATGGGAGAAAAGCCCTTTCTCTGTCAATGAAGGCTTCCTGTTGTGGAATCCACTTGGTTCATGCCAGGATGTCCCTATGTTCTTAGTCAGGTTTCTGTCAGCAGTAAACTATTGCTTTGGAATTGTTAACTGCTTTTCTGATAATGAGCAACTACACTAATAATTCCATGCTTGCGTGGTGAAAGGATTTGCTGATGACATCACCTGGGGGACATCCAGTTTGGGGTTCCTTTCATGTCTGTGAAGTTGCCCACCAAAGTGGTACCCATTTATCTACTCAAGGTTACCCACTTTCAAATTTCTGGGTTGGGAGGAGCTGGAGCGTGTGATAGGAGCTCATCCCACCCTGCAGCAGCAATGTGTCTCAAATGCGAGTGTACCGATTGTCAGCCCAGCCCATGCTCCTTGTGGGTGACTATGAACACTAGATAAATGTAAAACATTGAACCCAGACCACCTATATTCTTAAACCGCTCACAACCACCACCATTCTCTTGATGAACCCTCTTAGATTGTAATGCGACCTCTATGAACTGAAACTAATAATTCCTGGTGACCTTTGTTAGGTTATTCTGATTTGGATATTTAAGTAGGTTTCTGACAAATTCCTGAAGCTACAACATTGTCCAACAGGATTAGCTTCTACCATTAACTTACAATGCTTTCAGAAAATATTCAGAACACTCCCCTTCCCTTTTGTCAATGTTGTTATGCTGCAGCCTGATTTTACATTTGTTGAAATTCATTTTTTCTCATTAATCTACACTCAGAATTTTAGAAATGTCTTTGTATCCTTGCTTGGTACCAAAAGCAATCTGATTTTCTTTCTTCCAAAGAAGAATAATGAGGTTACATTTTGATGGTGGTCTACTTCCCAATTCTGAAGAATTAATCATGCCACCAGTTCCAAAGTGACAGATTTGGAAGCAAACAGGAGGTTCTTAGCTATATCTACTACAAATTCTGTTGTTTTGGCATGTTTCTTGATATCATCTCTTGGGAGCTAATTGTCAACCAAAACTTTTGGGAGGAGATAATTTGAACATACCAATGGGACTCCGGAAAAAATAGCAGCATTCTTGATTTCTCCTCTGCTCAATGGCCAGAGCACTTCTAATCTTTCTTGAACTACCAATTGTAAAAGTTAAGGGTATCTCTGGATAGGTATCACTAGCTATTCCATAGTTCCATAGGTAGAAGATACAATTTACTTTCCACTAAAGATGCCCTAGGCCATTTTCTACTCTCCCTTGGCTATTTAGTAAACGGAGTATAAGAACTGAGCTCTGAGATACATAATCATAGTAAAGAAAGCTTCCTGTTGCCCCTTGGGATTCTGGAGACACAATGGTTGTTGGACGTGTTCATTAACTCTAAGTGGAGTGTTTCACCTAGGCTGAAATTCACTTATACGGAACTAATTTATAGTCTTGCTTTCAATTATCTCCCCTACCCCCATTCTCTTCGATAAGTAGCTATCTTGCCTGTTCAATAACCGTCTTTATTCTGATATACTTAGACGATCATACATTTGGTGTTTTATATTCAGCAATTCTGTCTTCAACTTTATACAGATCCCCTTATAATTAACATTATTTCTCCAGATTAAAACTCTTTATATCTTCAACTCAGGTTTTTATAGCCACATCAAGTGTCTTCTGAATGTAATACCAGTTAAAAAAAGATCCATATATTTTAATTATGGTTCATTTAAATAAACTCTTAAGTTTACTACATATATCTTCACTCACCATATTTTAGATATTAAAACACTTCAAAGGAATTTTTGAAATATTGATCTGGAACACAGCTTCTAAAAATACATTATGGTGTTTTGAACAACTTTCAACTTAACATTCATTTTGACTATGGTGGCATTTTCCAATAATTTCCCAGCAAAAATATCTTGTCACTATTAAAACTAAACAAATGCTTTTCCTTTAGTTTGTCCAAAGGCAAAAACAGTATTTATAAATTGTTTTTTGTTCATGATATCAGTTTATATACATTGAGCCAGCCTGTGACATTTCTCTGCCATGTCATTGACTATTCATTTTCATATGCACTGCAGAGAGTTCTGGAAACAAATTATATGTTTCTTGTTCTGGAGTTTGACTACATTTCACATGATTGCCTTCCAAATTTATTATCCTACTTTAAGAAGTTTTGTCAAGAACAAACTTTCTCTTTTGGGGGGGAGTCAAGTGACTGGTTTGATAGATGAAAGGATTAATATAGATGTTATGTTTCTTGATCCTATTAAAGTATAAGGTTTTTCATGATAACAAGTTAGACAGTACAGTAATATAACACCAAAACATCATTCATAAATGGCTTAGCATTGTTTTGGAGGACAGTACTATAATACCCCAAGGATCTATACTCATCTCAGTGCTATTTAACATCTTTATAAATGACCTAGAGAATGGAATAGAAGGTAAGGTCATCAGACTTATATATAATAATATTTTAAGGAATAAAAGCACAACTTAAAATGATCTTGACAAGGTTGCTCATTGGATAAAATGCAATACTGTAGAGTGCTCAACTGTGAAAAATAAATGGTCCTGTATCTGAATAGAAAAAAAAAAACAAAACAGAACCACAGATTGAAAGGACCTGACTTGACAAGCAGTTTATGTGAGAAGGATTTAGGAAATCTATCATATCACTATCATGAACAAGCAGTGTGATGCAACAATGAAAAAAGCTAATACAGTCTTGGGCTTCATTAACAAAACTACTGGGTTCGGAACACGGGAGCAAGAAGTCTATTATACCTCATTATTACACCCAATTTTGGACACCACACTTAATGTATGGTGAGTGTTAAAATAATGGGGGAAACTGCCTAACCAGGGGTGGATTCTCCCTCATTGGAAGTTTTCAAATAAGTACAGGACATGTCAAGGTTGGTTTAGTGGATTCCTGCATTAAGTGATTGAACCAGATGTTTTACAAGAGCCATTTCTACCATTCTAAAGCAGGGGTCGCCAACCTTTTGGACCTCAGGGACCACCAAACTCATAATTTTAGATCCCGTGGACCAGAGACCCTGGGAAAATCCCCCAAAAAGTCTGCAGGAAAATTCCCCACCCTGTTTTCCTACCGATTGATCATTCTTTATTTGGGATCGCAAGATACCATCTCCAGCTCTGTTCTTATGGAGGGAGAGAGAGAGAGAGAGAGAGGGAGGGAGACTTTTGGTTTCATGCAAGGAAAGTAGCAGAAGCAGCAGAAGTCTTTCTTTCTCTTGCCCAAACTCTGCCAGAAACGAGTCTTTGTGAGACTTGTCGCACCGGCGCAGCCTCTTGGAGCAGGATGCATCGCAGGGTCCCAAAGACTCACTTCTGGTGGAGTTTGGGGAAGATAAAGACAGACTTTTGCTGCTTTCCTTGCGTGCAGCCAAAAGCAGAAGAGTGGAAAGAAGTAGCCTGGTGGCCAGGAGTGAGTGGGGCAAGTTCCCCCCCTCCGCCCTTTCCCCCTCCCCTCACTACTCGTGTTGTTCACAATGTAAGTCATGCAGGCCTTGTGTTCCCGTGGGTCATGTGGGCAGTACAGCCTTGTGTTCCCATGCAGCCTGGATTGCTTTGGGGGGTGCTTTGGGAGTGACATTTCTCTGTGGATCACCAAAATTTTCTCACGGACCACCAGTGGTCCCTGGCCCACTGGTTGGCAACCACTGTTCTAAAGGATATTTTTAATCCTTAGAACAGTGCCTTTCAATCTAAGACTAGAATTTACATGCCCTGAGAGAGATATGTTCTTCTCCCCCTTTTTCTATACCATTAAGGTTGTTTTACATTTTGTCTAAGAGGTAGGCTTGGTTTCTTCCTATATTGCACAGGTGTCAAACTTGCGACATCACGTTGTCATCATGTGACGTATCACAACTTTTCCCCTTTGCTAAACCTGGGGTGGGCATGGCCAGAGTGTGATGCATTCGGGCTGCAGGCCGCGAGTTTGATACCCCTGCTGTATTGCATAAAGAGGCACCCAAAACCCCACAGTGGAAATGTAGGCCATTCAGTAACACTAAATGCAGAATATAAAACTGAACAAGTTGTGACTTGAATGTTTTCAGTATGAATAATACAAATATGGCCCCAGCACTATTGAGTACAAAGTGCTTGCAGATACTGTCTGCCAAGAACCAATAATATACTAAACTATGATATGAAGAACAAAGCAGGCCTACTTATTGTTTCCATATGAAGTATTTTTCTAAAAAAAGATCACAAATACAAGATATTCTCCAAATGCATTACAACAGTAGAGCTATCTGCCAAGCCTTATGAAATGCTGTACATAATGGCTAACAGGTCTGATAAATGTAATGTTGAATAGCCACAGAGGTTATAAAAAGCTATTAAAACTTACAAATTCACTGTTAGCCTAAATCGCATGAACAATCTCTAACATGACCATGTGACACTATAGTAAATTTCTGTAACCTAATGTCATTGAGATGCACAGCATTAGAATGCCCATTATTCCTAAGTCAGAATTCAGGCCAATGGATGAGTTTCAAGAAAAACAATATATTTAACAGGAACCAGTTCTTCTAATCTAAACTGATTTATCAAACTGACTCTTACGCTGAACTGCTACTTGTGTTTTTCTTGTAGATCATTTATTTATAAATATCAGTTTGTAAGAATTCAAATGCAGACAAGTAACATGGCTGAGTGGTACCATAAACTTTCTGTCCCAAGTAGTTATCCTCATTTTTTATATAGATGTAGCACAATTAATCTTTTTTGTTTTCATGTGACCAGAGATGTCCATTTGGACTAAAGGGATGAAACTTTGTTGAATGCGTTATTAACTTTAACACAATAGGAAAATAAAATGCCACAATCTGGGATTGCAGACTGCAAAGTGGAATTGAAAGCCAAGGACAGTTCATATTTAATGCCAACTACTATACACGCTTCTGAGGTTACTAGGCAAGGTTTGACAACATTTACCTTGATCTATAAAATACAGTATTCTGAAGCAGGCATTTAATTACTAAAATTTCATCCTATGTTCCAACATTTGTTAGAGGAAACACACAGTCTCACATATCAGTTTAAAAGCAGGGAGGAACTGATGTTACAGCACATGATGGGAAATCAAAGATACATTTTTAGAATTAACAACATGCTCCAAGTGATTTAGTACTGAAGTACAGAAGGCTATGGCTTGTTTTGAAAGGAAATTGATTCTTTTTTAGTAAGCCCACATATGGGATGCTTTTTTAACCACATGCCAAATGTTTAGTACAGCTATGTGCTATTTCAACATGCTTTCTCCTAAGACTGAACATATATTCATATTTCAATTTATATTGATAACTAAGTTTGAAATAATTGCAGCTTTTCAATCCAAGCTCATTCCATTAGTTTCACAAATGAAGATTTAAGTCAACTGTACTGTAAACACTACATTCATGACAATAGTTGACAATTTGAAAATGTTATACCTGGTGTTGGACCAATAATAGCTCATTCACACATGTAAATAATCTCTCAATACTGCAGATCAAACAAGAAATAGTGGAATCACTTTAGTGTATTTGCATAATCCAAACTAAGCAATCAGATTTTAATACTGTCTGAATGTGGGAGGTAAAGAAGGCAGACTCTCCAGCTTGCTGGCCTGCTTCACCTGTCAGCAATAAAAAACTTCAAAGAGGAAAGGAGATGTATCCCAACATATGCAAATCAACTGAATATTTGTATCTTATCATACAATCAAAACTCACTGACTGGATAAAAACTGAAATGCCTCATGCATCTTAGACTGTATAGAAAACTTCCATGTTTTCCAACTCTTCGATTCCAAAAATATTTCATGAATATTTTCCAAAATGTAGAAAATGATAGAAAACATAGGAAACACAGAAAATTATAATCACTTAAGTTGTATGGATACTAATTTTATTTTAAAGATTCACCTGTTCAACAATATCTTTATATAGAACTAAGAGTCTTGGTCTGAACACATTTTATATTGATGCTTATACCATAATCCTAAAAACCATAGCTTATAAAATCAACATTAAGAATATTCACAAAATGAAAGGTCTTTTTTTTAATATATCAATTACCATAAGTTCCTTATCAGCATATGTTTATGCTACTGAATTAGATCTTGAGTTCCAGATGTTGATCGTTGAGATCTAACACATCACTCTGAACTGTGTTTGAGTATTAATGTATTCAGTTATTCAAAATAGTAGCAAATGTTTCATTTCCCTATTTGGGAAAATAGCAAACAACTTTACTATTTCCTGAACAAACACTTTTTCATTTAGTGTTCTTTTCCACTCCCACACTCCAAAAGCAAGAACAAAATTAATATAAGTGATCAAATAGCGATTACTTTAAAATGCTTGGACTATCCGAACCCTGTCTAATGCAGTCTTCCCAATCTGTTTCTCCCCATAGGTCTTGAAATTTTGATTTCTAGGGTTCCATCCTCCTGGCCAGCAAAGGTATAGAAGGCAACGGAACATGAAAAGTCCTAGCTTGCCTCTATCAAGCTGTCAGAAAAGATAGGTGAAGTTTAAGTAACTCACAAATTCAGTGACAGTTCAGAATATTGTGACATGGGTATTGAGACTGAATATAGAAGGCAACTTATCTAATGAAATATAAGATAAGACAAGTGAATCAAAAGAAAGTGTGTGAGCTTTCTTCCCTTACAGATATTACTTTTCAGCATTTAATGTTACTTGTCACATCAATACTTCGTTATCATTTCTGTTTTGGGAGGTATTTGTGCATTTAGAAACTGTGGAATAGGCATGTTAGAAATCAGCTAGGTGAATTCCTGATGTTCCTCAAAACAGAGTAATTACTATGCTGGTCATTGACCAAAATAAAGGAATGTGTGTAAACATTATGGCTTCAAGTACCAGGCAACTAGTGCTATTTTTAGTGTTGACAAACACAAATGATCTAGTGTGGGAATATATGCATTTCCAGGATAAAATGATTGGCTTTTGTTTTTCAACATGCAGTAGTGAAACATAAGGAGCAGAAATCAGAGCATTCAAGGGCAATTATATATACGGTATTAATTAGCTAGGCAAGCTAAATATTGTAGAATAAAAACTACCAATAAAACATATCAGGAGTCTAGATATTACTGGTGAAACATAAGCTGATGTTATATAGTGAGCCTGTAACACTGATTAAAGAAAATTGAGAATTCCCTCCATTCAAGATAAACAATGTGTAGGTTTCATAGCAAAAATAAGGAATGGCTTGCACATATCCTTTTCTGGGTGTGTTTTCAACTTCCCATTCTAGTCCAAAGCCCTTGAATTTTCTGGTGATCTCCCATTCAACACTAACCAGGCCTGATTTTGTTTAACTCTTGGTTTTAAAGCAGGCCAGATACTACTGTCTGATTGGGACATCACTGGTTGTATAATATAATTCACCTTTTAACTCCTCAAGCAATATGAATAACTATGATAAATAACTAAGTTTATTAAAGAACAAAACAAGTTTTAAATAAAGCAATGGTAAATTTGCCAAATGTTTCCTTTACCAAAGCCTCTGAATATTGCTCTTTTCTTTTCCTTTTCCTTATTTTGATATTGAATGAATCATCCAAAAGTTGCATTAAAAAATCAATATTGAAGGCCATTTATACTTTGTTATAGCATTTTTGTAGGTCTTGTAATCCTACATTAAATGGACAATTTATGAAATCAAACTGACTTCACTGAAATTTTGGCACCTTAACTGGATAATATTTAATAAAATGTAACTATTAACACTTATAATATAGAAGCAGCCATGGTGGCACAGTGGTTAGAATGCAGTATTGCAGGTTAAGTATGCCCACTGCTGGGAGTTCAGTTGAGATGGGGCTCAAGGTTGACTCAGCCTTCCATCCTTCCAAGGTTGGTAAAATGAGGACCCAGATTGTTGGGGGCAACATGCTGACTCTGTAAACTGCTCAGAGAGAGCTGGTAAAGCACTGTGAAGCGGTATATAAGTCTAAGTGCTATTGGTATTATAGATACAGTAGAATTTTTAAGTAGTGAACTAAAAACATATGATCAACATAAGCAGATGTTATGGATTAACATAGGGCTGTATTTATTTGCATTATAATATGATAAATATGCATACTTTTGTTTAGGAAACATCTTTAGACAAATCTGATCTATATTCTTGAAAAGATAGTCCCACAAAACATACAGAAAGTCCTTTTGCAGATTTACTGAAAAAACGTAATTTTATATGCATTGCAACAGAATCAGTATTATAATTCTTGCACACTTTGCTTTATATGTAGATTGGGGAAAACAATGGGAAGTAATGTTTGTTTTAGCACAGCAAGTTGAATAACTAATATCTTCTTATGCATATTGTTAATCTAGTATGTGGGATCTTCTAAGGTTTGCATACAATCAAGAAATCCTATGTTTACATGCCAATTTAAAACTTTGTGGTCAATGTTATCAACTGTTTTGATGACATTTATTTATACAATTTATATGGCTGCCACAGTCATGAAATGTAACTCTGTGTAGCTAACAGGAATCAAAACAAGACTAAAACTGATGCTCGTTTTTCTTTT
This sequence comes from Notechis scutatus, assembly GCF_049901735.1. NCBI lineage: Eukaryota > Metazoa > Chordata > Lepidosauria > Squamata > Elapidae > Notechis > Notechis scutatus. Next base: position 155,505,101 of record NC_142009.1, on the reverse strand, counting down.
CTGCTGGGTAAAGATTTCTGTTGCTGAAATAAATTCCTGGAAATATAATCCCTATGTTATACCCAGCTTTGATCAATCAAATGGAACACATTTCCTTATTTATATAACTAGCATTCAGTACATGGATTACAAGAGAATCCTGCATCATATGATCTACACTCTTAGTCTGCCAATACTGCAACCAATTTCAACCTTACTGAGCTTAAAATGCTAGTGTTTTCACAACAAATGCTCTAATTCAAACATGGTTCCCTATGCAGTCTCCAGTCATGTTTCTAGTTCCTTAAGACCAATGAATACAATCAGAATTCTTCTAAATTTAAGCCAAACATGAAAGGGAAAAGATGTAGAATTATGTTATCAGTGCTAGGCTTCCAGTGATAATGTGTATTTTAAGAAATTCTTATATGAAAAGGGTAGGTCCTGCAGCTAAGCAGTATCATTGTATTTTCTGTGTGTAAATATTATGACTAAAGAAAATATTCCTTTTTCAGTCTGGATTGAAAAGCAATGCACAGTAATAGCGAAAAACACACTGAAATTTCTAAGTTGTTTTTTTTTATGGTCTTCACTTAAAACCACCAGTATTCAGATACCTTGAAATGCCAAATTAATTGCAGAATCTAATTTACTAACAGACTGATTTCAAAAGTCACTAATTTAACCACCCCAAAGAAAACATGTAAGTTACTTCTGCTAGGAAATAATTTAACCAAAGTTATTACCAAAATAACTGAAGTAAGAAGTTAACCTTAAAATGTCAATATTTTCTTCATATTCCTTAATTTAAAATATTAGGAGCTACTTAAAACCCAGGCTGCATTACTTTAACCACTACTTTTAAAATAAAACAAATTTTAGAGAAATATTTTTAGCATTAGCTTTCAAGTGAGCAGAGAAATATTAATATGAAATGAGATTATGACATCTCAAGTATCCATAAATTACAACAAGATCTTTGGAGAGAGCAAGTCAGCCAAATGTAACACATAACAAATACAAAGCAAGACTTAAAGCAGCAGCACAGAATACATTGTGTTTATGTTTATGAGATGCAAATTAAAGTTAGAGAAACAGATTTCTTGCTCCTTCCTTCCTGTAGAAATTCAACATAAACATTAAGCTAAACCTATTACTGCACAACTCAGAAAATTGTTGGTAGGAAACTGAGAAAATTACTACAGTGTCACAAAGATTGCAAAAAGTAACCAGCTAAACCAGCAGCCAAGACAAAACAGGCTGTCTGTAAACAATACACTTCATTGGAAAGTATACCATTACATGAATCTACTCGTGGAAATTCTCTATGCTTTACAATGAATAACTGCAGATTTTTAAAACCCAAACAACACAAAATTAAGACATAATTTTGGCAGTTACCATCCTCAAAGGTATTCTTTAAGGAAAAGTTGGTCTCTTTGGAGGCTGAAATGATTTAATACTGAAAGTAAAAAAAAAGACCCTCAACCTCAATCTTCCATTTAAAAAAAGGCAGAAAAAACTAATCATTACTAATATTGCCTGCAGTAATTTAGCCATTTGAAGCTGAACGCTTTTGAGAAAATTAGCTAAATTAGAAAAATAGAGATTTCTTACAAACCCAGATTAGGAATATTCTACGGAATATAAAGGGCAGTGAAAATAAAAATCACAAAACAAAAGGACAAAGATCACATTATTTGAAAAATGTATTTCTTTGTGAATGGTTCAAAAGGACGGTGGAAAAGATTAACCAGAATGCCGAAGAAAATCAAGCTGTTGTTATACATCAGCACAAAGGAGTCGGATTCCTTTGTTTTACCCCTTTTAGCATCAGTTAACGTTTCGGCCTGCTCGCTTACCTCGGGCAAATTAGGGAACGTATTCAGAGAGTTTCAAAGAAGCACGTATCTTTCATGACCTTTCACACGTTGCTAAGGCACCAAAAAGAAAGAAAGAAAGATTTCCCAGCCGAAAGGCTCCCTGACAAAGCCTTCCCAGACCATACACACACACAAACACACAAGCCTTTTTTTTTTTTTGGGGGGTGGGGGTGGCTAAAGGAAGATGAAGACAGGATGTGGAAATATCCACCTCGAGACGCCTGAGCAATTTCCTTTTTTGAGAAAGAGGACAAAGAACATGCAAACGCAAAGCCTACAACAGAAACACAACATGAGGCGAAAAACAAACGCGCGCGCGAGTGTGTGTGTGTGTGTGTGTGTGTGTGTGAAGGGGGGTTGTTGGACAAGGAAGGAGCAACGGCGGCGGCGGGGGGCGAATTCTTCCTGCTCTAAAATTTCCTCTCGCTTCCCCCTCCCCAGCTATTTCCACCCACCCCCATCTTCAGCCTCCCCCCCCCACCAGTCAAACCGATATATTCTTACCTTGTACGGACTGAGAGCCGGGATAGTGACCCGGTATGAACTGGTGGCGTCCCTCTGTTCTCCCCCTTCCTCCTCTGCTATAGCAGGTAGACAAGACCCCGCCGCTGCTCCTCGCAGAACGGCAAAGGAAGAACCAAAAAAAAGGAGGGGGGGCTGTAATAAATCAATCACCTCCAGGAAAAACAAACCCTCACCCAAAATGCCAGGCAGGCAGGGCGGGAGAGCGATTCCGCAGCGGAGCTTTCAAGTAATCCTGCCAGCGCCGCCGTCGCCGCCGCGCGCCTGCAAACCCGGGAACGGGATGTGGTGAGGGGTTGGGGGGGGACACGCAAGGGAACAAAGTAGCCCGTCTCCTTTGTGGCTGGGAACGAGGCGGAAGGAGCGCAATTCCCCGACCAACCAACCTCGACTCTAGAACTAGCCCGCTGGGTCAGCTGTAGCTCCGCCACCACATATACATAAAAGGGGGCGGGGGGGGTATGGTGACCTCTTAAAAACGCACCGCCCTCTGAAGGAGTCTGGGAAGTGTAGTTCTTCGGGCTGGATAGAGGCGCCAAGCGCGAACGGTTATTAACGCCGGCGTGGCGGGCGCCTTTAAAACGTGAACGTTGCGATTGTGTTAAAACGAACTGGCTTGGCTCAGATGCTAGTATAAACTAAAGCAAAGGGGAGGCAACGTTTTGCTTCACAAGATGCTAGTATAAACTAAAGCAAACGAGCTGGCTTGGCTCAGATGCTAGTATAAACTAAAGCAAAGGGGAGGCAACATTTTGCTTCACAAGGCGATTCAACTGCAAAATATTAATTATAAGGCTCACAAAACCTTTGGGTGCAACGAAGCGAAATGCTGAATGTGCAGCATCGTTCCTCCACCCATGATTTAACTTTTTTTTTTTTCAGGGATGGTTGTTCAAAGAGAGTTTGCGGTACAGGTAGTCCTTGACTTACAACAGTTCATTTAGTTACAGCAGCCCTGAAAAAAGTGACTTACGACCGTTTCTCACAGTTATGACCTTTGCAGCATCCCCATGCTCATGTGATTTATATTCGAATCAGTGGTGGGATTCAAAAAATTTTACTATCCTGGTTTTGTGGGCGTGGTGTGGCTTGGTGGACGTGGCAGGGGAAGGATACTGCAAAATCCCCATTCCCTCCCCACCCCGCTAACCTGCTTTCCAGCTCTGTTCTCCTGTGCAGGGCAACCAAAGAAGACCCAGCCTATCATCTGGGACTTGGGAGGCAGAGAATAGATGGGGGCGGGGCCAGTCAGAGGTGGCATTTGCCGGTTCTCTGAACTACTCAAAATTTCCGCTACCGGTTCTCTAGAACTGGTCAGAACCTGTTGAATACCACCTGTCATGCCCTTGGTAGAGTCGGACTCTGAGGGAGAGGAGGAACAGCCGACAGGGAGTGGAGGTGTGGCTCCAGAGGTTGTAGAGGAGGCTGGGGAAGGGCAGAGGTCAGCTGGGCAGTCAGAGGAAGAACCAGGCCCATCCCTTCTGCATCCTAGGACATGCAGGAAGAGAGAACAGAGAAGGCAAGGCAATAACTTGGCTTATGAGAGAGGAAGCGGTGAGGATACTCCTCATTGGTTGCAGCTGGGGAGAATAGTACATAAGAGAGACGATTATAACACAGTGTTGCCAGAAGCAAACCGTGTGTTATTTTGGGCTGAAGTTATCTTGGTTGGCATCCTTCCAACAGACTGTGCCTTATTATCTCCTTGAATTTGGTAATTACTTATCCTGGTCCATTGTGGAAATTTCATCATTGTAGTTTGTTTGGTTTTTTAATTTCACCTCTATCTGCTCATTAAGTTCGGACTGTATTGCTTTCTTTTGAAGACTATTTTTGAGTACATTTTATCTCCAACTGAGAATTATTGAACAGTGTGGCCAAATTGGAGGCATTAAAGGACATTTATTTATGTTTTGTATTTTGTTACATTTGTGTTACACTCTGGGTCATCACACCACCTCTAATTCAGATGCTTGACAATTAACATGTATGATGGTTGCAGTGTCCTGGTTCATGCAATCCCCTTTTGTGACCTTCTGACAAGCAAAGTCATTGGGGAAACCAGATTCATTTAACAACCGTGTGTTCCTAATTTAACAGCTGCAGTGATTCAGTTAACAAATGTGGCAAGAAAAGACATAAAATGGGGCAGGAACTATCTGTGTTTTATATAACCATGTTGTAAAAGGGATACTGAAGCATGGGACATATACAACTCAGGACTACGTTATGGTATAGATTATCTCAGTTCTGCATTGCTTATATATTTTAGACTTTCTTGGGAAATGTGTTGTAGAATATTAGCACCCACCCTTCTCCTAGAAAAATGAAAGATTCTAGGAAATATTAAAAAGGCAGAATATTTCCCTTAAAAGAGAAATAGGAATCTTAAGGGACACAGAAACTCAGCCCCAGCAGATATTTTGATGCCAGCTTATCTACAAGTCAAAAGACCTTCAGCTCCAGGGTGATAGGATTAGCCCTCACTCAAAATCCAAACCAGGACAACGCCATTAAGCCATAAAAGTAATTGCCGAAAGCCCCTTCATTATATCACCCAGCAAGATTCAACCAAACCTACAAAGTTACCCTTGCATAGCCCCATGGGAGTCTGACAACCAATCAGGATACATTTCTTGCCACAGGAAAAGGAAGCAAGTTTAAAGCCCAACAGAAGGTATAAATCTCTCTCCCTCTCTCATCCATGTGCTCATATTTTGCCCAGGACCTCAAAACCATGTGGTCCTGTCCACCATTAAACCATCCTTCCAAGCAGTCTCCGTGTTTCCAGTATCTTTCTTCCCACTTAAAACTGAACCCAGATGGACATTTCTTCCAACAGTGTTAATAGCAAGCTCATTAATCCTACATAAATATTATTTTTAACTGTTACTTTACAGCAGTTTTTCTACTATAGAAAGCAGAAGATATTTTGCATTTTGGTTCTCCACCTTAAATATTTGAATTGTTTGTTTATTCATGTCAGAAACATCACAATTAAAATAAGGCATACTGTATGACCTAAAATTTAAAATATAAAATACAGAATTAAAATCTGTACAAATATGTACAGATTAAACAGATCTTGCCCTGGGCAAGTTGTGTTTAATATTTGAATAAGCAGGAGGTATAAAGATGAAATAAAAAAAACAAGTAAATTATAACAACATATGAGTATTTTGATATTATTTATCTTAGAAAAAACAATCTTATTTTTTTCAGGGAGAAATGTTAGGATTTATATGGTTATATTTTATTTTTTGTGCTTATAAATTTGTACAAGTTTATAAATTCATTTAAGCAGGTACTACCCAAAACTCTTAAACTGGTAGTGTTTATATGTTTTATGGTTATAATAAATTATCAGGCTTAATTACAAATTTATAAATTCAGTCCAAATTATGCCAGCATATAAACCAGGTAGTCTGTGGGAATACACAAAGAGAAAGCTGAAAGACTAAGCAAGTCAAATCTGAAGGAAGATTTTTGGAACTAGGAGTCCCAAGTTGTGAGCAGGACATATATAACATTGTATGTGCCTATCCCTTGCTTTAAAAAATGTAAACACAAAATTCTGAATAAGAAAACTTTTGTTGTGGTACAGCATAAATTACTCTTGCCCTTAATTTTGTTTTATGTAGGCCAACTATATGGAAGCCATATCTCTTCACGTGTTGACCTACCCTTCCCATTATCTATTATAATTGGCCCTTTGCCCTGAATGTTGTTGTTGTTGTTGTTGTTGTTATTATTATTATTGAGAGCTATTCTACCCCATTTTTCTAGTTGTACAATCCCCCATCAACACTTTATCCTTGTATTTCTAAGCAACAAATCTAGGATGGTAATACTAAAAATAGTGACTCTTGGAAAGGCTGAAAATTGTCTAGGATGGTTATGAATTACTATGCTGCTTTTGTATTCCATCTATACAGCTATGTCTATTGGAAGAGTTTTTAAGAACATGTAAAAATAGCAATAGTACTTAGATGTACATACTGTCCCATAGTGCTTTTCAGGCCTCTCTAAGCAGTTTACAGAATCAACATATTGCCCCCAACAATCTGAGTCCTCATTTTACTGACCTCAGAAGGATAGAAGGCCGAGTCAACCTTGAGCCGGTCAGGATCAAACTGCTGGCAATCAGCAGAATTAGCCTGCAATACCACTACACCACCACAGCTCATATACAAAGCCACTACACCACCCCAGCTCATATGCAAGTGCATCAGGTTTAATCATATCTATTTTGGTTTTATATTTGGTCTTGATTTTTTTTAAAAATGTCATAAACAGTTTGTAGACTCATCCTCGTATCTCCTAAATTGTGGGAAAACTGGCCCTGATAACCTGATAAAAAAAATGTAATGCCCTTTCCTTCATCTCATCTCCAGTCCATAGCAGAGGCAACTTCATTTGGCTGTTCCAGTTTTCAGGAAAAAACTTTTCTTTTGAACAATTTATACTGTGGATACAATCTAGCACACCTCATCAATTATGTGGTCGTGATGTGAAAAGTGAAGAGCAGCACATGTGGTCAGCTTGATTATAGTGAGACAATAAAGCTCAGTGATTGTGGCAGCAAATTTTGGCATGTTTTTTTATTATGAAATTTATATACAGCTCATCCCTGCCAAGAGGCAAGTTAGGAGGCTTACAACAAGAAGGAACAAAATAAAACATTACAATATTAAAATAATAAATATTAGTAGAAAAATTAATCTTAAAATTGACAAAGTTGGAGAGGAAGGGAGCAAGCTACACCTAGGGTGGAAGTAGAATATTCTTTTAGTTTATGCCATTTGGAGGCTCAGGGATAAATTTTAATGTGTCCCTCTGGGCAGTTCCCTATGTGTTAATTTCCTCTGAACTGAATTTGCAGGGCCTTAGGTAGCTGCATGATTAAGTTCTAGTAACATCCAGTGATACTTCTTTCACATGCTAATCATGTCAGGACATGTGAAGAGAATATAAACGAAATGATCATGAGCTGATGAATGAATGCAGGCTTGCAGTCTGATGCACAGGCAAGGAATCTAAAAGGCAATCTGTTGTCAGTCATGATGTTATATCTTATCATCCCTATATGTGATGCTTTACAAGATAGTACCAATAAAAAAGGAAAGCTTTGATTCTCCAAATGCTTTTAGCTAAATAATTAATGTATTACATAGGGGGAGAAAAAAGGGAGGGAGGGGAGCAGAGGGAAAGAATGAAGGTGAACAAATTCATAAATGAATAGATGTGTCCCAATCATAGAGGTTGATTCTTAAAGTATCAAAGTATTTTGTATTTTTTCCATTAGTGGACTCATTGCCACAAATGTAGTGACTGAATGTAGACTACCATTCCACACAGTCTACATTCAGCTCTTATTTAAATATATTTACAAAATATAGAAAGAAAATGTTCAATGAGCTATTCAGTTATTTAATATGGAAAGTACACCAGGTGTGACTTAACTTTAATCCAGGGGTTCCCAACATGTGGGCCACAGTCCACTACCAGTCCATGGTCTATTCACAACCAGGCTGCATGAGTGGCTAGCTGGTGCACACACATGCGCGTGCATGCACAACCCCACCCATGGGACTCATGGCCCCATTCGTGCAAGCATTGCTAGTGTTTGCGGCCCCACTTGCTTGACTGTTGCAGGTACTTGTGACCCGGCAAGCACACAGATGCACACACCTGCCCCTCCCACAAAACCATCCCCTCTTTCCTTCCTCCCCCGGGCCGCCAACCTGTTTTAATCTATTATCCTTGTAAAATTATTAAGAGCAGTTAAAATTGACTCAGGTCATTTGTTAAGATAACATATGCAGTCCAACTTTCTTATTTGGTAGATCTTCAGATCTTATTTTACAGACATGGAATGCTTTTGCACAGTAAGCACGCAAATGACCATTTGGCCAATTTTGCTAAAGCGTTGCAGTCTTTACAGCCATGGAGGAAGCTTCAGGTACACATTTGGCATTTGTTATATCTGTTTACCAAATCAAGAAGTAGAAATGAAACCATGTATCACAGGTTTAATTAATATTCATTTATTTATTTGGCCAACTTATATAGTCTCTCTTCTTAGCAAGCAACTCTAGGCAGCGAACAATATTTAAAATCACATCTACAAAATTTAAAATGCACAATAGCCAAGAGAGATACAAAAACCAGGCGATGGGTCTCTTCATACACATGGGCTCAAGGCCTGGGCACAAAATGACATCTTTAGCGCCTTACGAAAGACCAGCAGATCCAGGGCCAATCTAATGTTTGGATAGGGAACAGTTATTATAGCTAGTCCTTGTTTAACAACCACAATTGGCATTAGCAATTTGGTCATTAGGCAAAGCTGTTGCTAAGTGAAACATCATCCCTATTTTGCTGTCATTTTCTTTTGCTTTATAGACCTGTGAAGATTATAAGAGCATGGACTGGTTGCAAAGTTACATTTCATCCCTTGTAGCTACAAAAGGTCCCTATTGGAGGCAGTCACTAAATGATAACAACCTGTATGATTTTTATTAAAATGTTCTTGAAGTTCATACAATAAAAATGATATTTATCTAAAAAGAATGATTTGAGAGTGTGTAAGATGTTTCACTCACCAGAATTGCCCACCCAATCAGGACAGGCTGGGATGAATGTGGTCAGAGCTTCTTCCTTTGGTTGTGCTGCCACCTTCCTTCTTCACTCTCCTCAAAGCAAAGAGGAAGGCAGTCAGAAAGTTGAAGTCTTTTACCCTTTTCTGTGAAGAAAAACTCATCTAAGCCCAGCAACTGGTAATGAGTTTGTAGAGATCTGTGATATGTTACCAAAGCACATTCTCCAGGACACAAAGTGGCATTAAAATATCTGTTTTAAATAGAATTTCCTTTATTCCTCTGCACAAGAGAAACATGGATGAGTATTCGGTTTAGAAAAAGAGGACTAGACTTATCCAAAATGGAGACTGGATTTTATGGGAAAATAGTGGTGAAAATAATGGGTCAAAGTTTTAAGCATATCCAGAATAAATTCTAAATTCTTGTCCAGTGTAATCAATTACTTCGGGGTACAACTTGACAACCACATTAACATGCAATGCATCAATCCTAGAACCAAGAAAAAAAATAATAAGCTGGTGAAAAGGTTGTTGCCATGATGTACAGTTATGTTCTTCTTCAATAATCAGCCCAACATATGGGTGCTATTCTTATAGTTTTAATGCCTGCAAGTTACCAACTAGGAGTTCCTCCTCGCTGAATTTCTCTTTCCACTAATCATAATCTGCTGGTAGAAAAAACCACTACTCACTGCTCTTCCTAACCTGTGGCTGGAGCTGAGGGAGGAGGCTCTTCTGCAGGAGCTGTTAGCCCTTCCTCAACTCACAGGGTAAGGGGTGGATTTGCAGGAGTTCCATGGGGTGGTAGAAGCTGCCCAGGAAAGCAGTAGGGAGATGCCTGTTACAGGAGGTCGATGCTGTTTTCTACAGATAACATATTTTTTTCCTCAGCATGTTTTTAAGGATTATGGATTTTTTCTCCCGCACTGCTCCAGAAATTCCATAGCAGCAAATAAGCAATGACCTGTCACATCCACATGCCTAGGAGCCATAGCACATCCTTGTATAATGCACAGATTCATTGAGGTTCATTAGTTATCCAAACATGTAAACAATCTAATGATTTCATCGTCTTTAGCTGAGCAGTGTTTGGGCTCCAAGCTCTTCCTTTGATTGCTTGAGCAGCAAGAAAAACACTAGAGTCTGATTAATGGCACACAAGCAACATGTTGGACATCTCTCTACTTCTTGGTTATTTATTAATTCTTACATGGTGACATCTTCAGAGTTTTCACACAGAAAGTGCACACAATGACCAGAGGTAGTAGAATGCTAGATATCACAAAGAATGACATAGATTCCTCATTATTTCATGGGAAATATTAAAAATAATAATGCAAGATTGGTTCCATAAGGTTGCTGTTCACAATAGGATTAAACAACACCCTACTTTCTTAATGGAATCCATGACAGAATTAAAACCTATAGGATATCTCAATCATAGGCTTAAAAATATTTTTAAAGTGGACATTTCTGGAATATTTCAGACATGAATTAAAGATCTGGAACTTCCAATAAAGTTGCATCAATGCACTCATGTTCTTAAAAATGTTAAAATGGTCAATACATCTGAAATTAAGATTGATTCATCAAAAATGAATCAACCTTATATTGGACATGTCAAATAATATATATTTGAATATATCTTATTTGAAAGGACAAGAAACAGATTTTGTTATGCTGGAGGTGAAAATATTTGGGAATTCAATGAGCCCTCTGACATGGTCATTTGATATATTTTGGGGAGAATGCATTAATGTACCGTACATTATATAAGTAGATTTATGGGGAAATCTTTAAATATTAAAGGTGTTAATGTAAGGTTGAACTAGAGATAGTCCTCAAGTTACAACCATTCAAAGTTATCACTGCACTTATTACCGTTTTTCATCCATACGACCATTGCAGCATCTGCATGGTCATGCAATCAAAATTTGACCGCTTGGCAACTGCTTCATATTTATGATGGTTACAGTGTCCTGGGGACATCTGATCACCTTTTGTGACCTTTTGACAAGCAAAGTCAATGGGGAAGTCAGTTTCACTTTTCAACTGTGTTACTAATTAGCAACTATGGCAGGAAATATTGTAAAATGAGGCAAAACTCACTTAACAACTGTCTCACTTAGCAACAGAAATTTTAGGTTGAATTGTGGTTATACGTTGAGGACTACCTGTATATACTACCTGTATATATTTTCTACTAATCAAAGGATGCAACAATACATGTTTCAATGACAGATATTTTGTGATAGCTTACAATATTTTGAATTCTCTACAGCAGAGAATTCATTGTTAAACCAGTAACATAAAACACAACATAGATTTGTCTTCTTTTCTTTTGTATTTTAGTGTCTAAAAATTCTTTTCTTTAAGATTAAAGATTGCCTTGCTGACAATGTGTGCATATTCTAAATACATGGCTTACAAATTGATACATGATATCATCTTAAAATATAATTCAGTAAATTAAAGATAAAAATCTATCAAAGTTTTGTCAGTGTTATATCAAACAATATTTAATTTGGACATGCTGATAGATGGAAATTATAATGATCTTTAATTAACAAAGACTATGAAAAGCTCTTTAATTACAGTTATTATGACACAGACTCACACTTCCTATCTAATTATTTATATAGCAGGACATCACAGTCCTTAATTCCACAATTGACAATATTGTTTTTCTTATATAGCTGTGCATGTTAGTAGCATTACTATTATTATTATCTCCTGATTATTATAGATTGATTCCCATATTTCACAGTGGGTACGATGGATCAGTGGTTAAAGATGCTGAGCTTGTGAACTGCAAAAGCTGAAAGCTGACAACCTGGGTTCAAGATCCAAGCGCAGTGCAATAGGGTGAGCACCCATTACTTGCTCTAGCTCCTGCGCACCTAGCACTTCGAAAGCATGCAAAAATGAGTAGATAAACAGGTACCACTTCGGAAGGATGGTAACAGCGTTCTGTGCACCTCAGCATATATTAATAGTGACCACATGACCATGGAAGCATCTTTGAACAATGCTGGCTTTCTTGGCCAAGAAATGGAGAATGAGCACTGTACATTAGAGTCAGACACGACTCTAAGTGTCTGACTCTAATGTCTCCAGTGACTGGACAGGGGAACCTACTATATTTCAGCAAAAAATTAAAATGTATATCATGTAGAGACTATCCTAACTTGATTTAGTAAGGATAGTCTCTACATGAAAGCAGGTTATACCATGGATTGTTCTGCTGGAAGCTGTTTTGAGTATGGCAGATTCTCTGTTTGCATGTGTGAGGATGTGTCTTCCAACATGAGGGATGTCTTTGCACACCATCCTTATTAGCAAAGCATGGCCAATGGCAAGAATGCCACTTCTTTAAAAAGCCAGAAAATAGCAAGTACGGATATGCCTTTGCCTCAACAGGTGATCATGTTTTAGAATGTGGAAAGCATCCTTGGAGATATGACATCAGTTTTTTCCTCCTAACCCTTTCCGTTCTTCATAATTGATGCAAGTGATGCAAATATACCAAGCATACCAAAACACCTGAAGGAAACTGAGCTGACACCTTACCGAATAAACCATATTTAGATCCCATCTGGCATAATAACCTAATTTATCCTTTCGGTGAGGATAAGAAATACAAGTCCGCAGGGGTGGGATTCAAATTTCTTAACAAGAAGTTATGTGGACGTGGCCTAATTTGTCAGTGTGGCTTGGTCATGTGGCTGGCTGGGTGTGGTTTGCTGATTGGGCGTGGCTTGGTGGTCACGTGACTGGCCGGGCGTGGCTTGTATGTAAATATTGTAAATATTGATGTAAATATTGATTTTTTATAAAAAAAGAGCAACTTTTACCAAAAATCAGGCAACTGCGCAGATTCGTAACAACTGGTTCTATAGAACCGTTCGGACCAGGTGGAATCCCACCCCTGCAAGTCCGTCACTAATCAAATTTCAGATTCATTCACACATCAATTATTGAGAATTTTTAAAGTGATTTCCGGATGACGATTTTTAGTTCATCTGATGGAGAAGTTTAATTAGAAATGGGGGAAGAGGGAAACACTGAGGCTGCTGGATCTTTCAGTTTGTTTCCATCAGTAATGGTATCCTTTGGATCACAGCGGGGCTGAAAACGTCAACTGCCATTGCTTTGGTTTGCCATCCTAGGATTCAGTAAGAAGTCTGGGCAAACATTGCTCAGCATATGATCACTAATTGATAAGGTCCCATATAAATTCAGTTTATACCTGTTTTTGTGGTTCAGTTTTTATTTATTTATCAGATTTAGAAGCTGCCTAACTCACTCTCAGAACAACTCTGGGGATATTTAAAAATTTCCCTGAACCCATTGGAAGAATTTTAACATTTTGGCTTCAGTACTGATATGGTGCTCAAATCTAACAGTCTTTTCAGTTCAAAACAGCAGAGAGTTTTCATCAATATCTGAAAATGGAGATATTCTTAGATGGCTCCATTGTAGTTGATCTTTCCATGTGGTTTGTATACTTTATTTTTTTATAGTGGGTTTTTTTTTAATCATGACTTTTATATTTGTATAATGATTGTTTTTATATATTGCTATTTTACTGATTGTTGTATTCTGTCCTTTTGAGAAATAGGCAGCCAAATGTGATAAACAAACAAACGAACAAACAGTCTGATATCTATGAAAAGCTAAAAGTAAGCTAATCAGTTGAGAGGTAATGCAAAAAGCCAGAAATGACACAATAAGTGTAAAAAATCTGCTCTGTGGCATTTTTAGAACCAGAAGTGCTCCTAGATTTGGTTCTGTTTTTGGGTGATCGGAGGGTGGCTGCAGGTAGAAAGGTTTTGTCTGGTTTAGTCAAAGGTACTCACAGTATCTTTTTATGGTTTCTTATAACAAATTGCATCCTCAGATCCAGCTTAGATTCTTTAAATTTGCTGGAGACGAATATGCCATGGAAAAAAATTAGAAACGTGTACAGAATATCACAGCCTAAAATTGTACCTAGGTTTATATATTAGACCAGCGGTCGCCAACCGGTGGGCCACGGCCCACCGGTGGGCCATGAGAAAATTTTGGTGGACCAGAGAGAAATCTCACCCCCAGAGCACCTTTCCAAAGCAATTAATCCAGGCTGCACAGAAACACAAGGCTGCGCAGAATCCTCACTGCCTACTCACTCCTTACCTTGCAAACTTGCCTGCTAAATTTCTATTTTTCCTTTTTCTGACCATCATCTGTTCTGCTGTGCCGGGAGATTTAGATTAGCTAGGAAGCAGGAAATGGTTGGATTTCTTGCTTTCTAGCTAGTCTTTAGATTTCGGCTCTGCTTTTAAAGTACAGCGAACCTCCCTTAGGACTGAAGGTATGCTTGCAAGCAGATTCAGTGCAGACTCACGGCAAGCAAATTTGAGAGACTGAGCTAGCCGATGGCAGATAGATAGATCACGGAATGATTCTGTGAGCAACTCAATCTGCCTGCTTTGCCTGATTTTGGGTAAAAGTTGCTCTTTTTTTAAATAAAAAAATCAATATTTACATGCATGGTGTGTTGTGAGTTAATTTTGTGAGTTTGCTTGCAAGCAAATTTTATGTGACAGACTGAGCTAGCCAATGGCAGATAGATAGACTTCTGAATGAATCTGTGATTCTGTGAGCAACTCAATCTGCTTGCCTGCTTTGCCTGATTTTGGGTAAAAGTTGCTCTTTTTTATAAAAAAATTCAATATTTATATAAATATTTATAATGTTTACATACAAGCCATGCCCAGCCAGTCACATGACCACCAAGCCACACCCACAAATTAGGCCACACCCACAGAACCAGTTAGTGGTCCCTGGGATCTAAAATTATGAGTTTGGTGGTCCCTGAGGTCCAAAAGGTTGGCGACCCCTGTATTAGACCACACACTCTCGTGTAACCCAATATTAATCATTTTGAGGCCTGTTTCCAAGGACAGTTTCATATTTTAGTATTTTCTTCAAAGAACAGATGAGCAACCTGTAGTAGACAATATAAACCCGACTGCTAGGGCTCTAACCCTTTGCACAGACCTTTGTTCCCAGCAGGTTGCCAATTATCTGCTTGATGGGCTACAAGGGAGGAAGATCACACTGGGGAAGAGACTGTTCACTTCCTGGTCTCAGCATGCCAGCTTTCCCGAGAGCTCATCCAATTGCTAGTCAGGTGGCAGCTGCAAACGATATAGCCATCTGTGTTTCAGTAGTCATATTACTAGAGAGATTGGTCAACAAGATTGGTTGAAACATTGTCTGATTTCTCTTTAACCAATTATATTGATTAGGACATCACCTATCAAATAAACTTGAACTTGAGCTCATCTGCTCCGCTCTTCAGTGAAAAGAGATGAATTTATTTTTTAAAAAATAAATTTTATTGGTTTTTAAAAACAAACATAGACAACCAAAACATAAAAACATCAAGATTCTTCCATAGGTGTACATACAGTGTGCCGGTTGGTTTACAAATTGTTTTGTGCTTCCATTTCGTAGTCTTCAATTACAATTACATTGCATATAATCTCATATTGTCAATCAAAAACTAAACACTTTAGTATCATTATTAATCAATCATTTGACTGTACTTTTATCCATTCATGTTTTACAAGATAACCGTAATTTACTTAATTTATTGTATAACAGTTCATATTATCATCCCAAATCTATCCTAAGAGCATTTTGTAGTTATAATAAGAAAGAAGTATATCTTTATATATTTATCATTTTCTAGAAATCTACATTATTTCATTACTGTACTTTATTATCTAACCATTGATAAAAAAAGATCCCAAATTTTATAAAATTGTTTATCCTCCTGTTCTCTAATTTCAAATGTCAATCTACTCATTTCAGCACATTCCATTTTCTTCCCATGTACTCTTGTATACTGAAATATGGAGAATGGCTTTCTGGGAGGTGGCCTTTCCAATAGTAGCCCCTCCTCTCAACCTTGGAATGTTCTCTATTGTCTTAGCACTAACCTTATTGTCTTTTGGGGACTACATACAATCCTTATTTTATTCTGCCAGGGCTTCTTATCATGGGTTAATGCTGTGATATTTTTAAAACTTCATTTTTGTTTTTATTTTCTGTAACCAACTTAATGTTGATTTTTTGAACAATGTATGTTTGAATAATGTTGTTTTTGATTGGCGTAGTTTGTAAAATGTCTCATCTGTTTTTATTGTTTTAGCTGTTTCTAATTATAATTGCTATGTTTAACTTGCAAATGTTTCTTTGGATAGGAAGCAATATCAAAATATTTTGTACAAAATAATTAAATAAAATAAGGGCTTTCTCTGATCTTGAAAATGCAACTCCCTCCCTTGGGACACATTCATCTACTTCATGCCTCATTGGTACAGAACTACAAGATGAAATACTTTTGGAATGAATTACAATTGAAAATAATAATCCTTTCTTTCTTTCTTTCTTTCTTTCTTTCTTTCTTTCTTTCTTTCTTTCTTTCTTTCTTTCTTTCTTTCTTTCTGTTCCGAACTAAGCAAGCTCGTTGGCTTGCAATTCTAATAGTTTTCTTTCCACGACAGGTTTGTAAACCTGCACTTCTGATTGGCCCGCTGATAGCGGATCGTGATTGGTTGTTTTTGGCTGATCTGATTGGCTGACAGCGGGTCGCCACTGATTGGACGCTCACAGCGCGGCAAACTCAAACCATTGGGTGTTGTGACAGCAGCCAGCTCTATAAAAGGAGCTGCTGCTGCCCAAGTATTTTGCTCTGTTCTGAAGTCACTAATAAAGAGTTGGAGTCACTATTTCGATGCCTCGTCTCCGTTCTTGCGCCCACGTTCCCAGACATAACACTTTCTTTCTTTCTTTCTTTCTTTCTTTCTTTCTTTCTTTCTTTCTTTCTTTCTTTCTTTCTTTCTTTCTTTCTTTCTTTCTACTAAGATTTTAAATTGTGCTTTTTTTAAAAAAAACAAACAATTATGATAGGTTCTTAGCTGATCCGGGAATGAGAAATTTATTTGAGATAAAAAAATCAAATAAATATGTTTCAATGGAGCAGAATAAAAATTACTCATTGCTCCATGGAAAATCCCTTAATTAAGAAAGCAATCTCTTAATTAATAGTATTATAAAATGTCTACAAATATTTTCTTAAGGCTTCAGAACATTTACTGCTCCTTTCATAGAGATACCATCCAATAGTTTCCCTAGCCCATTAGGATGAATTAAACAAAGTATTACAATGTTTTATTTGGGCATAAATGGGTTTAATGGTATCCAAAGCTCCAGTGGAATTTTGTTGATGATGAGATGTTCTATTTGACAAATGTGTACAGTAGTCAAGGCAAGCAAATATTAATTATGAACAGCCCACACTTTGTGGTATTCTGTGAAGTTGCAATGACTGTGGTATGCCATAATCAGAATTTAAACAATAAGTGAGGTGGGAGTTCTTGATTCCTGGTCCAGGAGAATGGTAACTAATACTATAAATTTGGATATTAACAAAAATATTAAAATATTTGTGTTGATGTTTGTTTTCTATCCCCTCTTACTTATGGAGCTTTAGAGCAAAAAGTGGGTACAAGAGAAGGTTCAGAGGAAAAGGCTACAAGGGGAGATCTGGAATGTATTGTGGGTGGTTATCAATAAATAAATAAAAAAAAAAAAAGATACGCATGCCCAGTGATGGGAATGGGTACCAGGAAGAAAAAGAAAAGAGCCAAGAAGGGATAAATAGGGGTGAAAAGGGAGGGTGGGATAATACATAGCGGAACATATGAGATCACAAGAATTACATTACCTATAATCCTTCCATCCACCCAGGTGGCAATACTGAATGCCACTGAATAGCAATGTTTTGAATGTTTTCCCAGTGCAGAGTGATTTTAATGGGTCTTGGCAGACCGTATTCAGGGCTGCTATTTATACCAGAGAAGAGTCCATTTTGGCAGATCCGTTCCCATAATATTTTTTGGCAGATTTCTTTTACATCCCTTTAGCAATCATCAAGGAGATTAGTTTCACTGCTATAGGGTTGTACTGGCACACACAAGAAGTTAAACGACTGTATGTTTCATGACTACCAAAACATGAAATATTCAAAGTGTAAGGGAGCAGATCAAAGAACAGCTCACTTATCCCCTGCTTTTTCTTCTTAGGACTGTTTGTCTTTGCTGTTCTGATAAGTGGGTAGTGTTGTAAGGGCAGTGTTCTTTCTCAGGGGACATATCTTAATCTTTTTGACTCATCATATAGTCAGACATACTTCACAACTATCTCATGCCAAACTCATTCTAGTGCAGAAGAGTGATTCAGAATCACAGCTATCCAACCACTTGGTTACCATCACACAGATCTAGGAATAAACACGTGCCATGAGACATAGATAACATTCCCAGGTGAAGTTTCTAGCTCTGTGGGCAAGTCATGGGAAGTCATAGCAGGAATAATAAGATCCTCAGGCACCAAAGGTAAAAAAATAATATCAGACCAACTTATGAGATGAAAGAGGGAAAACATAGCCATCAGTTCCTCTGGTCTCATCCTTCCTTCCTCACCCTATATCTGCTCAAAGAAGTTACTGTTTGAAGAACAGAATAATATAATTCAAATGTATAATTTAAATTTAGAAAATGAAACTCCCTCTCTTAGTAGTCAGCTGTAAAAAGTCAATTCCCCAAAGAGCATTTGGTACAGTGGTGGGATTCAAATTTTTTTACTACCGGTTCTGTGGGTGTGGCTTGGTGGGCGTGGCAGGGGAAGGATACTATAAAATCTCCAGTCAGGTGGTGATATTTGCTGGGTTCTCCAAACTACTCAAAATTTCCACTACCGGTTCTCCAGAACTGGCCAGAACCTGCTGAATACCACCTCTGATTTGGTATGTAGTCTAGGATTTACTAAGAAAACAAATTGATTATCTAGGCTACACAGGATTTGTTTTTGATGGGTTCACATGATTAAATCCTTCTTTAAGCAAAAATCAAATTAAAAGTGCATCTAAAAAAAAAAAAAAGCGGAAAGGAGAAAAGTGCCATGGTTAACTATGGGAAAAGAGAACTTCTTTCTGTCCTGTTCTGTGAGTTTTACATTAGCATCTGTTTGCCATTGTTTACCAAAATGCTATCTGAGGAATGGCAATGATTTGGGTTCCTATTATCTTCTTAAATTAAAGAATGGTTTTCTAAAAGTCAGGAGCAGAAAATAACCAAGATACTGATGGGGCAAGGGGAATAGTTCTCAGCACCACTGTGGTTCTGACCTGAATCCATCTTGCCTACCATTTGACTTGGATGACACAGAACTAAGCTTGTGAAAGACAAAAACCTTTGCTAATAAAAAGAACTATCCATTGAAAATATTTCTATGACACTGATGTTCAAAGGCTCTACAGAAAATTGGGCAATTCTGTCCACTTAAAGGCAAAACAATGACATGTTGAAGACTGCTCTCCCAGAGCAAGTGGGATCAGGGCTCACTTGGGAAAAACAGGTTAGGCGCTTTAAGGATAAAATGAAATGTTTTAAATATATGCAGGTTTAGGAATCTTTTTCCTCTTAAAGTCTCCTTCCAACTCTCAAACATACAATATTTTTGTTCCATCTAGTTGGAGAGGCTCTGGAGGCCCCAGAAGGGATATCTGGGGCTCTATTAAGCCCCTAGACCACGCTTTTTACATCCCTGCACTCCTGTTCAAAAATCCATCGCTTGATGACAGCTTTACTTTTCACGTGTTGGTAGCATGTGAGTTAGATACTCTCTATGTTTAGCTATAAACCATTTAATGTTTGTGGAGCATTAGTTGTGATGTAGAAAGTATTCAGTGTGATTGCTTGAAGTCACTCTGGCTCACAGATGGATACCTTAATCTGTACACAGTGTATTTTGGTGTATTAATTTGGCTGCATTCTAGCCCCTGCCAGGGTTTACCAAAATGGCATGCAAGAAATTTAAAACTAAGCGGTATAAATACTGTTTAACTCAGAAATGAAAAAGAACATATCTCTGGAAAAGGTTGTATTAAATATTCTCAAATATTGTCAAAATTTGGGAATTTTGGGAATTTTGGGAAATTTCCTTCTTAAAATTTCTTCCTTTATTTGCTTTCATGATTACTTTCTGTAGCAGCAGTATCAAACTTTACTCAGTTGTTGTGATGACTTTTCCTAGAAGGAATATTGCTGCTGCAAGAAAATGGAACAAATCCCTCCCCAGATCAAAACAGCAAGAAACCAAGAGAAAGATTTTTAAAAAGAAAACGTGACTGTACTAGATTACTGGTGAGTATTAATAATCTAAATCCTTCCAAGAAATGTATTTTAGCTTGGAGAACATTCGCCCTGCAATCTCCATATATAGAATTCCAGGAACTGTGCACATCAATAGGTTTCCACTAAGAATACAGCATTTCAGAAGTAGGACAATGATTGGTTAAGAAGGCCCATATGATATCATCTGCTCTTCCAGAATGGTGTTGGTATTCATGCAAGTCTCAAGACTTCTTGCAGAGACTTGAGAACTGCCGCAGGCTTTTGTTAATTGAGCAATAGACAGTAGTTGAGAGCCATTCATTAGTCCTTCATAAAAGCCATAACAAGCAGAAAACTAAATAATTTCATCTTGATTCACAAGGGAAAAGTGAGTAAACACTTGCAGTTTTATTTTCAAATCAAATCAAGCTTCATTATTGTCAAAAAGCCAGCAAGAGTTTTATGTTCTTTGCTCTTGACAGGACACAATGGGAGATGGGATCAAAGCTGACAAAATTATATGCGTGTTATGCTTCCAGTTAGTTTCTTTGTTTTCTTCCTACCTTTCTTCTTATTGTAAAAGAACAATTAAGAAGCAAAAGAGAAGTTATCACTATACAGGGCATATTCATAGCAAATGGAGCTTCGGTATCTGTCAATATCTGTCTGAATCTAGTATCTGGAAATACCAAAGAGATTTCCTCTCTTCTAGCAGTGCAAGAATCTCAACTAATTTAATAATGCTGAGTAGAGAAAATCAACCAAGAGCACAACTGACTTTGCAAAAGGGATTGGGTGAACTCACCTAGCTCAACATACTGCTGGACTTCCTGGGGGACAGGTATATTTGTTTTGTTTTCCAAAGAAAAAACTTCCAACTTGTTATACAAGGGAATGCAAATACAGTATTTTCAAAATAACTGTGAAACTTCCAATAAATTGTTTGGATGTAATTGAGATTCTTACTAATCCATTGTGTGATATGTCATATTTGTCCATTTCTTGTACTTGAATCCTTGCCTTTCCTTAAGGAGCTTTTAGAAAGAGATACATAGAGAAACGTAAGAAGGGAATATTAAAACAAGAGGTTTAGACCTGCCATCTAAAATTTGAGAAGACTTCTGCTTCTATACTTTTCAATAATGACCATGCTGGTTGGAGAATTTGGAGAACTGATGTATATATCTGCGGGGCACTCAAGTGGAGGAATTCTGATTTAAGCTAAGCAAGGGACTTGGCTGTGACCTTCACAGATTCAACCAATACATTTTAAATTAATTTGACATTCTTTCATCAATCATTTCTACACGCTAACAGAATTCAGTGATCACTCTGCTTTGGACTAAATAGTTTTCCCTTCTGTTTTTTTTTCCTCAGCAATATTGTGACCCAGAAAAAAAATCAGTTGAAATAATATTAGTAGCAAAATAAAAATAAAAAATCACCACAGCAACGGTTGAGTAGATAGAAACAAAAGAAACACAGAGGAAATATGCTCAGAATAAATGAGAACTTTTCTCCATAGGAAATTGATTGTCCTGTTACTGTAAGGAAAAAGAAGCTTAAAATGGCACACATCCAGTTGGCATATAATAAAAATAAACTCTGTCTTATGATTTTGGCTTGTTAAGAAAGGAACAAGCCAAGGAACTTAGTTCACATGCAATATTAAACAAACTTTAGACAGAGGTTTCCTTAGGCGTTTGGCTCTTGTAAAGGAGGAGCCAAACAAGACTTACCAAATACTGTAGTATTTATTTCTCATAATGAAGCTGGTTTTATGAAATAGTTTTAAGCAATACTGGAATTGTGTATTTCACTGTCTAATAGAACCGCTAGGTTATGAATTGTGCTAGATTTGGTGCATTATGCACCAAATCTAGCACAATTTTATCTATGCTTTGTTATGGGCATCATTGGATAAAAATGGCTCAAGGATTATCCTGCTTCGTCAAATTTCCTGTAAACTTAAAAAAATATGTTTTAGCACTGAAAAATCTGGTTTTATTGTCATATGTAACTGTTCTTTATATGTACATTTGAAAAACATGCAACTATGCCTAAATACAAGCTTTTTAAAAATATATATCAACTATCTCTAGTTAAAACTCTTTTTTTGAAGGATGTATCATTCAAAAATATATTGCATCTTTACACTGGCATCGAATAGAAAATAATACATACTATTACAATCCATACTCTACAGAGATTTATTTGTTTGATAATCTCCATTTCAATCTCTTTTTTTCAAATAATTTTATTAAAGATTATAAGATACAAATAAAATGTATACAACTACAGAATACATTAAAAAGGAAAATGCAATAAAAGGGGAAAAAAAGAATAGAAAAAGGAACCTCCCCCTTCATCTCCAGCAAGTATAACCAACATTAAGATAAATATATACTATGGAAAAGATCTTTAAAAACTATATCTTCTTTGCAGAAAGAAGAAAGAATGCAAAGTTGAGTTATTTGGCCAAGATTAAAATAATGGGGTTGCTATTATGGGAGATGATTAATTTATAGTATTGATAAGGACTACATGACAATGATTATTTCTGATAATATTTGTTTTTTGAGTGGGTATTTTGATTATTTGAAAAGAGAAACCAGGGGGTGTGGGGCTGGAATATGCTTAATAGAAAGGGATTGAGTGTCATAGATGCAATTTGTAATATTTAATATTTATGTTGTTATTTCTGATAACCCTTACTGCACTTTTGTAAGGAGGCATGAGCTTTTAGAGATTAATATATATAAATTGGAGTGAGATGTGGAATGAAGAGATCAGAGGTGGTATTCAGCAGGTTCTGACCAGTTCTGGAGAACCGGTAGCAGAAATTTTGAGTAGTTCAGAGAAATGGCAAATATCACCTCTGACTGGTGATTTTACAGTATCCTTCCCCTGCCACGCCCACCAAGCCACGCCCACAGAACCGGTAGTAAAAAAAATTGAATCCCACCATTGGAAGAGATATTTGGTTTTATTTTAAGAGGTAATAACACCTGTTTCAATTGCAAAGAAATTTCATAGATTTCTTTTGCTTCTTTAGATTCTTACCCTGAGACCATCTGAAGCCAGATCTTATTAATTTATCATATTTATTAAAATAAGAAGTTTCCCTACCTATGAGGGAACAAGGAAACATGGGGATATCAAAAGATAAATAAGACTCCAAAGAAGGAAAAAGTGATACTGCCTATCAGCCATCACCTGTGATATGAAGACTGGCTCATTATGGAATCATTTCCATTGTTAACTGGTTTTTTTAAAAACAAATTTTATTAATTTTAAAAACAATACACAAACAAACAAAACGTAGAATATAATAACATAGGACATCTTTTCTGAAAAACAAATAAGACATCTTATTTAAAGATAATTCCAAATTATCACATTTCCATACAAGCACAGTTTAATATGTATATTTATCTTATCTGTTCAACTTCATATCTTTTCCCAACTTCTCTTTATTTCTCCCTTTCCTTCTATTCAATTATATTTCTTTTGCATTGAATTGTATATATTCATTGTATCCATCTGTCTTATTTACAATTTCGTTATTCTCTTCCAACATTCTTCTAGCGTTTTGTTAATTCAAACATAGACAAACAAAACACAAAACATAAATACATAAAACTTCTTTTTGGAAAGCAGCTTACACCGGGTTACATCTTTTTGTACAGACATAAATCAAATTCATGCTCACTTAATATACTATTTCATATCTTATTTAACATTCTATATTTTCTATATATTTTCTCTCTTCATTCACTCTCTTAATTCTATTTTATTTATTTCATCTCAGTTTAGATCATTATACTTGCATCTTTTGTCCGTTCTCTTTCAATTATCTATTTATCTTTTCTTTCTAATACAATATTTCTCCTGTAATCACTGGTTGAAGTATGACAACTTTTTATCTTTCCCCTAAATTTAACACTTAAAATAATACATACTTTCCATACTGATTCTGCTTAGTACATTCTAAGTATCACATTTTAGAATAATAAAACAAAAAAAAAGAGAGAATTAACTTTATAAGATAGTAAAAACAATATTCCATAGAAAGTTAAACTCTATTATTAAATCTTAAACATTTTTATACATTCCCTTTAATGCATTATTAACTCATATAATATTTCAGTTTTCTAACTCGATTTCAAATACTAATATCTACAATACAATCTTATGTACTTTTGCAGAATCATTTTTTAAATTATAATTTAACCTTTGTCTCTGAAAAAAACTGTTTTTTAACATCTTGTTTTAAACCTTTATGACTTCTCTTTCCTTTTTCCCTTCCTTTCTTATCAATTCTAGCCTTTTTACCCCCCCCATCTCTTAAACTCCACTCTCTTAATCTTCCCTCTCTGTTGTATTTCTCTTTTCTGTTGCTTTCTGACATTGTATCGATTTTTCATCTTATTTTTCCCTTTCTTGGTTGCTTTTTTAAGTTCTGAATTCTCCATTTTCTTTCCCCCCTTTCTCTTTTCTTCCTCAAGTGAGATTGTCTGTCCATTAAAGATGGCTTCTTCTCCTTCATCCCAGCCTTCTTGTTGTTGTATTTCTTGGTAGGTAGAAATCGCCATTTCTAAAAAGTGAAAAATAGATCCAGAAGAGCCCTTGCCTTCTTGTTCCTCTTCTTTTAGCTTTTGAAATTCCATTTGCAATTCTTCAACAGATAATGCCATTTTTTTTCTTTAGAACAACCCAAATGTTTTTAATCTTTCAAGAAATAGTTCCCAAAAATCCCAAAGTCACAAAGCAATCCAAATCAGAACAAATTGTTTCATTTAGCACTTTCTTCTTTTTATATTTTCTCTTCTTGGGGTAGAGTTCAATTACACAGTTCCAAAGTAATTTTTTAGAAGTCTTATTGCCATTTATTTCTGGTCTTATAAACTCCAAGCAGTCTCCTTCAATGCAATCTTAAAATAAGTTCTTTATCTCTTCCCTCCCACTTATAGCAAAAAAGGTTTTAGTTTTTAATTCCAATGTTCAGAAATCTTTTATCCCCTTGGCTTTAAATTTCAAGTTTAGTTACCTTTTGTGCCCAAGCAGGTTTTTCCGATTTCCATCAGCTATTTCCATGGGGAGGGAGAGTGAGAAAAAATAACTTTCCCTTTCGATTTTCTTCCGCCGCTTTCCAGTCTTCTTAGGAAACAATGTATCATTCAAGCAATTAAAATTCCAGGGTGTTTAAAAGTTCCTTGTTGTCCCGGTTCAGCCAAAAAAAACGTTCACTTTTTCCAACTTCCTCCTGCACAATCTTACCCAGCTGTAGGCTTCTTTGTGGCAGCCATTGCTGACCGCCGCTCCACCACCTTGGGAAAAAGGAGTTTAGCTGGCTGAGGAGGGGGTTTGCGATAACCCCAAACCCCTACCGGGATCTCATCTCTCTTCGGTTGCCTCTACGGGGCAACCATATCCTCCAGATCCAGCTGGATCGGAGGCACTTCGGCGGCGAGCGCAGCAGGGACCGTGCACGATCGCGGATTCCTACCGCCGCCGAAGCCTTGCAAACCGGAAAAAAAAAACTGTTTACTGTTGTAGAGCTATCTATCACAGAGTATAGAAGAATAAAGCAGACCGTTCAACCCAATAAAAATGGTTAACATTCTACTATTGGTAGTTATTACAGCTTGTGATGAGTAAACTTGCCACTAGATCTCCATGGGATAAATCTAATCTGATGGAAAAGAGGAACTGACACAAGCAGTCACAAAAGCAATGAGCTCTGGTAGGAATTATGGAAGTGTAGGCTCTGGAAGGAACAAGATTAGGGAAATCTTAATATGGGCAATAACAGACCAAATATATCCTGACATAATTGTTTTATTTGTCATGTACTCATGACATTGCTTTCATCTCATCTCCTGTTTATGAATGAGACAGTCATATTGGCCCTTCTTCTCTTGGACTGTTTGGCCAAGAGAAGTTTCAATGTTTGTGAAATATACTAAGCTTTCTCATTCATTACTTTGGAGGGAAGAAGGTGGTTGGCAGTGACTAGAAACAGAAGCAATAAAGGCAGGACAAGCTTTGTGAATGGTGGCATAAAGTTCATGCCCTTTCTAAAACACACTATCATGAAAAGTGGTATTTTCTCTAATGTTTTAAGAGGCCTGCAATTATTTTTCAATTAGAATGTATGGATTGTTTACCATTGGCTTTTATTAATTGTGATTTTTGTTTTGGTTTCTATGTTGAATTTTATCAGTTGACTTCGAATGATTTCATTGTCAAAATCATCTTTCCACTTCCATTACTTGAGGTCATAGCTGATTTTTCTGATCTTAAGAAAGCTAGCAGAGTAGGAGTTGATTAGTAGTATGTACTGGAAATAAAACAGAAAACAATCAGAATAGCAACTTAGGCATGTAACATCATTTTAAGTTGCATAGCTTTTGTGCAGACCAAGTTATTCAGTTACCCAGAGTTAAAATGTTTGATGAACTAGAAAAATATTTACACATTTTTGATAGTTTTTTTGCATAGATGGAATTCCCCAAGAAAACAATAAAGTAAGCAGTGCCAGGAAGAAGACTCTATTTATTTTATTTATTTATTTATTTGATTTGCCAATTGTTTACAAGATAATAAGTATAAGTGTATACATAGTTGTGAATACATGAAATGGGTACATATAAGAAAAATAAAAGAAGAATAAGAGAAACAATAGGACAGGGACGGTAGGCACGTTGGTGCGCTTATGCACGCCCCCTACAGACCTCTTAGGAAAGGGGTGAGGTCAATAGTAGACAGTCTAAGGTTAAAGTTTTTGGGGTTTGGGGAAGAGACTACAGAGTCGGGTAGAGTATTCCAGACATTGACCACTCTGATGAGGTTAGTTTTCAGCATTGTAAACAGCTTCTGTTTGCCCTGACAATTTTCCAAATTTTAAAGAAGTTGTTGCTTCTCATCTTATTAAGGCCCTGAATAATACAGGTAGTCCTCAACTTACAACAGTTCATTTAGTGACCCTTCAAAGTTACAATAGCACTGAAAAAAGTGATTTATGAGTGTTTTTCACACTTATGATGATAGCAGCACCCCCCATGATTGTATGATCAGAAATCAAATGCTTAGTAATAGGTTCATATTTATGACCATTGCTGTGTCCCAAGGTCATGTGATCCCCTTTTGCAACTGTAGAAAGTTAGCACCCACACCTCTCCTAGAAAATTGAAATATCCTAGGAAATATTAAAAAGGCAGAATATTTCCTCTCAAAAGAACAGAAACTCAGAAGCAGAAACTCACCTCAGAAGCAGAAACTCACTCACACCTTTGTTAATGGGTGGGCCATTAAGGCC
Source organism: Notechis scutatus (assembly GCF_049901735.1). NCBI lineage: Eukaryota > Metazoa > Chordata > Lepidosauria > Squamata > Elapidae > Notechis > Notechis scutatus. The sequence continues at coordinate 155,477,567 of NC_142009.1, read as the reverse complement.
AGGGACAGAATACTTTACATAACAAAGATCTCCAGGTAAAGCTATTGCAATTGCTCAAAAGCCCTTTTCAGTGCATCATCATCCAGCAAGGCTCAACCAAGCCTGGAACTCAGGACAGCCTACAGAGTTGCCCCTGCATGGCCTCATGGGAGTCTGACAACCAATTAGAAACAAGCTTCAATTCAAATCCCAACAAAGGTTATAAAACCCAGGCACTCTCAGCACCTCAGTCTTTTTTTCTTGATCTTTTCCTTCATCTTGAAGCATGTGATCATCCTTCTTTGCAGCTTCAAGCCATGTGGTCCTGTCCACCATTAAACCTTCCAAACAGCCTCCATGTTTCCAGTGTCTTTTTCCCCACTTGGAACTGAACCCAGAAGGATTTTTCTTCCAACACAACCTTCTGGCAAGCAAAGACAATGGGGAAGCCAGATTCTCTTAACAACCAGGTTACTAACTTAAAAAAATGCAATGATTCACTTAACAACTGTGGCAAGAAAAGTCGTAAAATGGGGCAAACCCACTTAACAAATGTTACACTTAGCAAGATAAATGTTGGACTCAATGGTAATCGTAACTCGAGGACTACCTGTATTTTACCCTGCTTGGGCAAGTCTCAGCTGTTGAACAAAGCTGTGTGTTTTGCATGCAATAACAACAGATACATGGAAAGTCTGTGAGGTGACTAGGCCTCAACAGATTGCATGTACACAAGTGAATGAACTTAAGCTGTACTTGGATATGTGTGTAACAGTCCAAAGGGCCTGAGCAAGCCCATGTTTGTCATGGCAGTCATGAATTCTTGGGCTACTTCCAACCCCAGAAAGGGGAGTTAAAATTGTCCAGGATTAACAAACTAAGCAAATCGCTCCAATGAGATCTAGTAGTTAGATTAAGGTTCTTTTATCAGTTTAGAAGAAGAACTAATTGTTTGCATATATGATGGTTCACTCATATATACACATGTAAAAAGAAGAATTTAACTTAAAAATGTAAAATTTGTTTGATTATTTATGGCCAACAATTAATTAGTGAAAGATATAAGGGTGATAAAAAGTTTTGAATATGGGACAGATCTTTGTGTGTAGGGGGGGTGTTAGTCTCAAATAATAGATCTTCAAAACTATGGATATGGAAGAAAGAAGTGAAATAAATTAAAAACTAGGCTGTACTTTCCCTTTTCAGTTCCCAAGATTCTGTACTTACTTCAAGACTAGCATTACTGAAGGCTGTATAATTCTTGTTTCCTTGATCATGCCCAATGGTATAGGACTTGACATCCAACAATGTAGGACAATACCACTGTTAAAGTTACTGTATTAGTTACCAATAGGTTTCTGAGCGCAGTTTAATGTGATAAACATCATCTATAGCCCTGTATGATGTAGCTCCAGGCTATATCAGAACCACATAAGTCAGATTTCCCATTCCAGGAAAGACACCGTGAGATGCCCTTCTAAGAATCCCAGGGGATTTCAACTAGCCTCTTCTGTTGTGCCCTCACGACCCATTACTTTTGAAATTCTTGCCTCCAACGTTGTTCAGAGCTTCCTTCTCCCTGGTGTTTTGTGAAACCATTTGTACTATCATGCTTTTAACCAGAACTGATTGTGCAATGGTGAATGTTTTATGGGCAGTTATGAACTTTTACACTTCTTATTCTATGATAGGCCACACAGAATCTACTGTACATATTGGAGCAACTTAGAAAAGCTGTAAAATACATAAAGCCCTGAAGCCATAAATATTAATGGATGTCAAAAACATAACCAGGAGTGTTGATCCATATAAAGGAGATGCTGCATTAAATAAACTGAGCAACTTGCAACATGTTTTTTTTTAAAAAAAAATACTGGATAAGTACAGTAGAACCCAGAAGCACAGTTAATTGGTTACTTCTTAACTAATCTAATTAATCCCGTAATGAAAAAATCCAAATGCATGTTCATGAAGTAGGACTCGAGAGTTTCTTCTTCAAAGAGACTAATGAAGTATGGGATATCAGAGTGACATTATTTTGGACTGTTACCTACATTGGAAAAAAGGCACAGTGTCTCTGGTGGCCTAAGCAAATTTACTGGTGCTTGTTGATTAAGAACTGAATAATCTACATTGCTGTTTATGCTGATAAAAATCACAGAGTCCATTAACTGCTAAATCAAATGTACTGCCATTTAAAAAAAAATTACACTCTCAACCTGCTTTATGTCTCTTTTAGCTAGCATATGTGATTTTGTGTGTGTGTGTGTTATATATATATATATATATATATATATGATAGATGATAGATAGATAGATAGATAGATAGATAGATAGATAGATAGATATAGATATAGATATAGATATAGATATAGATATAGATATAGATATAGATATAGATAAATACACACACACACACACACACACACTTGTACATGTACACACACACACACTCACTCAGAGATACTTTGACACTATCAAACTATTTTTAGTTTCCTTCTGGGTATGTTTAGAACAAGCTTTTACTGTTACCATGCTGCTATGGTGATTGTATCCATGTAAATTGTCATGTTTATACTTGTTTTAAACACTTGCAAGGGCAAAGGCAATCAGCCTCATAGCTTTTAATGTTTCTGATGTTTTTTTTTTTAAATATTATTTTCAACTGTACTCCTTTAGGACTTTTCTAAGCTGGTCACAAATGATTTGGGCACTTGCACGCGAAGGCTCTGCTTTCTGGTAACTGAATTTCTGGAGAGACAGGAAGATTCAACTTTCAGTGTTGAAGCATGGTTGAATAAAGGAATAAATGGGAAATCCACTTTCCAGTTTAGTTCTTCAAGGGCAAGCTATTAAACAATATACTGGTCACTTGGAAGCTTTCCAAACACTACTCTAGCAATTCACAAAACCTTCAGAGCTTCATATGCTTTGCCATTAACATGCACTTGAACAAACGTTGAATGATTTCCCCAGCATAGCTTCTTCCAGAACTGTTTGTGTTACTTAACAGTATTTGAACCTGATTTGATTTTCAGGCACTGCTGAATCCTAAATTTAGACACTAGACACCCTGAATGATACATGATGGGTCATTTTCCCAGTTCTCCCTAGCAACCAGCCTACTTCTTTCTCTTGCTATGAGTGGTGGCAAAACACAAAAAAAGGAAGAACAAAGAACATGATGTGTCTTTTCTGTTGCTATTCTAATAGGGACCTTGGTTAACCCAAAGTATATTTACAACTGTTACGCAATCTTCAGCAATATATAATATGGTCTTCACTAGTGAGGAAGATGCTCTACTTAAAAGTTTATATGGAATGCTCAGAATTCTTAAAAGGATGATTTCTGGGGAAGAAAGGGTGATTTTACATCTCTGGGTCAGTTTCCTTAAATCCTTAGTGAAAAAAGTTATATTTGCAAAATGATGGTTACAACTTTGATTTTGGAAAGTTACAAATGAACTAAGAGTCTAGATGGATTTGAAATAAAATTTTGGAATTAATTGGAAGAATACTTCCCATGGGAAAATACTTTTGATTTGATCTCGCTTTTAAAGAAATGATAGGATGAGATTTTGAAGGTTGGACACCAGAGGGATGTAGAAGGAACTAAAGATTGCCATTAAAGAAGTAAAACAGTTAAATTTGTTGAGCTAACACAGAATGGAGTAAAATATTTTAAGATTGGATATACTGAAGGACATTTTTGAACAATGGACCCAGAAGTTAATTTTAACAGTATCTATCTCTATAGATATTATGTTGAAAAGATGTTATAAAAGAGGAACAAATTTTACTAGACAAGGCTAAGACTGATCTGAAAGTATATTTAAAAATGACATATATCTATGTCTATCTAGATATATGTAAGGATTAATTGTATATATGGCATAAAATAAGGATAAAAAGGAGGTCTCACAAACTGTTGAAAATAAAAATGTTTTTAATTGTTTTCTATCTTTTTCTATTGTTTTCTTTTTTCTTTTGCATTTATGTATGTGTTGTTGGTCTATTTTAATTGTAAAATCAATAAAGTGTTTAAAAAAATAAAAATAAAAATGACAGGCTCCAAGAATGATATGGAAAAAGATGCTACACTGAATGTACAAAATAAACTGGTTTATGCCTGTTTTAATTATTAAAAGGGATATATGAAAAACAAACAGAATCAGAGGTGGTATTCAGCAGGTTCTGACCAGTTCTGGAGAACCGGTAGCGGAAATTTTGAGTAGTTCAGAGAACCAGCAAATCCCACATCTGACTGGAGATTTTACAGTATCCTTCCCCTGCCACGCCCACCAAGCCACGCCCACAGAAACAGTAGTAAAAAAAATTGAATCCCACCACTGAACAGAATGACCTGAATAACTTTCCTATATTGAATTTACAAAAGAGATTTTTTAAAGCTTTGGAGAATTTTCTGAGAAGGGACAAAAAAACAATAAAAAGAAATCAAGTTCTAGGGCATTGTTTGAAGGGATTAAATATCAAGATTGTTAACAGGAAGGAATTTAAAGTTGGTTTATGGGATCAAATTTAAAATAGATATGTTATCTCTGTAATCCTTAATGGTCTTTTGCTGATCAGGACTGAAACTGATAGCTTTAAAGATTTGTTTCTAAATAAGAGATGGGATATGGGAAGAAAAGCTCATTTGTTTCATTTTTTAAAAAGCTGATATTTTGCTAAACTGTTCATAAATTTGTGATGAAAAGGAAGTCATTTTCTTACACATTTCTTTCTTTCTTTTTTTTACTATATTCTTATTTTCCCTTTCTTATATTTTCTTTTCTGCACTTGCTATTTTTCTTTTTTATGTTTTGTTTGCATTAGTTTTTATCTTTTGAATTATAATTTCTAATGACATTACTATATACAAACTTTCAGAAGGGAAATATAAACTTTACTAAAAGAAAAGAAAAATATAATTAATTCAAAATATAATTAATATTTATAAACTGAACAATGCCAAGGCTACAGGTCCTAAATACTCAGAACATAGGAGTTACTTTTGAACAAACTTGCATAGACATATGCAAAAATTGTACACACACAAACATTATTGTTATTAATATGTCAGTTTCTACTACAGAATTAAACTCCACTTTTCAAAAGTTATTCATAATGGACTTATCTAAACAGCTTTTTTAAATTCCTGGGAAGGGTCATCTGATTCTCTGTAAAGCAAGAGTTCTCACACTGGAGTATGTGAGCCTGAATAGAGGCCATGAAGAAATCTGGTGGGAATTGTGAATTTTTGTGGGGGAAAATAGCTTTAAAACTGTAAACAAATTTAGTGCTTGTCAAGCGGGCTAATGGGCTAAGAAGATGAAAGGGAAGGCAAATTCATCTTACTTTTATGTTAAATTACATTTACATTAAATTTATTGTACAAGAAAAACATTTGTATGTATTTTAAATGCAAAATAAAAAGTATATAATGTTCTGTGCATTAATTATGAACTGATACCAGTGTTTTTGTTAAAAGATGGATTGACTATGAATGCCTAATAGGGAACATCCTGTCTAAACAAACTATTTATTTATTTATTTTATTTTGTCAAGTGATTTATAAGATAACAGGTATAAGTATAAACATAGTTATGAATACATAAATTGGATACATATAAGAAAAATAAAAAGATACAATAGGACAGGGATGGTAGGCACATTGGTGCGCTTATGCACGCCCCCTACAGACCTCTTAGGAAAGGGGTGAGGTCAATAGTAGACAGTCTAAGGTTAAAGTAGCCAAATTAAGTTTGGAAATGCAAATATGTGAAGACTCTTTATTCTCTCTTAACATTCTTTGTTCTCCCCGAAAAAACAAGGTAGTGTAATAGGAAAGTTGAGGTCAGTAATTCCAGTATTAGCGACCTTTAACCTTATTTCCAACACTTTAGGAACAACTAAGCAAGGGGTGAGAGATTTGGTCCCTAAGTGTTCTTAAAACCTCCCTCTCTCCCTTCTTCCTCTTCAATTATATCTGAATATAAGCAGAGCATTCACTCTTTAACCAGGATTAAAATGAAAATATTAATACTTAGAAATAGTACTAGTAATCATATATCCTAATTTGCTGAGAAAGCCTTCTTTTAATATAAAATGTGGGCATCTCCACTTCAGTTCCAGGTTTCTTAGAACAGTTAGCACTTGATGGCCTTCCTGAATTCCAAAATAAATTAATAGTAAGCAATCAGTATTCTTTGCCAAAATGGTGTCCATTATGAGACCAAAAGATTAACCGTAAGTATAATATGCTAAACTGAATATACAATCAAATATAATGTATACTCTTACTGTTTGATTACAATAGATCAACATTTTTCTGTTGGATTAGTAATACAGATATACAGTGCATTCAGAAAGTATTCAGACCCTCTTCACATTTGTCAATTTTGTTATGCTGCACACTGATTCCACAGTTGTTGAAATTTTTCTATTAATCTACTTTGACCTCACCCCTTTCCTAAGAGGTCCTTAGGGGGCGTGCATAAGCGCACCAATGTGCCTATCGTCCCTGTCCTATTGTTTCTTTTATTTTTTATTTTTCTTATATGTATCCATAACTATGTTTTTTCTTATACCTATTATCTTGTAAGCAATTGACAAAATAAATAAATAAAAAAAATAAAAAATAAACATTCAATACCCCATAATGACAAAGTGAAAATGTCTGTAAATTTATTTTTTTAAAAAACTGAAATATCACATAGGCATAAGTATTCAGACCCTTCACTCAGTACTATGTTGAAGCACCTTTGGCAGTAATTAAAGCCTCAAATATTTTTGGGTATGATGCAACAAGCTTTGCATACTTGGATTGGGGGATTTTCTGCCATTCTTCCTTGCACATCCCCTCAAGCTCAGTCAGGTTGGATCGCATTGCCATGTTGGAAAGTCAACTTTTGGCTCAGTCTGAGGTCCTGAGAGCTGTGGAACAGGTTTTCATGGAGAACATCCCTGTACTTTGACCATTGGATTATTGGTCACCTCTCTTACTGAGGCCCTTCTCCCCGATTGCTCAGTTTGACAGGTGACCAGTTCTGGGAAGAGTCCTAATTGTGCAAAACAATTCCATTTGAGAATTATGGAGGCCACTGTGCTCTTAGGAACCTTCAGTGCAGCAGAAATTTTATTGTAGCCTTCCCCAGATCTATGCCTTGCATAATCCTGTCTCTGAGCTCTGCAGGCAGTTCTTTTGTCCTCATAGCTTTTGCTTGCTACAGTATACAATGTCAGCTGTGAGGCCTTCTATAGAGAGGTGTGTGCCTTTCCAAATCACGCCCAATCAATTTAATTTACCACAGGTCGACTTCAGTCAATGTGTAGAAGCATGTCAGCAATGATCAAGAGAAAGGAGAGGCACCTGAGCTAAATTTCAAGTGTTGTTGCAAAGGATCTGAATACTTATGTCAGTGTGATATTTCAGCTTTTTTTCTTTTTAATAAATTTATAGACATCTTTAAAATTCTGTTTTCACTTTGCCATTATGAGATGATGAGAACAAAATGAATTTCAACAACTGTAGAATCTGCCTACAGCATAACAAAATTGACAAACGTGAAGGGGGGTCTGAATACTTTCTGAATACACCATATTTATGTCATATATAAATATGTCATACATATTTATATAACATTGTGTACATGCTATGTTTCTCTTGTGGAATTTGCACCCCCAGAATGCAGTGAAGGTGCACAGGTTAAATAAGTTTTCAATAACTTGATATCTTTTCCCAGATACTAAATCTGCTTTTTTAATAACAAAACCTCCAGGAAGTTGTACACTTAGACTAAATATAGGAATTGATTACATGTTTATATATCAGGGGTATCAAATTCAAGGCCCGCAGGCTGGATCCAGCCCGCAGGGTGCTTAGGTCTGGCCCGTGAGGCCACCCTGGAAATAGCGAGGGACCGGCCTGCGAAGCCTCTGCTAGCAAAAATGGAGCTCCGTTTTCACTGGCAGAGGGTTGCAGTAGGCCATTGCAGCCGGAAACTGAGCTCGGGAGCCTGTTTTCCCTGGCAGAGTGCTCAGGCCATCACAAGCACTCCCAACATGAGTGACGTCGAGCTGGACATGCCCACCCTGGCCACACCTACCCCAGCCCCTCGTGGTCAAATACAACCCTAATGCGGCCCTCAATGAAATCGAGTTTGACACCCCTCTTATATACACATTCATTCTAGTGATTTTTAAAATGGGTGACTAACTTGTCAAGAGGCGATAGCAAGCAAAAATTGGTCATAAGCAAATATTTTCATGTTACGATGTACATTAAACTATAAGAGCAATAGGCCTCAATAAACCTATTTAGAATTGATGCACTTTGTGTAGGAGGGAGGAAGCTGTGTGCTGTCAACAGAAACAGCATGTTTTAAAAGAGAGAAAGAAAAACATTTAGGTTGTGCTGATTGTTGGAAAAGACACATCTTCCAACTAGGAAACTCAATGCAATCTCCACTGAAATTAATAGTAACAGTATCAGAGTATGGATAAATACAAACACATTTCCATTTGGACTCAATATCAATGTCATTTCAGCATGCTCAACTATTCTTGAATGGCATTCTATATTATGTGAGCTTCCTAATTAACATGGAAGATAATTACTTTAACTGTAAGTAAACATTGTGTGTTTAATTTGCCATATACTGTATCTTTTTAATATGAAAACTAAATAGATGTTGAAAGCACTACATTTTGAAGGTAAAATGAATAAATGGTAGACCCAATAAAATAGATTAGCAAAGATTGAACCTAGAACCATGATGGCGAACCTATGGCACACCTGCTGGAAGAGCCACTTCTGCTGGCATGCGAGAGGTCGCCCGGAAGAGCCCCACTGCGCATGTGTGCGTGCCCCCCACCAGCCAGCTGATATCTGCCATGCATGCGTGGTGGGAGACTCGCATACATGTGCAGAGGCATGCGATGGCGTGCAATATGCAAAGAGGTGCATGGTGCGTGTGCAGGGGGTTGCAAGCGCATGCGCAGGGGGCAGGGAGTCACACGCACATTGCATCATAGGTGCAGGCACGTGAGCATACTTGTGGCACGCAACGTGGAAAAGGTTAGCCATCACTGACCTAGAACGAACTTGGTTTAGCCTTGAAGTTATACTTTCCTTTCTCTTTCATTTGGGTGGTGTCTTTTTATCCACCTTTGTAGGCAAAAGCAAATATGTGTTCCTATTCTGGAGGATCCAGATGAGGGTATTGAAATGATGGTTTCTTTACTCAGATAGTCATTGACTTACAACCAGTTGTTTGATTGCTGTTTAGAATTATGATGGTGCTGAAAAAATGACTTAAGAGACACTTAAAGCTGTCACAACATCACATGATCAAAATTTGGGCACTTGTTAAACAACATGTATTTACCATGATTGTAGTGCCCTGGATCACATGATCATCTCTTATAACTTTCCCAGTGGGCTTTTGACAAGTAAAGTCAATGGGAGAAGCCTGATTTGCTTAATGGCCTGGGATTTCCTTAATGACTGTGACAAAAAAGGTTGTAAAACCAGCTGCGACTCTCTTAACAACTGCATTGCTTAACAAAAGAAGTTCCAGTCCAATTGTAGTTGTAAGTCAAGGACTACCTGTAAAGAATTCTTTGCCATTCACAGCTCATAAATGAGTTTAAAGATGTCAATAAAAAGGATAAACTGCAATAAATAGATGAAATAAATAAAATTCTCTTAGACGGCCAATTGATTTTTTTCCTTATAAAGGAATAAAGTAAATATAAATCAATGAATACAAATTTAAAAATTTCATAACAACTGTAGTTAGAGAAATCCACATTTTGTACAAATTCCTATATTAAACTGTAGTTGAGGAATGGTTTAAAACTTAGGATAACTTTATTGTCACTTTGTACACTAATCGGCATACGTTAAAATGAAATTTCATTTCATACAGCTCTCATAGGGTCTCCTAATTTCAGCTGAATTCTATATTTATTTCATATTTTTAGTGAAGCTTTTATAAACACCAAAGCTTGCTTCGACCACCACTGCCCAACTGGTTTTGTCTGGTTAGTGGGACAGGACAATTAGTGGAACAAACAGTGGGTGACAAAGATATCAAATTGATCCATTATACCTGTTGCCCATTTACATTAAATAAAAAATCATTTCTCAAAATTAGGTTCCCCTGAGATGGTGATAATGTTCATTCCACGCTCTGGAAAAGGAGTATGGAAAGAGTGATTTAGTGCTGCTACTAGAAGCATGAGAGAAGCTTGGAAATGTCTAGAGATAATAGCAGCTACTTGTAAGACAGCCGTTTAGTAATTTGGATCAGTGGTCCCCAACCTTTCCAGCTCTGTGGATTGGCAGCAGCAGTGTGTGTGTGGTGGGGGGGAAGGGGATGGTTTCACAACATCCACGACTACCACTTGCACAAATGGAGTTTCACGCGTTCATCTGCTGCTTGCGCGGCCTATTTCCCAACAGGCCACAGGCCAGTACTGGGCCACAGACAGGGGGTCAGGGACCCCTGATTTGGATACATGGTTAAGTAATCTTTATTTCTACAGATATTGCTGAAATAACTCCCAATAATCATCACAACTAGTGATCCCAGGCGAAGCTTAGAATTAGAGTTCAACAAGTTCTCCACCTCCTGACTTAGGAAAAAGAACAATTAGAGAATAATGTAGGGGACCTTGATCAATCCAAACATGAACCATTATTAGTAGGGACACTCCTATTGCCATAACATCCATTGTTTGATTACTGCATCTTTTTTGCTCTCTTTTCTCTTTTGTTTTTGGACTATATGTGTATTCCTACTGTATATATTTAGATGATCAATTTCAGTGCCAGATCTTAAGAATCCTAAATAGGTGAAAATACATTTCCCCAAAGAGGGTATCTTCTGGGTCTTTTGGGTTCCAAGTACCAGCCCTCCTCAACCCTACCATAGTTATTGAAAATTTGGGGGACTACGGTCTAACATATTGGGGGTTACCTGGTGAAGATGAGCTTAGAATCAAAGTATGTAAAGTACAAAGTTCTCCTGCCCAAATCTACCTGAATATCATCATCATCATCATCATCATCATCATCATCATCATCATCATCATCATCATCATCCCTTTTCAAAGTCCTTCCCCCCTTTAGGAGTGAGACCAATGATGACAGAACAAATCATGGTAGATTTTTAAAAGGCTGTCAAATACCTCAATGTTCGACACTATCTCTCTGCCAGTGGAAGACACTTTCATTTGCCTAGATTTGCACCAATGACTTCTCATGTCTTAGCCTAATTATTGCAGTGTTACCATAAATTATTTATTTATATGCAGTATTTTTATGTGCTTTCAAGTTCATTTCTAACACTTAGAAAGTTTGTTGACTGACAAGTAACTCTGTTGTAATAAATGCATTCACCAATATACATGTGTCTCAAGACTAATGTTAAGAATCTATTTTTTTGCAAAGTTCCAAGAAAGAGTTATGTGCACTGACAGCTTGAGAGCATTTCCATAGCATTAACATTTCTTCTAATTCCTCCAAAGTGTCTTCATTCTTCAAACACCAAAATGCAGAGAACACATAGAGGTCATCCTAGGCTAATCAGTGCTTCCTCCACTGACCAATAAGAAAGTGCAAAGAATGCAAACTAACTAATGTTTACTGTGAATGAAAGGAAAATGAAACAAATTGACAGCATCCCTCTCCTCCATGTTGCTATAATAGGAAAGCTATACATTGCCATTGTTTACAATGCACTGTGTTTGCTTTCCTTACCAATTAAAAGAAAGATGGAGGGAAGACCCTGCTGGACACTGTGAAGAACAAAGCAGCCCACCCCCCACATTTCACAGTGAAAAGGCTATAGGACAGAGGGACCCCCTCAAGGGGAACAAAGACCAGCAAAAACCCCACCAAGCTCTTGGGGCAGTGACAATATCAGAGATAAACTTTGCAAACAGGATTTGTATAGAGATGCTATTGGATTACAGTCTTCAAAGTTTTCCTCTTGTTTTATTTTTATTTATTTATTTTATTTTGTCAAGCAATTATAAGATAACAGGTATAAGTATAAACATAGTTATGAATACATGAAATGGATACATATAAGAAAAATAAAAAGAAACAATAGGACAGGGATGGTAGGCATGTTTGTGCGCTTATGCACGCCCCCTACCGACCTCTTAGGAAAGGGGTGAGGTCAATAGTAGACAGTCTAAGGTTAAAGTTTTTGGGGTTTGAGGAAGAAACCACAGAGTCAGGTAGAGTATTCCAGACATTGACCACTCTATTGCTGAAGTCATATTTCCTGCAATCAAGTTTGGTGCAGTTTACCTTGAGTTTGTATCTATTGTGTGCTCTTGTATTGTTATGGTTGAAGCTGAAGTATTCATTGACAGGTAGGACATTATAATATATAATTGTATGTACTATACTTAGATCGGACTGAAGGCGGAGTAGTTCTAGATTGTCTAGGTCTAGAATTTCAAGTCTGGTGGCATAAGATATTCTGCAACAAGTAGAGGAGTGGAGATCTCTTCTTGTGAAATATTTCTGGACTTTCTCAACTGTGTTAATATCAGATATGTAATGCAGATTCCAGAATGATGAGCTGTATTCAAGTATTGGTCTAGCAAATATTTTGTATGCTCTAGTTAGTAGTGTGATATTACCAGAGAAAAAGCTACGCAGGATTAGGTTAACAACTCTTAATGCCTTTTTGGCCATGTAGTTACAGTGGGCTCTAGCACTTAGATCATTTGAGATGAGTAGATATCTTGACAGAGTTTGGATCATCAACAAGGTCTTGACTATTCAGCTTGTATTTTATTTTCTGATATATTTTTTTGCCAATATGTAAGACAGAGCATTTATCTGTTGAGATTTGAAGTTGCCATTTGGTTGACCATTCTGATACATAGTCAAGGTCATTTTGAAGGGTAGCAGTATTGTCTGTGGTGTTGAATAGCTTTACATCATCAGCGAAAAGTACCACAAAAGTAAAAAACATAGATGCTTCTCCCCATATCTGATTAACAATACTAATAATTCATTGACAAAGACGTTTCCATCTCCCTGCTTACCAACCATGATCTCAGCATTCCCTTGAAGGTAGATTTTGTAAATATCCAGTGAAACAGCATCTCCACCCCTGTAGTGCCAGCTAAATGAAGGACATTATTCATTATGTCCTCTATTCTCCATCCATGATGAAATCAGGAGGCCAACATTGTTGATATATAAACAAAGGGTTGGGTGCCGAACAGCCTTCTTATGGATGTGATTTCAAATGTTAACAATTAGGTTTCTATCTTTCCTAAGTTTGCATTTAAACTTAAAAATGCTTAAGCTCTTAATTGTAATATTGGTTTCACCTTAATTCTATCCATTGCTTTTTTTTCTTTATTTCTTTTCTCTGCTTTCCTTGTTCTTGCTACTAATTTCATTCCATTTCACATTAATACACCGGGTGGTTATAACAATAAACTTACTGAATTGAATAGACGAGGGAAGGGGGAAACACCAGAAAGATAGAATGAGGCTTCTCAACAGTGGGGAAATTGCCCACCTTACATCCTAAGAGGAAATACTATAAACCTTATACTCACAGTATTTCTTCTCAGGTAGGGGCAGAGCCGGTAATTAATCAGTTATCTTCCCAAACTCTACAGATGTTGGAGCACAGAGAGGCAGTGCCCATCTAAGACAGGCACAGCCTTGGTAGGGAAGTGGGGCTATGATCATTCTTACATTCTTTTAAAGCTGCAGAGCATGTTTTGTAATATTTGCTAATACCATTCCACTATAAGGAAATACTACAGTGTCTGGAATAAAGGAAGACAGGTTTCATGCAAGTTACTGAAAAAAAAGGTGAGAGAAAAAGATTCATTTGCAATGGTGGCAAATATCTGTAACTTGGATGAAGGATAAGGGTGGAGGTACATTCTCCAAGCTTGTGGGCTGGCTTCTGAATGTTTTGTTACCAGGCGAGGTAACGTCTTCAGTGGAGTTTAGGGGATGTCAGCAGTGGTGGGATTCAATTTTTTTTACTACTGGTTCTGTGGGAATGGCTTGGTGGGCATGGCAGGGGAAGGATACTGTAAAATCTCCATTCCCTCCCCACTCCTGGGGGAAGGTTACTGCAAAATCCCATTCCCTCCCCACCCCACTAACCTGCTTTCCAGCTCCATTTTCCTGTGCAGGGCAACAAAAGAAGACCCAGCCAATCAGCTGGGACTTGAGAGGCAGAGAATAGATGGGGGCATGGCCAGTCAGAGGTAGTAATCCAAAATTTCCGCTACTGCCTCTCCAGAACTGGTCAGAACCTGCTGAATACCACCAATGGATGTCAGTGTCAATGTTCTTCTGTTTATAAGGGCTGTGTGTGGTCAGTAGGTGTTGTAATGGGGACGTCACATCAGGTGAAGGTCTTGTGATGGGTCAAGTGTGGGTCACATCAGGTGAGGGTCTTGTGATGGGTCTTATAATGGGGAGAGGTCATTGGGAGGTGAAATGCTGGTTGGGGATGGGTGGTAGGAGTTGTGTGCGTTGGTTGAGGATGGGGGCTGTTGTTGGTTGACCGTATGGTTGAAATTTGAATTCTGAGGGGTTCGTAGGCTGGTTGTAGGTTCAAAGGATTCCTTTTTCGCCTGCTTTCCCAGGTGACATCTTGGAAACATCCATTTCAGGAGGGCATCAAAGCTGATAAAAGCAAGTACTTTTTATATAACACAAATAAATGGGGGAATTCACAGACACCCAATGTGGTTTGAAAATAAATTGGGTAATTTTTAACTGTACAAATGCATGGAGGCCAGAACTATCAATAGTTACTGGTCTTATAAGCTGTTTAGCACTATCTGAATCACGGATAGAGTACCTTAAATATGAGCTAATAATGAGCAACGGTAGAAAAGAGCTACTTGTCCTTTGTTCAACTTGTCAACTTCTGGAATGAATGTAGCTGAATACTACCTTATGCTAGACTGGAAGGACCATTTTCTGAGGGACCAAGTTTCTTCTTACATATCCTCTTTTCCTCTAACATCAGAAAAGAAAACTACACTTGTCAGAATCTTTTTCCTGTGGGGTACAGTTACAACTGCACAACTGTGAATACGTGATCTTTATTTTTAATGTTTAATCAGCAGAAGCATACATGAAGTTACCTAATATAAAAGATAAGATAAATAAATAGCAAACAGAAAGATATTCCTACAGTTACAATGCTATACATAGTACAGGTAACTTATGGCATGTGTTTACCAATGTGACTTTATTCACACTATATAGGACACGTTACACTGGGAATGTTGTAGTGAATCTCATAAACACAGCAAATGCTGTATTTGCTGTCTTTAAAATATAACCATCAAGCTGTAAAAAGGGGCTTTAATGTAGATTATGCTGCAATATTTGCTCTACTTGGTAAACAAGACCAGAATTTATTTTCAGCCATGCCAATTCAATTGCCAGCTGTTTATTAGCAGAATTTAGCAGCTTTGTTTTACTCACATGCTTCTGATACCATCATATGAGATTATGTTGCAAACCACTATTCAGGCAGATAGTGCATTATTTATTGGAGAAGGTAACTAACCTTCAGATACCTGGTGAAGTTACCTTGATCTTGTAATAAACAGACTCAGGAAGACAGAAGTATAAGACTAGGTCATAGCTATGAAAGTGGGTTCAATTGAGTTGTGTGGGTTCAAAGTTTCAGAAGAAATGTTTAACAGCCACTGCATGCTTCTTTGTTGTCAAGGCAGGAACCTGGAAGATTTTTAGAAAGAAAATTGGAAAGTCTCCATCCTAAAGCACATGGTAATGCATTGGCTGTAAATTAATGGTAGTTCAGCTGATAGAATTCATCTCGACAAATCTTATTGAAAACATTCTGTGAGAATCTGCTGGCGAAAGAATCCTACTTTGAAAATAATCACCTTTGGTTTTAGGCAGCTGCCAAAGATTCTGAAAACAGACCTGTGGAAGCAGACCATGGTCCATCTTAATCCAGCATTTTGTTTCTCATAGTGGTCTGCTACCTGCACAATAGGTAGAAAGTGGAGATAAAAACCCCTCTTGCAATTGTTCCTTGCATGTGGAGAGAAATGAAGGCAGGCAGCCATCAGCTATCAGGTGACTAGTAATCTTTAGTAGATCTCTCTCTTAAATAAAGAAATTTAAATTAAGAAAATTAAATTATGACTTTGCAAGATAAATCTACCTAGAGTACAGTACAGTACATGCATTTGCTCATAGAGAAAGGTATGAAATTCAGGATTTCTTTGTTTGAAACGTGCTTTCTGACTTGCTGTTCTCTTCTCCAGAGGACTACTGACTGTCCTTTAGCAGGGGTAAACCGTACTGATACATTCATATATGGGCTTTTCTTTAGCAGGTGTGTCTGTTCAGCAATCATGTTAACTAGTAGAGGCATAGCAAGTTCTGTTGAAACACAACATTCCCAGGGGTGGGATTCTACCAGTTCACACCTATTTGCTAGAACTGGTTGTTAACATTCTAAGCAGTTCGGAGAACCGGTTGTTAGAAGAAATTACTGGCCTAATCCTGTAAGAAAGGCAGGAAGGAAACATTCTGGTGTTGCTTACAGAAACTGCCTCTCCGTTAACCCTTATTACATTCTTGGCAGGACTAGACTTCCTGTCTCAGGAACGTGTCTGGAGTTTTTTCCCCCTCCTTTGCTGGTACTTTGCTTGTGTAGAGTGACCATTCAAAGTTACAATGGCACTGAAAAAAGTGACTTATGACAGTTTTTCACATGTACGACTGTTGCAGCATCCCCACAATCATGAGAGGCCAGGCGAGGAGATGCGTGCCTCGATGTGAGTGATATTGAGTTCGCCACACCCAGCCAATAACATGACCACCAAGCCACACCCACCAACTAAGCCACGCCCACAGAACCGGTTGTCAAGCCTGAGTCCACATCTTTGGCCCAATTGGTGGATTGGTACAATTTAGTGATCCTAGCACTATTTCCCTGGAGCTAAGGCAAATAGGTGAAAGATATTTGTTTGTTTTATTCCCAAATAAACTTTTAACGTGGGTGTAAATTTGAATATACAGTATTTTCAAACTTCAGACAGTTCAGCACCTTAATTGAAATATGTCTTCTTAAGAACCCGGCACAAGGTTTCATTTTTCTTACTCAAATTTAATGGAGGGAATATTTAATGAGAGAAAAACTTGTACAGCCATCTGATGTAATTTGCACTGCTAAAAGGAACAATCTGTAATATGTCATCTGGTGTGGTATTCTCTTTTTTAAAAACTGTTTGTTCTGGGAAGAACATATTAGGGCCACAATAGGAAAGATACTCATCTGAAAGTAGAAGCAGCTTTGAGAACCCTTGTTACATTTGGACTATGTGACTTCTTTCCTTAGCATACAGCTAAGCATGCCAGATTTGAGCTACAAAATCTCCAAAGCAAAGAGAGTTTTCATTAGCTCTTTCCTGCAGTAATAGATCTGGTAGCTTAACAAGACTCCAAGTATTATCTAGCCTTCTTACTTTGTTTTCAAGTACCTTGAACACCTTTTATTCTCAGCAAAACATTGTGCATACAATTTAAAAATTCTTCTCCAAGCCTTTTTCTAGAAACTTAGAAAAGTGAAAATATACATGCCAAGTATAGATAAACTGTTGTGGTTATCCTCTACTTTCTTGCCTCACTATCTCCATTATCTGTCAAAGCTTTCCTCAATGTAACATCCTCTAGCTATATGGGATTGCTACTCTTGGGATTCATGCTTGCTGGGTGCCAGCTTGAAGAAAGATGCTCTATCATCTCATATCAGTAGTGTGGTTCCTAAGTGTGTTATGTCTTGACTTTCCTTAGACAAATGTTTCTCAGTCTTGGTAACTCTAAGATATGTGAACTTCAACTACCAGAATTCCCCAGCTACCCTTGCTGAAGTCCACCTATCTTATAGTTGTTAAGGCTGAGAAACACTGTTTTAAGACACACACTGCTTGACTGATTCCTTTAATGAGGAAAAATCTTCCCTTTGCCCTTCAAGCAATAAGGTCTGGTTGCAATAAGGACGACACAATGAACAGATGCAAATAATTTCCTTGAGTCCAATATTTCTTCCAAAACAAGGCAGTGATGATTGCCATTATCCTCCTCCCAAGAGCATAAGCTGTTGAACTGAACATTTTTTCTATTATGAATAAGGGCTTGCATTTTGTACTTGGCAATTATTTGGAATTCTTCTTTAAGCTCTTCTACCGGTAGTTCTTCCAATAAATGTAATGAAATATTTGTGTCTGGATCTTTGCCTACCAGGTTTTTAATTCTGCCAGGATAATGTCTGACAAGTATTGTTAAGCTAACTGAATTACAGCTACTAGATTGGGGTCACTCATGTTTTTGTAGCCCAAATGTAGTAGCCATAAACGAAGGAGCATGAAGACACACAAATGATTTTGAGTCAGTTCTCTTCTGGAGATGTTACAAAAGTAGGTGGAAGGGGAAGAATGGAAAAGGTTAATATGATACAGAAACAATTCAGTCCAATTAATCAAATTTGAAGGGGCAACTGTAGATACATTGTGGGGATTTTTTTCAGTACATACCCAGGGTTGTATGAAAAATGAACAAATCAACCATGATTTTTGAAAATATAACAAAGATCAAACATTGTTTCAGGTTTTCTATGGGTTTTTCATTCTTAGTGATCACCTGATTTTATTCTGACATCTGTCTGCTGATGGTACCCTCATGTGGATCTGGGTCATGTAAAGCATTAGTATGAAAGCAAGCAATAAAGGAAGGCGGTAGACTTCATGTTTGCTTTTAATGTATGCACAGATAATAAGTAATACAATGAGATGTGTACATTGCACTCTCCTATTAATGTCTATAGCTACATTATTTCAAAATATCGCAAGGTGACAATGACATTTTGCCTCATTAATCTCAGTACCACCTCTGATGCTGGGCCCAAATCTTGCTTTTTCGAGTTTCTTAAAAAGTATAGTGTAATTGCGGGTTCCTGATTTAGATTTTACATTTTGCATGTCACAATGACTCTTAAAATATTGTGAAACATACATATGGCATGAAGAGATTTTTGCAATTTGTCTTGTATATGTCGAACGCTGTTGACAAGTTACCTACATTACTGTAAGATTATTCAAAATATTCACAGTTGCAATTTGTCCATAAATCTTGTTCTGTATGTGCATGTTTGCATTCTCTGTGCGATTAAACAACAGCAGCGTTATCGGAGTGAGTCATACGAAACCTTCCAGTTTTGGTGGGAGTTCAGCAACAGGATACAAACGAAGTGGTGTTTAAATGAGGAGGGGAGGGAACCCTAATGGTTAAAATGAAAATGTCAAGCACTTAATGAACAAATCATACAATAATGGCCAGCATGGTGTGTTTCCAAAATTACAGTGTAGATAATCTGTAGATAGGCAGTTATATATTCAATTATAAATTTTGACAGCGAATTCTATGAACCAGTTATACATCGCATGACATTCTTTAATTTGACTGTTCTGAATCTTCACAAATTATTTTTGTTGGCTGTTCCAAAGTTCTAATTTTGTAAGTGAAGAAAACCATTTCTGTACTCCACTGTTTATAATTTTGTAAACCACAAGCAAACTCCTCTGAGAATATTGTCATTTATAGACTTATAAAGAAGCTGTAAAATGAATGCTAAATCATTTTACAGATTTTTTATAAGTCTATAAATAAGCATTTCCTGCTAAAGATGCTCTTGATTCTTTGGATTACGTTTTTTTCCCCTGCTCCTGCTAGAAATGGGAAGGCCAGAGTTATGTTTTATAGTATATACCTTAGTATATATTTTATTAGTATTCCAGATGAAGCTGCTGCTTTATAGCACTATTACATCCAGGCACTGGAATATTTGGCATTTTATTTCAAGCCCTCTCCATCCAATTCTTAACAAATGGGCCTTCAACATAATGTTGAGCTGAATCATCACTTTCTAACAGGATTGTTCTTCAGAGTCCCTGTAAATTCCTCTACAGTCCTCTATTACAGTTGCTACCTCTCCAGCCGTTCTTCCTTATTTTTTTTCCATTTTTGTTTTTGTTTTTAACACTCAAAACTCCCATAATTATGGCAAAGGTTTAGTTTTCATATTCTGGGGTATTTTGTTTCTATGTGGATGGTTTTGCCCCTTTATGGTTTTCTTTTAAAAAAAATATATTGTTGCACACTTTGGTATTGTCTTGATGATTCTTAAAGAAAAATAGGCATTCCAAAGCAATGTATTTTTGTTTGATTTTCAAAATATTTTGATAACACAATAAAAAAAGGGAAAAAAATCTGATCCTCCTTGGATACATATACCTTTATTTGTCTGATAAGTGGTGCTGTGTGACCTCCAGCATCCCTTACCTTTGCCCAGAATGGTTGGGCTTCGAAGAGCTTTGATCCAATATTATCTGAATGGCTACTGATTTAACATCCCTAACTTAGGCAATGTAATATTTACTTATTTAAAAGATTTTTGTGGATGCCCATATTGTGGCACAGGCACACATATCTCAAAGCAGGCTTTTCCTCCACATCTGTAGGAGATGATCAGGCTGAGCCTGAGAGCGGGGTCAAATATATCATCAGATTGGAGTCACTCTGTCACCAGAAGAGACTAAGTGCAGCCTCCCTTGAAGTTCATTGACTCTTATCTGGCGCCAATTTGCCTTGACCATTTATAGATCAGATTTTTGTGAATAGATAGCATCAAATAAACTCATAGTGCTTTTGAACTCTATCTTGGCTCCTAGGATTGTAAAGGTGGCAGTGGCACCTAGGGGATTGTATAGATGCATGATGTAATTCAAGGGTCTTCAAACTTGGCAAGTTTAAGACTTGTGGACTTCGACTTCCAGAATTCCTGAGCTAACGTGACTGGAGGAGGAATTCTGGGAGTTGAAGTCCACAAGTCTTAAAGCTGTCAAGTCTGAAGACCCCTGATGTAATTGATTGATTGGGGACCTGGCTTTTCTTGAATTTTTGTTGCATTTGTTTGTATTGCTTGTGCTTTTATTACTGTCATGATAGACTCAACCATTCTGTGCAATGATAAGGGATGCTAGAGATTCACATATTTCACAACTTTCTGGAGGTTAATTGGGGGAAATAATGAATTTCTTCAACAACAGTTCACAGCGACCATCGTGCTCAGTTCCAGAAATTATTTGTATGGTCAGCTGTTAAGGTGCCAAAATAGTGAAGCAGATTTTTTCCAAACTGATTCTTAATGCATCTGTTGTTTTCATGGGTGGCATGGAGTAGAAAAAGGATAATAGGTCCCATTAAATCAATAACCACATTTATTGATTTTGGTGCAATATAATATGTAACTTAGGTCAGCTGAAATATTCTTGCTCCTGCTCCTAGTACTTCTTATCAAAAAGGGGATTACCTTAGAAATTCAACTTTTGTTAATGGTTTGATTAATTAGAACATTTTCCTTCAAATTTTAAGATGACAAGCTTGCCTTTCCCTTAATAAATGCAGAGAGAATCTCACAACCCAGCATCATAAAAGAGATGTTTTTAAAGGATTTGTGTGGGAGGGTTTTGATCTGTAATAACAACTTTGGGGTGGCACAAAGTGATGGCAGAAAAAAACAAGGTGGCAGAGAAGGCTGAGTTACCCAATCTTTCATATACTTTGAAGAAGAAATTGAAAATATGCCCATCAGTTTCTCAGAGAGAGGGCTTCAAAATTATCTGGATTGCCAGGCATCTGATCCTTTTCTAAAATGAAAATTCACTACATGTCACTTAGGATGTTTCTCCAAGTATTACAAGGTGTAGCTCATGTTGTTTTTAACACAAAGCCTAATTCCTCAAGTACTTTTTCTCCACTTACTCCACTGTACTTTACCCATGAAAACAGTAAGGAAAGGAAATGCATTTAACTTACTTCTAATGCAGCTTAAACCATGAATCAGGGTGAGTAGAATTAAGATTCTTATTCCCCATATACTTCATAGTTTCCCACTTCTGTTATTAAAATGAATGAATGAATCTTCATTCTGGAAGCATGTTGGGAATCATAATTCAAGGTTGCATGGGAAGGAGAACTGCTGCTTTGAGACTATAGTACAGGTTAGTTAATTAATTGCATTTGTATGCTGCCTATCCCCAAAATGCTATGTATCCCCGGCTTAAACTTGTTCCACAACCCACTATCGATTTAGGCATTCCTGAATGTTTTCTGGTTGATCCATCCATCCATCTCTTTTTCTGCTCTTCTTTTAAAGAAAGCAAGTGGTGGAAACAGAAGCCAATTTGAAGAAGTCAGCAAGTATATGAGAAAGTTGCCTGTAGAAAAGGTATTTTTGACTTTGAAATTAAATTGAAAATGATGGTTATTGGAAGATTTTCTGGCCTGACTGTTCCATGTGCAAGAGAAGTCAAAAGGCCCTTTCATTAGGCAAATGGGTCAGCAGGTAAGGACAAGGCAGAGGATGATGGATGCTTTATTCCCAGCTCTTAGGTGGCTGTGCTGCAGAGGCCACAGTGATTTATTATTTTCAATTTATATAGATGCCCATCTTTATTTCTTCTTTTCCCTTTGCAAGGCAGGGTTGGGCCACTGGAGCATCTGTGTCTAACCCTGGTACTTTCCAAAATGCGCTAGGAAACTAGAATTCCAGCATTTTCAGGCAATAAGACTGAAAGTGAAACTATATTGCAACATACCTAGTGTTGTGACTCGGAGGTCTGAGCCTGCCTTGTTAGAAGATACAGACTTAAGCAATGAGGAAGAGAGGGATTTGGCCTCGAGATTTGAACCTGCTTTGCTGGAAGACACAGACTTGAGCCAGGAGGAAGAGGAGGATTTGGCTCTGAGGTTTGAGCCTGCTTTGCTGGAGGATTCGGAATCATCTTCCTCCCCAGGACCTTCCTCCCTGGTTGTGCCTCAGGTGTCGGCAGATAATCAGGAGAGCGTAGCGGAGCCTCTGACTGAGCAATGTTGGTTTGATGCAAGGCAAAGACGTAGACATAGACGTGAAATGCAACGTAAAAGGAAATGTCAAATCAGGGGCTGAGGTGAGAGACTGATACGCCCCTCAGGAAATAAAAGGGGGCATGTTAGCTCTGAATCCTTGTTCGGGACAACTTGTTTATTTGGGATAGAAGCTTTGACAAATTCTCTGTGCGGCGTTTGCCTTTGATTTATGGTCTTGTCTTGTTATCGGACTTGGCAGGCAGCTTTTGGAAGACTGCCAAGGACTTCTCCAGCCAAAGGAATTTAACTCTGTCGTTCCTGGTCCTGTCTGTTTATTTATATTCCTTTGGAAACTTGGACTCTCACCTCGTGGTCACAGGTGAGACAGAACACCTAGAGAGCACTTGGATGGGAAAGTAGGACACTTGTCCTCTTTTGGCTCTGATGCTACTTAAATATATGTAACCATACAGGACAGGATTCCCATGTAAGACTAAGTGGGAGAATAAATCAGCATGTGCCTAATTTTCAAGGCCAAAGACTTTCTCTTCAGGCAGCCCACATAACGTGGAGGTGGATGATGCTGAGATGTGAGGACACCATTCGGTTAACCATCTGAAGAAACAAAGTGCTAATTTCTCAGATTCCTTAGTCATTTATAACTGCTAATGCATAATATGGGGTATATATTTGTGAGTGAGTCATCCTTGAGTGCTGTTAAAATGCTAGAGAAAGCAGCAGGGTTTTTCATAGAGCTTCAGTGTTCTTTTTTTTCTTCCTCCAGCTAAATTAATCTGACACCTAGTAGGAGCTGGCAGTACTTAATAATTACATTATCTTTTAAAACTGGAGATACGGCAGAGACAGTAGATGACAGTTAAGGATTCAAAGGTCAGCAAATGCCTGCCCTGGCTGATTAATACCTTTGTCATTTGTGTCCCCCCATTCTAAAACTTAATTAAGTGCTGGGCCCTTTTCTGTTTGTATCTTTCAGTTTGTGAAAGGGGTTGTTTGGAACAGTTTTTCTGCACTCCTACTGGAGCTAATCCTCCAGAGTTCAGTCTAATGTCTTCTAAATTCAAATCCTGTGTGGTGGGTTATGTGCCATCTCACCCCATGGATGTCACGGTTAAATGGATAGGAACATCCTGAAATTGTAATCTTGACACTTTAAATTGCCTGCTTTCACATACCTAGGGTTGGAAATTTATCCTTTGTTGTAAATGATCCCATTATGTCTATGCTTTCCCATGCTCCACATTATTGGTTGCAACAAACATAGCCAATTACGAGCTTTAGCTAAAAATATTTATTTACCTATTTGAAATAACTGATAATATAAGTCCTCCTATGACAAGTGTCTGATCTTCCACAGCTTCCATATATCTAACCACTGGAGGCTTCAAGAAAGTTCCAGATAAGTGGCATGTCTCCATGAGCCACACATGCCTTCAATGGACACTGTTAGATCAGAGGTGGATCGGGTCGAAGGAGACACGAGACCATTCTAGTGAGTTCAGCTCTTTATTTAGAATAGGAATAGTCTGAAGAATACGAGCCGCGGCAGCCCTCTTGGTTTCGTCTGTCGGTGCGTCGTGACGTAGTCGCGCAGGTAGGCGGGGCTTCGTACCTGTCTAGTTGACCTGCGCAGATCAGTTCTCGTTTGGTTGTCGACCAGTTCGGAAGCCTTCTCTGTCGCTCTGGTTCCCAGGGATGGAACCGCCTGGAAGGTCGGGCTGGGCCTTTCTTGGTAGCTCCCTCCCGGTCTACCCGGGCTGGTTGAGCTGCCGTCTCTGTTGTTTCTGCTGGATCTTTCCGGGCTGGTTGTGCTGGCCTGGCTGCTTCTTCCCGGTGATGATTCTGGGGTTGCCTGTTCGGTTGGTCCCGCGTTTACTGGTGAGTAGGACCGGTTTATTTGCGGGTTATTTGTTCCGGGTGGGGGTTGTTCGGCTTGTGCTAGGGGGTTCCCTCTTTCTTTAACGCTTTCCGTTCCCCCCCTTCTAGTTTCTTGTTCGGGTGTATGGTTGTTAGCTATTCTGGACCTTAGTTGGTTAATGTGCCGTTTCCAGTGTTTCCCGTCGCTTGTTTCTAGTCGGTATGATACGGGGCCGGTTATTTGGGTGATTGTTGCTGGTATCCAGAGTGGTTCCCCCGACAGGTTTTTTGCATATACAGCATCACCTATGTTGAATTTTCTGTGCTTGCTGGAGGAGCCCGGGGGTTTGTCAGGGGTGTATGTGGGGTGCATTCTGTCTAGTGTTGATCGTAGCTTTCTGCCCATCATTAGTTCTGCCGGGCTTCTATTTGTGGTTGCGCTCGGTGTAATATGTTGGATGAGGAGCATTTTATTAATTTTATCTTGTATGTTGGTTGTTTCTATTTTCTGTATGGCTTTTTTTGTGTATTGGACCATGCGTTCCGCTCGTCCGTACGCCGCCGGGTTTGCCGCGCGGTTAATGCATGACGTATGCCCTGGCCTGCCAGAAATTGTTCAAACGCTAGTGCGGTGAACTGGGGCCCGTTGTCAGACACTATTATATCTGGCAGGCCGTGTGTGGCAAAGAGTTTGCCCAGTTTCCTTATTACCGCCTCTGTTGTGGTTGATTTCATGGTGCTTACCTCCAGCCAGTTGGAGTAAGCATCTACTGTGATGAGGTACATGTGCCCCTTGGTTGGCCCCGCGAAGTCTATGTGAATCCGAGACCACGGTCCTCTTGGTGTT
Source organism: Notechis scutatus (assembly GCF_049901735.1). Taxonomy (NCBI): domain Eukaryota; kingdom Metazoa; phylum Chordata; class Lepidosauria; order Squamata; family Elapidae; genus Notechis; species Notechis scutatus. The sequence goes on along the minus strand of NC_142009.1, from coordinate 155,451,900 downwards.
TCCCATTCATGTATTGGGGCGGCGGAAGGACTGGGTCTGGACTCTTGGCATTGTTTGCATTTGGCTACCCAGGTTTCAATTTGTTTGTCCATGCCTGGCCACCATGCATAGCTTCTGGCCAGGCTTTTCATCTTAACCATCCCTGGGTGCCCCTCATGCAGCATACCCAATACCCTTTCTTGCAATGTTTCTGGGATTACCACTCTGTCTCCCCAAAGTATACAGCCCTTCTCGGTAAAGAGTTCTGTTTGTCTGTTTCGGAAGGGTCTGAATAGTTCGTCCCTGTCCCCTTCCGGCCATCCTTTTCCAACCCAGCTTAGGACTCGTGCCAGCCGTTTGTCTTTATTTGTTTCTCTGGCAATGTCTGGCACGGTCACTAGTGGGTTGGGTATTGTCTCTATTTGAAATACCTCTGTCGTGGGTGCCGGGTCGTCTTCTAGGTCGGGCAAGGGTGAGCGGCTCAGGGCGTCTGCGTGGGTGATGTCCTTCCCGGGTCGGTGAATCAGCTGGTAGTTGTATGCTGACAGGAATTCAGACCACCTTGTCATTCTTGGCGATAGAATGTTCGGTGTGGCCTTATTTCCTGCCAGGATCCCTAGCAGCGGCTTGTGGTCCGTAATGATTGTAAAAGTCCTACCGTAAAGGTATTCGTGGAATTTCTTGACGCCGGCGACGACTGCTAGGGCCTCCTTGTCGAGCTGGCTGTAGTTCCGCTCCGGTTTTGTCCTAATGAGAAGGCGATGGGTGCTTCCCTCCCGTCTGGTAGCTGGTGGCTGAGGATAGCGCCGATCCCAAAGGGCGATGCGTCGCACATCACCGTCAATGGCAGAGTCTCGCTGTACTGGATTAGTACCGCGTCAGATGTTAGCAGTTTCTTTGTGTTGTTGAAAGCGCTCTCCTCCCGTGCTCCCCAGGTCCAGGTGGCTGTTTTATCTAACAGCCTATGCAACGGTTCCGCCACGGTCACCTTTTGAGGTAGGAAGACATTGTAAAAGTTTAACAGTCCCAAGAAAGCCTGCAGTTCCGTTTTGTTTTTGGGTCGTGGCGCTTCCCTTATGGCTCTCAGTTTCTTTTCTGTGGGGTGGATCCCTTGTTTGTCTAGGAGGTACCCTAGAAATTCGACCCTCTCAGTCCGTAGCTGGCACTTCCCTTTCTTGACTTTGAGTCCTGCGTCTCTGAATTTCTTCAGTACCTCCCTCAATCTGGCTTCTAGTTGTTTTTCATTTTTTGCGGCCACCAAGACGTCATCAAAATAGGGCACCACCCCCTCTATGCCCTGGAGGAGTCTTTCCATGAGGCTTTGGAAGACCCCGGGTGCCACACTGACTCCAAACTGGAGCCGGTTGCAACGGAAAGCCCCCCGGTGCGTTACGATGGTTTGGGCTTCGGCGGTTGCGGCGTCGACTGGCAGTTGCTGATAGGCTTGCGCCAGGTCGAGTTTGGCAAAGATCCGGCCTCCCCTCAGCGAGTGCAGAAGGTGCTACACTACTGGGACGGGGTATGCGCTTTGCTGGAGCGCGTGGTTTAGGGTGGCCTTATAGTCCCCACAAATTCTCACAGACCCATCTGGCTTGATGGGGGTGACTATGGGGGTCTCCCACCTGGCATGATCGATTGGCTCCAGTACCCCTTGCGCGATGAGCTTATCTAGCTGCTCATCGATCTTGGGCTTGAGTGCAAATGGCACTCGTCTGGGTTTAAGGTGGATTGGTGCGATGCTCGGGTCTATGTTAAAGGAAATAGGGGACCCCCGGTACTTGCCTAGGCTGTTGTCAAAAACTTCCCGGAAGTCCTCCACGAGCGACTCTGCGGTGCGGTGGATTCCGGTTACTTCAATGCCTAGGGGTGCGAACCACTGTAGTCCCAACAGGCTCGGCCGATCCCGGTCGACGATGGTCAGGGGTAGCACTTCGGTGTGGTTCTTGAAGGTGACTTTAAAATGGCCTCTGCCAACTACAGGGATGCGGTTTCCCTGGTAGTCTTTGAGGGTTAGTGTTTGGTCTTCTAATTCTTTGGGGCGGATGGAGGGAACCAGGCACTTGATAGTGTGCCATGAGACCATGGAGAGGGAGGACCCAGAGTCTACCTCCATGTCGCATGGCTGGTCTTCTATCCCCACCGTCACGTATACCTTTCTGGCGTCTCTTGTGGAGGACTGGCCAACGATGACGGTCTGGTGTGTTTCCTCCCTTTGCCTTGCCTCGTTGAGCCGCCTGTTCCGACCCTCTTGGCTCCAGCGGCTCTCCGTCTGGCGGTCTCGGTATCTGGTGGGGGTGTTCTCTTGCCTGCGAGGGCTGCCATCTCGTCGCCGCGGGCTGTAGTGTTTTTTATTTCTGCATACCTTGGCGATGTGCCCCCGTTTCTCGCACTGTCGGCAAACGGCATCGAGAAACCGGCAGTCCAAACGGGGGTGGTCGCCTCCGCAGCCGGCGCACTGGAACCTTGACTTACGACCTTGGGGTTCCCGTCACCCTCGTGCTGCTTGCAAACGGTGGATTTCCTCCTCCTCGTCCTCGGTTCCTGAGAAGGAGTCAATGTCACCGTGGTGTGTGGTTGCGTCCCGGTGGTCGATCTCGGGTCGCTTTTCGGGGTTCGGTGTCGTCTCGCCGGTCGCTGCTCGTGCCGTGATGCTCGATTGCCGCATCCGAGCCGCTGATTTCTTGGCTGCTTCAGCCGCGGCTACCTCTTTGAGCGCATCGGTGAGGGAGATGTCGCCCTTCGTCATGATACGGCTCTGGAGAATGGGGTCTCGGAGTCCCAGGACGACGCGGTCTCGCAGGGCCTCGTCCAGGTCGGCGAACTCGCACAGGCCGCCCAAATCTCGTAGTGCTGCTATGAAGTCGCCAAGCCCCTCGCCCTCACGCTGGTCCCGCCTGTAGAAATCGTGCCGCCGGATGAGGATGGGCACGACGGGGGCGTAGTGGCTTCGTAGCAGGGGCTCGAGGTCGCCCCACTCCATAGTCTTGACGTCCTCCAGCTTGGCCAAGGCTTTGGCCATCTTAAACACTGCCGGCCCGCAGTGTGCGAGGAATACGGCCCGTTTCTTGTGACCGTTGGCATCTTTGAGATTGCTACACTCGAGGAACATCTGGAATAGGATTCCCAGTCCTCGGTAGCGGGATTGAAGGGTGCGGGTGGCGAGTTGATGCCGGCCATTCTGCTTGCTGTTGTGTGCCGCCTCGCCACGTGCTGGGTGGTCTCTTTGTCTCACGATCCCACCCTCGTCGCCAGTGTTAGATCAGAGGTGGATCGGGTCGAAGGAGACACGAGACCATTCTAGTGAGTTCAGCTCTTTATTTAGAATAGGAATAGTCTGAAGAATACGAGCCGCGGCAGCCCTTCATATAGGGCTGGCTCGCGGCTCGGCGGCCAATGGCAGCGCTTTGAATCTCCCGCGATCGGCACAGCCAATCGCGGTAGATTCTTAGCGCACCAATCACGGCCGGGGTTTCGACCAATCAGGTCGCTGTCCGTCTGGACCAATCAGTTGCAAGGGTTTGGAGTATGCTAATACAGCACAGACACCATTGCTTTCAGGTAGGCATAAAGTCATTTTCAAGCCAGCTGTACAGTGCTTAGTGTAATGTGGGTACACTTGTTGTTGTTTAAAAAATAATTTCATTTTAATTTTTCCAATGCAGTAAAAATGTACAGGCAAAAGGATTGAAAGTAAAAAAAGAATGCAGAAATGAAAAAAGGGGAAATATAGAATTATGCCTTCCACCCTTTTCTCTATCACTTAATTGTCATCATAACCTTTTCCTGCCCTCTTCATGTATTTTAGCCCCCAAATACTTAAACCATCACTTTGATCTCTAAACAAAAGACCCTATAAGGTTAACAAAAAAAACAACCTCTTGATCTATAGCCAATGTCTTGACACATTATCTAAATGACATTGACAAATCAAAGGTTAGGCATGGGTTTGTACCACTCCTAGTACTGATCAGATTTGGAAAACAATCAGGAAATGAGAGCTAGATGTTAACCCTTCCCTCACCAACTTATTATCCACTCAAAATGATATTCTGGTAATAGTTGGAATATGGGCCTAAATGTAAAGTTTTGTTAGCATAACAAAAATGCATAGTTCTCCTACTAAAATTAATCTTCTAATCTTAAAACAACTTATTTGAGTAGAATAGTAGAATAATTTGGAGAAGTTAAAATAGAAATAAAAGTTTACCCACCAAGGCATTCTCCTCCAGTCCTCCCTTTTTAATTATCTCAAAGCTCACAAAGATGTCCCCTGAATTTCAGCACCACTCTTTCTTGTGGCATCATTATATCACTAGATGATTGGCTGGGTCCTTCTGGAAAGTTAGAAAAAGCAATTACAACTGCAAGGTCTCAAAAGTTGCTTATCCATCCCTGGAGCGTATACAAATAGTCCTTGCTTAAAAACCACAGTTGGGACCAACAACTCTGTCACTAAGCAAAACATTATGTGACTACAATGGATTTACACCCTTACTTCCACTGCAGTTGCTGAATGAATCACTTGCAGTTATTAAGAAGGTTTCACGCAACCACAATTTGTGATTTTACTGCTGATTTTTCCATTGACACTGCTTGTTAGAAGAGCTGGCTGTGAAGCGTACAAATGGCAATCATGTGACCAGAGGCTGATGCGATGATCATAAATGCCTGTCGGTTGTGAAGTGCCTGAATTGCAAACATATGAAACCCAGCTGGGTGACTTTGGACCAGTCATCTTCTCTCAGCCTACCTCACCTCACAATGTTGTTATTGTGGAGAAAATAGGAAAAGAAGTAATAGGCATGTGTACTGCCTTAAGTTATTTATAAAAATAATAAATAAATAAATAAAATTAGCTATGGGAATACTTTTATATATCACATGGTCTTATATCTGTGTGACAAAATCATACCTACCTATTTTAGCATGGAACATACTGGTTGCTTAAGGGTGGAATTTGGGGCAAACTAAGTTTAAATTTGTTTACTGATTTTAAAAAAGGAGCCCAGCTAGTCTCTGTGTTCCTTAACACAGGAGTCTTCAATGCCAGGATTCCTCTCCTGGATGAAGGTAGATAAAAAAACAGAATTTGGCACACATCTAGGAAGGCATTCTTTCTCCTGTAATAATAACAGCTAAAACAGTAAGTGGTGCTTTGAGCTTGCATCTTAATTCTGTGATAACTTCATTTTAAATGGAGGTCCCAAGAACCAAGTATGACACATAGAATTACTTCTGAGCAATTTCCTTTATTGTTCCTCACCTATAGACAGAAATCTTGCCAAACTAAAGCAACTATTTGCATCATTAAAGATAAACTCTGAGAATTACTAAGGAGGAGCCATCTTAACTCTCTCCCAACCAAATTATCTAAACTTTGCTGCATCTTGGCCCCGCTGGAGTGCAGCCCCTCCATTCTGTGAATCCAGAATATATTCTACCACATACTTAGATATTTAATGGATTTGATACAAATATGGAATTTATATTCCTTAAATGAATAAATAACCAAAATAGGCATCAATTTCAATTTGTAAAAACAAAAACAAGTTAGTTCTATCCCTCCTGTTGTTCCTGAAATCCCTCAAGACCTGGTATTGTCACCATGCCGGAGTGGAGTGGGGTGGGGTGTCCCAAGAAATTGGAAGCTTGTTTAGATAGCTCCACTATTAAGGTGGATATATTAATTCTCTCTGTGTCTGGACTTTGCATATATGTTTTAATTTTAATTAACTTCTAATTTTTAACGTTGGCTTTTTATCTTTCAAATACTCGGTTTTTAAATATGTATTTTTTATCCTTTTGATTCCTGTCTGCCTTCCAGAGTTACTTCTGGTGAGATGGGTGGCTATATAAATTTGATTAATAAATGGATTATTAATAAAAAATACAGAAAAACCTCCTTGGGCCAGAGAAAATTAAGCTAACTGTGATTAATGGTAAAGGCATGTTGCTGAAAGACTCAGTGGCAACTAGAAATAGCAACATGTCAAAATGAATAGCTCAATTTAACACAGAATGATCAAGATAACATATTACACTGATAACCAAGTATTGATAAGATTATTGTCATGCATTCTACAGCTGATATCAATGTGAAGTAAAGGAACAGATGCTCTTCAGAAACTACTTAGATGGAAAAATCAGTGCCAGGAAAAGAGTTAATATTAATGAATATATCTGGGAGGTTTTTTGGGAGGAGATTTAATCTAGTTAAATCTATTTCCTCTGTTTTGGGGAAAGCTCTGAAGCATGATCCTTAGCTAGAGATATATCTTGTGTTACAATTGGCTGAGTTCTATAGCACAGGGCACCAATTTTTAGAGACTAGTGGACATATGGAATCTTATTGTGGGCAGCCTTAAAATCACTGCTGTGATGAGTGTGTGTGTGTGTGAGAGAGAGAGAGGGTGGGGGTAGGGAGGCTTATTACAACTAAATTGGTAAGGATGCTCCCCTTAACCTACTACTTCCTTACCTGGACACGTTTCCAAATGAAGTGGGAACTCCAATCTCTCTCTCTCTCGCCAATTTATTTTCTAAGAATGTCTTAGTTCCCAAATGATGTCCAGAAGTATTTTTGGAAATAAAAGTAAACCTGGAAACTTGTATGAGTAGGGTGCCATTTTCTTACTCTTTAATCATATTTGTTCTTTTGAGAGAGTTTGGTAGGTGCCAAGGGAAGTGCCAAGGCATTTTGGTGCCCAGAGGTATTGGGCTGGGGATTCTATGGCAAAAAATTCTTCAAAACAATAAGGATTTCATAATAATCTAATTTATCTAGATTATTAATCATTACAACTCTAAAACCAATGTAACAATACATAGGATTTTGCATATACAAATAACTTCTGAAATCTAGCGCAGCTTTAAATTTGGTAAAATCATTTCATCATCCTAAAATTCACCAGCTGGTAAGTTTTGTTTTAGAGCTGCATCTCTTAAGATGTTAATCATATAATTCCCTTTATTAGAAACAACTCAGAATATTTTCATTGTCTGTTTTCACATGATGAAATTTTGCCAGCAATAAACATGTTCCACATTGTCTGAAATCATAGCAGAATAGAAGCCTCAGCCAATAGCAAAGGGTGTGTGTGTGTGGGGGGGATTAACAACTGGCATAATGTATAGATATAATCCCTTTCTGGAAAAGGTTTGAACAAATGTCAGTGTATTTGTTCCACTATGTAGGAAGTCCTTTTGTTTACTGCCATTCAATTCCTGATAAAGATTCTTTATAAGAATTACAGAATTATCAATTCAATGAAGTTAAAGTAACATAGTACTTATTGTATAGTTATGATTGTACAATAATGTAACAGAATTTTTTTTAATTTTTTTTTAGATTTCAATAAACTACGTTATCAGATAACATCCCATGCAGAATTTAAGTAATGATGTGGGATCACAGATTTTGGAATGTCAGAATGTAAATAAATGATATAATTTTTTTTTTTTTAAACAGAGCAGACAAAAGATGCCCCATAGCTCTTTTGCCATTTCCTTTCCATTCTCTGAACCATCCAAGTAATAACATCACTGGCTTCGTGCCTTTCTGCAGAGAATGCATTGTATGACATGGCTGTACGTTTTCTGGAAACCAGATGTTTTGGTTTGTGTAAACAGCCATTTGTGCTTCCGTGTTTGCATGAACAGCCTACAATATCTGAACATCCTGTGAAGTCACGCTTGTGTCTCACCAGCTTTGATGTTGAGGAAGTTAACTAATTCACCGACAAAAATATTGAAGTGAATAGCGTTTTACTTAAACTTGCTCTTTATTCTTCAAGATATTTAAATCTCCTTCAGAAATTATTCTCCTATACTTCAAAGAAGTGAATGAGATGCATATTAGAAGTTTCATGACAATAGTTATATTGACTTAAGGCCAGTTTTTTGTTTTAAAGGTTTATACTGTAGTGAGCAATTAATAATGGTACAGTAAAAATTTGAATAGAAACTTCTAATTAAAAGAAGCTCATTCATTTAAACACACATACTGTATATTGTGGAACTTTTATAATTTTAATTATTATACATTTGCAGAAGACTTCCAGATTTATTTATGGAACTATGTAGTTTGCCTTTCTTTGGATGACATGGCCATCCCCCCACCCCCTGAAAGGTCTATTAGAAAGGTCTAAAATTTATTTATTTATAAAATATGTTGAAAGATTAAAAACAGGGAGGAAAGGAGGGAGGGAGGGAGGGAAAGAGAAGGAAGGAGAAATCAAATCGTAGCCACACATATTGCATTGTCTCCCTCTGTGAGGGAGATAGGTGGTTTCAAAATGTGACAAATAAATATGCAAAATCTTTGCAATTTTATTTTAAAATGAAAATTGGATACCTGACATTAACTCACTGGGGGTGATAGAGGGTGCCTCCTTTGCTCTTTTTTGAGAGCACATAGGACCTTCTACTTGAAAAACTATAGCTTCCCAGTTTTAAACAAGGTATTTTGCATTCCTACTGGGATATGTACCATACAAATATATTATGATCTTTGCACTGGAGTTCTGGACTGCACATGTTTCACTGACTTTTCTCTTTTTTGCTACATATATAGTCTCTTTTATTTACATCATATGACATTACATTGTCTTTTTGCCACTAATGTTTTCTTATATGTTAGAATTATATGTAATTGCTGACAGAATTTATTGTTGGTGGTGTATAGATGATCTTCTCCCACAACACTTGAAGTTCACGGCCTCAATAATTGTAACTCTAGTCCTAGATTGTTATTTGTAATTAATAATATTATTCCTAGGTGTATTACATCTGAGAATACTTCATGCAGGTGCTTAGTTGCTATAAGAACCAACAGAAGGGGAACACAATTATTTAATGGCTAGATTCTTTAGCACCCCTTTGCCCTTTTTTTAAATAAGTAAAGGGCATTTTTAATTTATAGGAAGGTTAATTTAACAAATTCTGTGGAATACTTTGTGAACAGATCCACAGGAGTTTGTGTTGAATGTGCATCCAGAGACAAAACATAGAATATTAAGGCTTTTAAGGTTTGGGTTAACCGAGGAGATGCTCTGGGAGGCACTGTTGAGCTGCATCAGAATATAGGAATTTACTACATGAATGCATCTTGAGATATTTGTAAGTTAATTGCCCATCACGGTTCTACACCACTTCTGACAGATGGCAGTCCACTCTCTTCTTGAAAGCCTCCAGTGATGAAGCTCCCACAAGTTCTGAAGGCAAGTTGTTCCATTGGTTGATTGTTCTCATGTGGATTGTAACTGTGGAGTAGCAGAGTACTGGTTAGCTGTTAGAAGCCAGATACAACTTTATCAAAATGTCAATCATCGAAAAGAATAAACAGTATTGGGCCCCCTGATCTTGATATTGTACAGTACATTTGCCAACAAATGTACTGTACAATAAATTTGCATGCATCCTCCTCCTCCTCGTCCTCGTCGTCCTCCTCCTTCCATATCTATTATCGGATATTGGCGATCATGTTGGCGATCCTATTTTTATCAACAGCTGCACAAAAAAGTGCTGTTGAGTTTTGTCCAAACCAGTCGCTTAGATTTTGAAGCCACAATATTTCTTCTCCTGCTTGGACCTCATTTGCCTTCTATCTTTCCTTGGAGGATTACGTGAAGTTTGCTGTATTTTTCTGGGTGTCGTATCATATGTCCCAAATATTCTAACTTTCGCTTTTTTAAGGTTTTAATGATTTCCCTTGGCTTTCCAGGTGGCTTGTTACCTCCTCATTTCTGATTTTTCTCAACCCAACTTGTATGTAACAACTGCTGGTAAATCCACATTTCAAATGCTTCTAGTCTTTTCAAGTGGCTTGCTGTCAGAGACCAACTCTCCACTCCGTAGAGCAGGATAGAAAAGATGTAGCATCTGATAAACTTGCATTGGCTAGAACAAACAGGTGAGGGATAGGAAAATGAATAAAATCCTGTTTGTGGACCTGACCTAAATTAAATAAATGAATGAATGAATAAATAAATTAAGGCTGTAGCTTAGGTTGCTTTACAGATAAGGAGGAAAATGCAAACATCTCAAAATGATTATTCCGATCATTCTCTTTTTGAGCAGATTAGACCAGTTTCATGATTTTAGATGTAGGTAGGATTAAGGAAGCTGGCATGTAGTGCTTCATAAGTTAGTCTTACTTTTCTCTGCAAAGATGACACAATTAGGATGGATTCCAATTAAAATGGTTGGCCAAGTGGTTAAAATTGTTATTAGCTTGGCAAGGCAAGAAAGAAAGCCGAACACTGTGGCACATGGTTGACACATGAGAAGATGGTGGGAAATGTTCAGAGTTGCTTAAAAAAAAGCAGACAGTGTAGTTAGGAACAGATTCTTAAACGGCAAATCAAATCAAAGCTCTACTGGACTGATTCTGTCTCCTCTGTGGCACAGAGATGCCTACAGAAAATAATCTTCAAAGGAGAGGAGACAAACCGCTTTACACTTATTCATCCTCACGTAATGCGTTGCTGGGAGAGAGATGCTGAACTGTTGTTAGAAGACATAAAAACTCAAAGACATCCGTATGTTTCTTGGAAATAATTAAGAAATCAAATAGCACTCAAAAATAAAACATCAAACACACACTGGCACAAGCTCAACACATTTGATGTGTACTTATGAGATCATTATTAAATGCAGTGTGATTGAATACATGATCGTGCCAATATCCCATGGTCCCAACACCATCTCTAGTCAGAATTTTTCATCCATTTTAGCGCTTCCAGTCCAACTGCACGAGGAACAATACTTTGACATTTAATCAATCAACTTTCATTCCTCAGGCCATACAAATAATGATAATCGTTAATACTCCGGCGATCTCTGAATGAAAAGGACATTATTCTGAGTAAATGTAGAAATATTTTAATGATGAAGCTAGTGATTCAGTTCTCCAATGTTGTGCTTTATGTGAAACCATTGTGGCTATGCATACTTGAAAAATGAATGAGAAGAAGCGCTCCAGCTCTTTGCTTGAGCACAGCAACGCTGCCATTTGTTAAAGCACCCCTCCTTTTTGTGGCTTTTGTGTGAGTCCCCCTCCCTTTTTTCAATCTGACATGGAAACCAGCAAAAGGAGAGGCTGTTTTTAACAAAGAGCCAGGGTGTGCTAGCTTTGTAGAAAGATCTGAAGCACTTCTTAATCATGTTTCCAGTCTGCAAAGCCCTAGAAACCACCATCTTAACTGTTCTCCCAGATGGCTATGAAAAACAATCACTGTTCTAAAGGACCTTAATATAGCAGAATTTTATGAATAACCAGTATTTTTATTTTGCTGCATTGGTTTTGTTATAAAAAGGACACACACATTTTAGAATAATACAGAATAGTACAGGTAGTCCTCGACTTTCAATAGTTCATTTAGTGGCCGTTCAAAATTACAATGGCACTGAAAACAGTGACTTATAACCATTTTTCACACTTACAACCTTTGTAGAATCCCCATGATCATGTGATTAAAATTCAGACACTTGGCAACTGGTTCATACTTAGGACCGTTGACGTTTCCCAAAGTCATGCCATCCCCTTTGACAAGCAAAATCAATGGGGAAGCCAGATTCACTTAATGTTACCAACTTATCAACTGCAGTGATTCACTTAACAACTGTAGGCAAGAAAGGTTGTAAAATGGGGCAAAATTCACTTAACACATGTTTCACTTAACAACAGAAATGTTAGGCTCAATTGTGGTCATCAGTCAAGGATTATCTATAGAAGCCAGAAGAGAGTCAAGGCTTATCCATACTGTCTGGATGCCCCGTCACCAGAGTGGGATGGCAATCATTTTTAAGGTAGAAATGGGCAATAGCAGCCTTTACTCACCTGCCTCGGACTGGAAACTCATCCTTCTAATTGCTTTTCTGCTCTGGTTTAAAAGGAGTCTTTCTTTCCCCCTTGAGTTGTCCTGAATGTTCTTGCTCATTCTGACCAGACTCCTTTCCTTTGGCTAATTCATAGTTGAAAGAATGCCTCCTCAACGTAGCCAATGTCTACCATAGTAGGATATTTTAGATCTTGTTGTCACCTTAATTGTTGCAACAGCAAAGTCCATGTAACTTTTACTTTGTAAGTCAAAGATTACTGATTTGAAATCCAATATCATCATCATCATCACCACCACCACCATTATATCATGGACAGTGTCAACTGTCCACTTGGCAAATCCAGAAAAAGAAACTCCTGGGACATTATTTTTACCAAGAGCATAAACTTAACTGAATAAATCACATTGGCACAGAAGAAGCGAAACTAGCTCTGGGGTTTTCACACAAAAACAAGGGTAATTAATTCCCCTTTTCCCCTACGGGCCACCCAACTTTCCAAAACATCCACCAATCACCCATATTCAGGTGTAGACTGACAATCACTACAGACTTTTAGCTATACAATTTGGGATGAACACCCTTTGAATGGTGTGGGAGCAGGAATGGATTTCCAGAGGAAAGATTGCAGAGTGCAGGAACCAGGAACACTACTCAGGTGACCCTGAGGACACAGATAAACCTCCAAGTGCTTCAAAGACTCTCTAAAAGGATGCAAATGACCAGCTGTCTGCAAGGAATATAAATCCTTCCATTCCCCACTATGCTGTCAGAGCTGAAGAAGCTTTTTGGTTGAGAAGTGAAATGTCTTTGAAAGAAAAAAACAAGAAAGTCCAGTTGCCCCCTGAAAAAGCACATTTGTGTCTGAGAACTACTACAGGCAGAAGAGCAATTTAAATGGAAGCGTGGCTGTGCCCCCAGTCTCTATTACTCAACTGTATTATTCAATGCAATTGGAGTGAATTTTGGATAGTTTTGGTATTTGGCTGATATAATCAAGAGCTATTTTCTATTATTCATGTGTTGTTTATTTATGCTTCTTAAGACAAGAAAAATAAAGAAACACATAATATAGTACAACTTAGAAATCAGACATGAATAAACAAAGGTTGTCCAATAATCATACTATGGACAAAAACCTGTTAGAATAAAATAATCTTCAAGGCCTTTCTAACTGAATGGTGACTTTGGGTAAATTGGATGTAGCAGATTCCAAAGTGAAGGGACTATTGAAGCCAGATATCTCGTCCCAAGCCCAGGAACCTCATGAGAGGATAGGATGCTCAGATGGACAGAGAGAAGATGAAATATTTTTCAAATACAGGGGACCCAGAATGTTTTAGTGCTTTATTAGATAGCATTTCAGTAGCAAATCATTCAGGAGAGTAGGAAAGTAGATTGATGTAGTGTACCATCCAAAGTGATAACAATAAAATCACAATGACCATAAACATTATTTTATTTCCCTTGTTTTGATGTACATTGTTATATTGATATTATTACCGTGTTTCTCATAAAATAAGGCTGGGTCTTATATTTTTTTGAGCCCCGAAAAAACGGCTAGGCCGTCTTTTCGGGGGTGACTTAATTCCCCCCCTTTCATTCTCATCTAGAGCGCCCTGCGGGCAGCTTCGCCACCAGCCGCTCCTAACGGGTGATCATGGCGAAGCGCAGAGAGCTCCCTACTCCCACCAAACACCTTTGCTGCAGACCCAAGACCTTTGGCACCTGCCGCTGTTGCTTTCCCTTCTGCCCATTCCGCCGCCACGTTTGGAGCTGCCGCATCCATGTTTGGAGTGCCGTTGCCATTTGGAGTGCCACCACCATTTGGAACACCACCACCACGTTTGGAGCTGCTGCTTCTGTGTTTGGAGCTGCCGCTGTGTTTGGAGTGCCGCCGCCATTTGGAGCACCGCCGCCACGTTTGGAGCTGCTGCTTCCGTGTTTGGAGCTGTTGCCGTGTTTGGAGTGCTGCCGCCATTTGGAGCACCGCCGCCATGTTTGGAGCTGCCACTTCCGTGTTTGGAGCTGCTGCCGTGTTTGGAGTGGCGGTGGTGCTCCAAATGGCAGTGGTGTTCCAAACAGCGGCAGTGCTCCAAACGCGGAAGCAGCAGCTCCAAACGCGGCGGCAGCTCCAAATGCAGACATGGCAACTCCAAACAGCGGCAGTGCTCCAAACAGCGGTGGGGTTCCAAACGTGGAAGCGGCAGCTCCAAATGTGGAAACAGCAGCTCCAAACGCGGCGGCAGCTCCAAATGCGGAAGCGGCAGCTCCAAACAGCAGCAGTGCTCCAAACAGCGGCAGTGCTCCAAACATGGAAGCGGCAGCTCCAAACGCAGCGGCAGTTCCAAATGCAGAAGCGGCAGCTCCAAATGGCAGCGGTGCTCCAAACGTGGAAGCGGCAGCTCCAAACGCAGCGGCAGCTCCAAATGCAGAAGCGGCAGCTCCAAACGGCAGCGGTGCTCCAAACGTGGAAGTGGCAGCTCCAAATGCGGCGGCGGCGGCATGGGCAGAAGGGAAATCAACAGCGGCGGGTGCTGAAGGTCTTGGGTCTGCCGCAAAGGTGCTTGGCAGGAGTAGGGAGCTCTCCGTGCTCTGCCATGATCGCCCATTATGAGCAGCTGGTGGCGAGGAATTGCTGCGCGCGGGACGCTCCTAACAGCAAGTCCCCCCACCCTTCCCCCCATTTTGCATGTTTTAAACTAGGCCTAAATTTGGGGGGAGGGGCTTAATTTGATTTTATGCCTAGAAAACATGCTGGGTCTTCCTATTGGTGGAGGCTGTATTGTTGGAGAAACACGGTAAATATATTAAGAAAGTGGCTAACCAAATGAAGTTTATTTTGGGATTTAGGTGCAAAGATGTGTTTCCTTATTCAACTTCACTTCAAAGCTAAACACTGACTGTAATCCTGAATCACTGGCCAGCTAATAGGAAACGCCAAGCATAGACATTAAAACAATCCCATTATCAAACCTTTGACCTCTTGTGGGAATGTTTTAGTCTTGCTTAGCTGCTCCTTTAAAACACTTTTTCACTATTGTATTGGATTTTATTATTCTTCTAAGCACAGATTTCTCACATGCTTTTATAAACTTCCTATATATATATATATATATATATATATATATATATATATATATATATATATATATATATATATATATATATATATATATATATATATATATATATTATTAAAGTATCTTCTAGCATTGCTATACTCCTATATTATAATATAATATATATATATATATATATATATATATATATATATATATATATATATATATATATATATATATATATATTGAGACATACTTCCATATAATAAATAAACAGACGTTCCAGCCAGTACTCACAAGATTAACAATGTTGCTTCGGTGACTTGACTATTGCTCACCAAAGAATAACTACAAAGCAAGGGAGGAGCAGCAGCTCATCCAAATGAGGTCAGCTGAGAGGTTCTGAGAAAACACAGGCCTTTAAATGATCCCTCTTTTATCTCTGTAGCTAACAAAACATATTTCTATGTTGAAGGGGAAATTCTATGAACATTAAAGCCTAAAATATTAGTTAGGGCTGCACTGTTGGAATCTTTTCAAGATAGAGTTGGGATACAAAAATCACTGGAAATTTATTCAGTGGTTGAATTGATGACTTTCTGTGCCCTTAATTTTTTTATTTTTAACTTCCAAAACAAAATGTTGGCATAACTACTATTTTATGAATGGCAGTATGCCATATGTGGAATATCACACAATACAATGATGTTACAGTGGAGTCCTATCCCTCCCAGAGACAATGTGGAGTGTTGTGTTAATGAGCTGTTTCCCTCCCCACCCCCGCAACTATAGAGGTCATACATTGAATACATTGCCCATCAATGTCAAGTTCTACTGCCTTGATTATGGAATAGAGAAGAAGCACTAGAGATAAATGCCTAATTTTCCACCATAAAATGGTGAGTTTCCTGCATAGTTTATTCTCTCTGCTTGGGGTTCATGAGCTCTGGCATTAGACAGAAGAAGTTGTAATAGGACTCTAGAGCTGTGATTCAATAATAACTTCTTGTTGACTGGTGGTGTTGGCGTTATCTGATTTCCACTACTCTTGGATGCAACTGCTTTCCTTTATGGTTTAATAATTTTTAAATTCCTTGGATAAGGGGGCTCATATTTCCAGAGATCAAAGCTCCACTCACATATAAGAACATTAACAGACTAATCCAACATTCTGCTGAAGGGGTGTTGGACAGAATAGGTGAGTTGCTCCAATGGTAGGTTAGTTCTCCTCTAAACAGACTGCTGAGAAATCTGATCTAGGTTGGCCCAAGATAGCTTCCATCATACTGGAACTTTGCTAATGGCATGTTCTAAGAATATCTCAGGAAAAGCCTTCCCCCCCATCTTATTTTCCCCTAGATATACTCAAATGGAGTTACAAAGTTCGCCAGATGGATGATCCTCTTGCAAGACAAAATTGACATCTGGGTGAAAAGACAAAATGGATCCTTCAGTTGTTTTGGCTGAAGCAAAGTAGTAAAAGTAAAAAAAAAGTTTTAAAAAATGATTCTAAATTTGGGGTGGATTCATATGTTAGTACTATAAGCTTGCAATTGTCATTATTAGGGTCCTCGGTGAGATATTTGCAGAAGTAAGAAACTACTTTTTCTCAGATTTTGGATTCTCAGCTTTTGGTGTCTTTTTTTTTTTTTTTACTAGCCAGGGGAGTATTATACAAGCAAACTAACATCTGAGTTCCACACTCTAATTCAACCTTTCTAAAACCAATGTATTCCAAAAGTGTTGCTTCACCACTTATCACCGCAGTCAGCGCAATTATCCTAGCTGTAATTGCTGAAGAGTCAGGCACCAACACATCTAGAAGGCCAGGTTGAAGAAGGATGACATAACTATTTCTTGGTTTCAGAGATTGTGATGTTTGCAACCAATCAAAAGAATTTTCCCCATTTCAGTAGTATGTAATTAACTTTAATACACTGTGTTAATAACTAGAAACTTGTAATTATCTCTTTGTGACTGTTACTTACTCCATACTCATCTAGAGAATGTGGCTCCAAATCTTGCCAAGGCAGTTTTCTGTGCAGGTCTTTATAAACTGCCCACGTTATGCCCTTCATTGTACTCCTCTCTACGCTGTCTTATTTCTGTAGCAAAAAGGAGTCAGTAATCAGAACACTGTATGACTTTTCCTTCTCCGACTTTCCTGCTTTTTAAAAATAAACTCAAAAGGATCCACCGCTTTGCTTTCAAGCAAGTTTTCAGGGAGAAAGGGCTTTGTAAACATAATAACCAACATACAGACAAAGACATACATGCACACACACACACACACACACACATGTGTGCGCGCGCACACACACACACACACACACACACAGGGAGAGAATATACCGTACAATTTTCTTGAATTTCCTGGGACTACCACATTTTTTTTCAAAATTGAAACTATAACAAATTCAGTCCTACAAGAGTCCCATGCTCCAAGAGCTGGACCCAAAGGCCTTTCACATCCTCTTTTGCACCAACCTCAGTCTAACTGCTCCTCTGGAGAGAGGAACTAGCTCCATCTCAATTTATTTGAAAGGTCCTGAAACACAGGAGCTTGTGGGCAGGTTTTCTATTGGCTTTGCTTTCTTGCTCCTCAATGCAATGTAACACCAGGGAGCAGAGAGCAGTTGTGTCTATTCACTTTCTCAATGTCTGTACCAGAGGGAAAAACTATCTGAGTTTGTTTATTGCCTCTTCTTATAAGCAACATGAGCTGCTCATCCTGCCATTTAGCTCCTGGGCTCAGTTCTTTGTCCTCCCTCACTCTTTGCTCTATAATACAACCTGTGACAAGTCAAGAATGATTTTAAGGGGGAAAAAAGTGCTTGGTTGCAAAAATGCTATCAGCAGAGTCATTTGTGGATGGATTGAGGTGGTGGTTGGGAAATGACAAAAGTAGCATGGCATCATGGTGACACAAGGTTTGCTCCTTATCTACATGTGTTATGATTTAGCATGCATTTACAAAAGAAATGGAACTTATACCTACATTGTGTGATGCTGCTTTGGTTAGTTTGATTAAAACCTCCAGTACTGCAGAGGTCTTTTCCTTTCTAAGTGTAAAAGTCAGGTTCTACACTTAGGCAAGAAAAACCAAATTTACAGAAATAGAGTAGGTGGAATCTGGCTCAATAGCAGCAACTGTGAGAAAGATTAGGAAGTCCTAGTAGACAACCAGTTAAATATGAGCCAGGAGTATGCTGTAGCCACCAAAAAAAAAAAAAAAAAAAGCCAATGCAATCTAGGCTGCATTAACAAAGGGATGGATAGAATCAAGATCACGTGAAGTGTTAGTACCACTTTATAATGCCCTGGTAAGAGAACACTTGAAATATGGCATCCAGTTTTGGTCACCACAATATAAAAAGGACATTGAGACTCAGGAAATAGAATAGAATAGAATACTTTTATTGTCATTGCATTCTACAAATACAATGAAATATGAAGCTACTCCAGCATAGTGCCCCAAACACAATCACGCTACAGAGTATTTTATAATAATAATAATAATAATAATAATAATAATAATAATAATAATAATAATAATAATAATAATAATAATAATAATAAAAATAATCCTAGTCTAAAACCTATCTAAAACATATAGTAAGTTAGATAGTTTAAAAATGCCACTATCTACATAGGACTAAATCACAAATGCACTGTTTGGTTCAAGACAATTATTGCCTTGGAAAAGAAACTGTTTCTCAGTCTATTAGCCCTCATTTTAAGACACCCATAATGTCTCCCTGATGGTAACAGTTCGAAATATGAATGACCAGGAAGAGAATGGTCTGTGGAGATTTTTAGTGCTCAAGAGAGGAGTCTGGTCTTCGCAATCTCTTCCAAAGAAGAAAGAGAGCAACCGATGATTTTTTTGTGCTGTGTTTATAACACTCTGGAGCATCATCTTATCCACTGCAGAGCATCTAGCATACCACACCGTTACACAGGATGCCAAAATGTTCTTGATAGTAGAATGGTAAAAAGTAACCAGCAACTTCTCACCCAGACCACTCTTTTTCAGCAGCTTCAGAAAGTGCAGGCGGTAGAAGGTAGAGAAGAGCAACAAAGATGATTAAGGGACTGGAGGCTAAAACACGAAAAACGGTTGCAGGAATTGGGTAGGTCTAGTCTTGTGAAAAGAAGGACTAGGGATGACGTAATAGCAGTGTCCCAATATTTGAGGGGCTGCCATAAAGAAGAGAGGGTCAACCTATTTTCCAGAAGGCAAGACAAAAAACAATGGATGGAAACTAATCAAGGAGAGAAGCAATCTAGAACTAATGAGGAATTTCCTGACGGTGAGAATAATTAACCAGGCGGATGCTTTCAGTTTGCTTTCAGAAGTTGTAGCTGCTCCATCACTTGGAGGTTTTTAAGAAAAGACTGGACAGCCATTTGACCAGAATGGTATAGGCAGGTCTCCTGCTTGAGCAGGGGGTTGGACTAAATGACCTTCAAGATTCCTTCCAACTCTGTTATTCTGTCTCTGCTACTATGCTATTCTTCTGGTATCTCACCTAATAGAGGTGTTTGAGTAGCAAGAGGAATAATAGTGTATTTTCCTGCTGGGTGGCTTCCCCTATAATGTGTGCTGTTTCTCTGAAACAGCTAAACACAACATATATTGAAAACGTGGTAGTTTGACACCCCTGATTATATCAACAGTAGAGCAGAATAGAGGGATTTGAGAGTGAGCCTTCCTGGATAGAAATCTGATGGACAATGGACGCAGAACCAAAAGAGAGGGTGGTGGTGGAGAAAGTCTGATTCTTTTTTTGTGTGTATTTGTTGCATATATATTCAATACAAGGCTGTGCCAAATGAGGATCGCTGCCACCACCCACCTGTATCCCATGACACAGTGAGGTTGGTGTAAGCCAGAGGTGATATTCAGCAGGTTCTGACCAGTTCTGGAGAACCGGTAGTGGAAATTTTGAGTAGTTCAGAGAACCGGCAAGTACCACCTCTGACTGGTCCCTCCCCCATCTATTCTCTGCCTCCCAAGTCCCAGCTAATCGGCTGGGTCTCCTTTTGTTGCCCTGCACAGGAGAACAGAGTGAAAGCGGAGGTGGAAAGCAGGTTAGTGGGGTGGGGAGGGAATTGGGATTTTGCAGTAACCTTCCACTGCCACACCCACCAAGCCATGCCCACAGGACCAGTAGTAATTTTTTTTGAATCCCAGCATGGTGTGAGCCTTGACTCAGCTTCTACTCCGGGAATAATAAACATTGTGAAGACCATTTTGTAGAGTTTCATTGGAGCTGTGCAACCAGCATTTTCCCCCAGATGGCTGCTTCGTCCCATCTGCTTCCCTCCCTCACAGAGCCAAGATATTGTGCTGCCTTCCACCATGCTATCTTCCTTCCCTGCCAGGTGTCACAACAGATGATTTTGCTACAGCCCTTCTTTCACCTTGCCACGGAAAGTAAAGACCATGAGGAAAGAATGAGGGCAGGATTGGGAAGTTGGGTAAATTACCTTTTGGAATGCCCTCCCAGTTGACCAGATGGAGGAAGCATTGCCCTGCTGCAGAGGAGAATAGAGCATAGTAACCAAATTACCAATGTGGAGACGAAGGATGAAAAGGCTATGTAGAAACATCCAGGTGCCCCTCTATTACAGAAAGTGGTATAAGAAGGTTGTAACTGTCCTATCCAGTTCCAAGGGGAAAATATAACTGAACTCAATTGAACTAGGTATGCATAAGATTGCACTTTGTAAATAATAATTTATCCAAAACATTTGATGGACAAAAGTGTAAAGTACATTGGCCTTGAGATGCATTACATATTAGTCATTTTTTGTTTTGGAGAGACATACATACATACATACATACATACATACATACATACATACATACATACTGTGGACATGGTTGACTTGGCTTAGAGCAAGGGTTAACTTTAAGATCCCCAGAATTGGCTGGCTAGGAAATTCTGGGAATTGAAGTCCACACGTCTTAAAGTTGCCAAGGTTGGGAAGCCCTGGGTTAGAGAAAGATTGCAAAGATAGGGGGTGGCAAAAAGGCCAAGTGACAATGTTTCAAGTTGGGTGGTTTACTCTCTGTGGGAGCAATGTAGATAACTTTAGTATTTAGCAATCAGACACCCCCACACGCATACCGTGATCTTCTTCAGTACCAATTAGTTTGTTCAAAAGAACTACAGATGTGAATAAGAACATTATATGTCACACTTGGTTAATGTTTCACTAGACTGGAGTATCCTTTGTATAAACTATTTGTGACAGATATCACAGTGCCCACAAGGTGGTGCTACAGGAGTTTCCAAAAACATTTCCCTACTTGGAAAAGCAAAAGTACAGACATAGCCTGTTCTCTAAGGACTTTACCCTGAGGAAGCTATGTCAGAAAAGCCAGGTATTCCACGCATGTTTGTTTGCTAAGCTTGTAGCCTCCGCCTTTCCTGACCTTTATGTGGCTTTTTTCACTTTGTGAGTAAACCTAGAAATAGCTTACTTCAACAAGCTGTCAGCAGATTCAGGCATTTTCTAATCCCACTAAGGAAATTAGAGCGTAAAGAGGAGTGAGTCAGATTGTTTTTAATACAAATTAGCCTCCATTCCATTATATCATCACAGAGTTAAACAGTAAAAAGGTCTCATTTCTGCTTCTCAGTTTACAAAGATCGGAGTTGTGCAAAGAATGATAGTCCCTGGGATACTTGATGGAAGTAAAAAGTGGATTTTGAAGAAACAGGATAGGGGGGGTACTATTGATGCCTTTGAACTTTGGAATTGGAAATGACTCCTGAAAGTACCATGGGAGAAGAAGGAAGGAAGGAAGGAAGGAAGGAAGGAAGGAAGGAAGGAAGGAAGGAAGGAAGGAAGGAAGGAAGGAAGGAAGGAAGGAAGGAAGGAAGGAAGGAAGGAGAGAGTGATCAAACTGGTCGACCCAGAGCTCTCTCTTGTGGCACAAATGACCAGATTCAAATTATCCTACTTATTGGGATAGCTCTCTGGAGAAGGCTTTAATGCTGGCAAAAGTGAAGGGAAGAGACGAAGAAGCAAGGTGGGTGGATTCAATTATAGTAGTGATGTTTGTACCACTGGAAGAGCTGAAGGACCAGGCTAGGGAAGGACCATCATAAAGAAAAATCTATCAATGTGGTTGTTAAGAGTCAACACTGGTATGGTAGTAGTACCTAATTAATCAACCAGTCAATCTGAGTCTATAACAGTTTGTTGACTCTCAGATTCTATACTTGAGTCTAAGTAGAATCATTCCAAGCTTGATTACATTTTGTTCTATGTGCACACAAAGTCCTGATCTGGACTAGAATTACAGAGTAATAAGAAGAGCCAATGCCTTCTCAACATTTCCCTTTCCTCTCCTAGGAAATTCCACTGGTGCCAATAGTGACTCGGAGAGAAAGAGAGAAATTTCAGAAAGCAAATGGCTCAACAAGATGGCCCTTACCTGCTCTTTGATGCATGCTGGTGCTAGAACAGCTCAGAGCCCCATTAGTGCTTACTTGCAGAATACATATCACATGATATATTAACTCAGGGTTGTTTTGTGGTCTAACCCCAGACAAGTAACATATAAGAAACTGGTGTATTATTCTGTGTCAGGGTTAAACTGCAGTATGTATAGCACATGTATTCAGTCCAGCTTCCCTCTGATGTTTGATTATGGCAATTATGTGTGTGGAGGCCTAAGCTTGGTTGAAACTTAAGGTATAAAATGGACAGCTACAGGTAGCCCTTCGCTTACAACAGTCCGTTTAGTCACTGTTCAACGTTACAACAGCACTGAAAAAGGGGACTTATGACTGCTTTTCTTACTTACCATCGTTGCGGCATTCCCCATAGTCATGTGATCAAATTCAGACACTTTGCAATTGCAACGGATTCATATTTTATGACTGTTGCAGTGTTGCAGTGTCCCCAGGTCATGGGATCCACGATTGCGACCTTCTGACAATAGCGAAATCAGATTCACTTAAGATCTGTGTTACTGACTAAACTACTGCAGTGATTCACTTAACAATGGTGGCAAGCAACTCACTTAACAACAGAAATGTTGGGCTCAATTGTAGTCGTAAGTCGAGGTCCACCTGTATTTGCCTCACACAAACTCTGCTTTCTCTTCAGGTCATAATAAACCATACTTGCTTCACAAAAAGTATATACAACAGAGCCAGGAGGCATTTTGTTGTTTTCTGAAGCAAGCAGCTGCCGAGAGAGCTTGAAGCTTTACTGTCCACGGCAGACTCCCACGAGAGATTTCAGTGCAAAACCCCATAGTTAACTGCAGTGTAACTTGCCAGAAACCAGACAGTATCTGTAGCTGTACTGTAGTTTTACAAGTCCAAAGAGAATTTTGCCCTGTGGTTGCCAGATTTAGAGAATGGAAAGCTAGAGGGTGGGGAAGAGACCAGATTTTATAACAGGCAGTGTTCATGGACCTTAAATATCACAGATTGCCTGCAGTGATGAGATTTTATGCAGCAGCAGGAAATGGACCTAGCACAATGGAAAGTATCCTGTGACAAAGTGGAGCACGCTTATTTTATTTTCCATTTGGTTCAGAAGCCACAACTGACACTGCCCTGAGACATCTTATCATTTTATTTGGTATATAAAACTAAGATTATTGTTTCTTCAAAACTTTTGGAAGTTTCTGAACAGGAAAAGTAAGGACAAAAAGAAATGGCAGAAAAGAGAACAAAAATCATGAAGCTATTACAAGTAGCAATAGCACTTAGACTTCTATACCGCTTCACAGTGCTTTACAGCCCTCTCTAAGTGGTTTACAGAGTCAGCCTATTGCCCCCAACAATCTGGGTCCTCCTTTTACCAACCTCAGAAGGATGGAAGGCTGAGTCAGCCTTGAGCCGCTCAGAATCAAATTGCTCAGCTGCTGGCACCTGGCAGCCGGGAGACAGCAGAAGTAACCTGCAGTACTGCATTCTAACCACTGCACTACCATGGCTCAAGTAGGTATGTTATTTATTGTACAGATAGTCCTTGATTTATGACCGTAATGGAGCTTGGAATTTGTATCATAAATCATGACAATCATAAGCAAATCCATTCATTCCTATGGATATATTTTCCAGAAACTGGTCAAAAAGTGTGGAAACAACAGAAAAATGTAAATTGCAGTCATTTGATCACAGGACACTGCAACTGTCCATAAAGATAAGCCAATTGCTAAGAGCCCCTAATGTGGTCATGTGACTATGGGAAGTGAGTGGAAGTGGGTAACTAATGCCAGGAACTCTGAAACTGGTTGTGAGTAGCTTTTTGGGGGGTGGGGCTGGGGTCTGTTGTAACTTTGAATGGTCAACAAGTGACCGATCATTAAGCAAGGACTATCTGTATTTGTACATAGCCTATCCAAGGCTCAGGACAACTCATAGAAAAGCAAATGACAAGCAAAACAGAACGATCACAACATCATTAGACAATACATTTGAAAATGATTTAAATTTTGGAATAGGTGGAACAATTACATTTGGTGCTGCTTGACCCATAAAGATTCTTCAACTTTTCTATATTATCTTCTGGGTTACCTTCAATCCTAATGGCAGTCTGTACTGAGGAGAAAATTAACCGCAGAAATCAAATAGATGGGGAGGGTGAATAATAAAGGCCTGTCACTAGTGTCCTAAGCACAAATTGAGGGGGCATAGGCCGTCCTTTCACATGTTGAATTTTATACCCCAATGGGAATACAAGTGGTGCTGTCAGTTAAAAGGAAGACGGTGCATTGGCGTTTGTGTGAATGTGTTTGGAGCACCTGTCACTGGTCCTTAAATCAGATAAGTCTTTGATTTATGGTATTTGATTGATTTAAGGTTGGATCAACCTGAGGATCTGCCCCCTTAAAATGTATTAAAATGATCCAGTACCAGTATATAACCAGTATATAAATAACAGAAGCCAGATTATTTTTTTCTTCAGTAGGGATGCTGAAGTGGATAAATAAGGCCCTTCTTCTCACTGATGTTATATAATTATCCATTATCAATGCTAGATCCAGGAGGTTCCATATACGTTAAGCCTGATCCTTGAGAAGGAGCGCAACCTCATCCAAAATAATCTTGCCTCTTGAATCCTAAAGTCCAATCCTTTTTCTTGAACAATTATCCCTAACTTTTGACTAGTTCCAAATTTTGGATGTTTGCTTAATTTACTTTCTGCTTCCTAGGAGAAACTGCTTCCTTTGAAGTGGTTTCCCAGTTAGAAAAATATTTAACAACGTACATGCCTCAACATCTCAGATGAATTTTTTTTCTAGAGCTCATTTTGAACAACTAGACTCCATGGTAAGACATTGGGAAGTTTCATGGGATTTCATTTGGAGAAAGATTGTGCATTTGTGGAGCGCCAGCCATTGAAGACATTCTTTTTGACTGTAAACTGTACTGTGCAGAAAGGGCGGCTAACTTTGACTCTTCTTTAAAAATAAAACATTGGGAGGCATTGAGGAGGAACTAACATATCACTAGTAAAACTGCACTTTTTATTTCAAAGGCAATTTCAGAGAGGACAGAATATTTAGATCAGATCAGGGTTAACTATAGAGGTGGCAACTTCATAAATTCATTGCTTTCTTTTTATTCATTTATATTTTTTATCAGATTTCTATATTTGACCTGATCAAATGCCTTAATCACTAAAGATTCTATTCTATTCTATTCCTTCATGGACCCTTTAGAATATGCATATAATCTTTAGTTGTTTTATTCTGAGTTCAAAATACTGTATAATAGATTAGATAGATATTCTGCCATTATTATATCAATAGGATAATTGTGGTATATTGCTTTTAATCCTTTCATGGCAAATGCATACTATAGGATAACCCAGACCTTAAAATTGATTAAAAATCTGTTACATGGAAAATCTGTACGGATGCAGGAATATTTACTTTAATTTATTGAATGGGTCTTTAGCATTTTCTAGTGTAAAAGATAAAATACTATTTAGCCATTGCCACCTACTGGCAAGATTTACAATTACAACATTGGTTTGGACTAGACTAGTAACATTATCAGGTTCAAAAACACCTATTGGAAGGGATTACTAAACCTAACAAAATGAAAAAAACCTCACACTTAATCTTTATAAATATTATAACTAATGCATCAATCCAATATGCAGATTTTAAAAAACTGAATGGAATAAGGAATTGGAGATTCCCAATTTGTCCATACTATGGGAAACTGCCAAAATTTGCATCAAAAGATTTCAATGCAACTTAGACTTTAACTTATTAAACAAAATCTCCCCCTCCTCAACATTTTGGAGTTACTGGATTTCATCACAGTAGTAAAGAAGAGGAATAAGTAAATTATTATGTTGTTGGAGATGCCATGAAACAGTGGTTCCTTAGAAGTGTTTGTTTTTTGCAAAGTCCTAAAATTGTTACATTGTGGGAAGAAGTAATTAAATATACTAAACAGAGTTTCAGAAAGTGTTTAATATTTTCACCAGTCTTTTGAACTGCATATATATTTCATGACAATCAAATACTGGATAATAGGAATGAATTCTATACACCGTTCATTCTTTTTGTTACAAGCCAATCAACCACCAACCTTGGATAGATAAATTTCAACCATTCAGTTCCCGGGATGATTTACGAACAAGTTGTTTGCATGTGTGGATTATGCACAGTTGATTATAATGAAAGATGGTCTTCTTTTTCTGAAACTATTTGGCAAATAAACAATATGCACCTATAGAAAGGTTTAGATCTCTCTTTACTTTTTAAATTGTTTTCTTTTTTCCTTTGTTTTTTTTTTGTTCTGTTTAAACTGCATATCAGCACACATGATAAATAGCTCAAAATGTGCAAATGATTTTCCCCAGTGGCTTTATATAGGTGTTAAATAACCCATAAGGTAAGTTAAAATATTGAAGACTCTGTATAGGATGGCTCTTTATGAGGGTGATCCTTTATGGATCAAGCAAACATTTCCTCATATCATTTTGTGTGTGTTTAATCTAATGCATTGTGATTGTAGATCAATCAGCCATAGGGTGAGGTAGTGCATCACTGTGTAATTATAGGGGGAAAATGATTAGTAAAAAATTAACCTATATATTTTTTCATTTCAACAGGGGTGGGACTCCTACAGCTTTGTCGAGCTCAATGCAGGTAGAACCACAACCTGTTCCATAAGCCAGATTACAAAGGAGGATAGCCACAAAAATGTAAACAGTATTCCTTCAGCCAATTTTTTTTAAAAATTGTTAACCACTTTGGAGGGCCTGCCTTGACTGTATTTACCTGCCATTTTAAAAGGGGTGATCAAATTTTAGGAAGGGTTCCCTGTGTAGGCAGACCTGCAAAAAAGCAGACCTGAACTGAATACATTGTAACCACAATCCAATCCAAAACCCAATCCACAAATAAACACAACCCAGACAAATATTGATATCCCAATCCTCATCAGAGAAGCTGTTGAGCGTGAACGGAAACGATCCAAACGCCATCTTATTTGGACTAGAAGACAGCATTGCCAATGATGACATCACAACTGTCCGAAACATCATCAGAGATTACCAAGCATCAACCATCTCCGGTGATGAAATACTTGACATTTCCGCATTGACCGAGAGCTCAAAAATAGAGATGGCTCTGCTTGGCCCCACGCTTGTGCAGGATCATTTGCAAAAATGAATCAAGCAAACGTAAACTCATTTACACTATAAACTCACTCGCCAAAACCAACACCAACCACAAAAACCTCCGTTGCCGCCCTGACTTAACCATACAGCAACGTGCCCACCCCGATGCACTCCGCATCGAACTCAAAACCCGTCTAGACAATGGAGAGAAGGACCTGTACATTGACTACCATGCTGACTGTATCAAAAGGAAAGCTATCCACTGCCATAGCCAAACCTCTAAGCATAATCTTTGAAAAATCTTTCAGGACCAGCTCCTTGCCTAACCTATGGTTACAAGCCACAGTCATCCCTATCTTCAAAAAGGGAGACCCAAGCCTAGTTGAAAATTACAGACCAATCTCCTTATGCTGCGTCACCTGTAAAGTCATGGAATCAATTATTAACCAATCCATCATCCTCCATTTAGAGACAAACAACCTACTCTCCAATAAACAATTTGGTTTCAGAAAAAACTATCCTGTAATCTGCAACTCTTACACTGCAAAAACATATGGACTACACAACTCGACCAGGGCAAAGCAATAGACGCAATCTACATAGACTTCTGTAAAGCCTTTGATTCAGTGGTACACGACAAACTACTCCTAAAAATAAAATCTTATGGTATCTCTGGACAACTGAATAACTGGATAGAAGCATCCCTGTCAAACAGACAACAAATGGTCAAAATCGGGAACGCCCTATCAAATCCAGTACCTGTCAATAGTGGTGTTCCCCAGGCAGTGTTCTAGGACCAACTCTCTTCATAATCTACATAAACGACCTTTGTGATCATATCAAGAGCAATTGCGTTCTCTTCGCTGATGATGTAAAGCTGTTCAATACCACAGACAATACTACTACCCTACAAAAAGACCTAGACTATGTATCTGAATGGTTTAACATATGGCAACTTCAAATCTCAACAAATAAATGCTCTGTCTTACATATTGGTAAAAAAATCAGAAAATAAAATACAAGCTGAATAGTCAAGATCTTGTTGATGACCCAAGCTCTGTAAAGGACCTGGGAATACTCACCTCTAATGATCTAAGTGCTAGAGCCCACTGCAACTACATAGCCAAAAAGGCATTAAGAGTTGTTAACCTAATCCTACGTTGCTTTTTCTCTGGTAATATCTCACTACTAACCAGAGCATACAAAACATTTGCTAGACCAATACTCGAATACAGTTCATCAGTCTGGAATCCTTATTACGTATGTGATATTAGCACAATTGAGAAAGTCCAGAAGTATTTCACAAGAAGAGTTCTCCACTCTTCTACTGTTGTAGAATACCTTAAGCCACCAGACTCGAAATTCTAAAACTAGAAAACCTTGAATTACGCCGTCTTCGGTCCGACTTAAGCATGGTATATAAAATCATACATTGCAATGTCCTACCTGTCAATGAATACTTCAGCTTTAACCATAACAACACAAGAGCACACAACAGATACAAACTCAAAGTAAACCGCACCAAACTTGATTGCAGGAAATACGACTTCAGCAATAGAGTGGTCAATGTCTGGAATACTCTACCCGACTCTGTAGTCTCTTCCCCAAACCCCAAAAACTTTAACCTTAGACTGTCTACTATTGACCTCACCCCTTTCCTAAGAGGTCTGTAGGGGCGTGCATAAGCGCACCAACGTGCCTACCGTCCCTGTCCTATTGTTTCTCTTATTCTTTTATTTTTCTTATATGTACCCATTTCATATATTCACAACTATGTATACACTTGTACTTATTATCTTGTAAACAATTGACAAATCAAATAAATAAATAAATAAATAAATAAATTTGGATTAAAATACTTGTATCCTCTTTTACCACCTGTATTCAATGCAGTGAGAGCAATTTGGTAATTTAATTTATCATCTTTATATACAGTATCTATTTGGGAGATATTTTCCCCGAGAAGAATGTGGTAATATTCACAATGAACAAACTACATTGAAAGAGTTTTCATAATGGCCACCTGACCAGCCTGATCATAGGGCAAGCCAAAGCCATATCATTATTGTTGGAGGAGGGAAGCCGGTGATCCACTTTCTGCTTGGCAGTGATCAGCTCTCCTTTGGGAAAATCTAGCGGGTTCCAGTAGCTCAAAGGAGCTGCATACTGTGCCCAGAAATTGCTCCCTTGTGCATTAGATTTTAATCTGCAACATACTAATTACAGCTCTGCTGAAGTATCTTAATCAGATATACCTCTGGAGTAAAATCCACTTGAGTGTCATAACATTCATTCTAACAATGTTGTTTATTTATTTGGGAATATTAATTCTTCGTATGTTAAAGTAATGACACTATGAATACATGTTTGTAAAACCTTGTAAAAATACTCCAGAAAATTACCAGAAATACAGAAATACTAAGCCTTTGGGCTTAGTATAGCTCTTATTGCTGTGTCCACAACATCCTACTTGCCTTCTCTCTAGGGTTCCTAAGTAGAAAGTCCACGTGGGAACAGTCATGATGAACACCATGGAGGCAGGCACATAAGTAACACATTCATTTGCTAATTTGATCTCTCTCATATAAAAGGGAATTCATATTTTATAATGCAAGACTATTTTAGATAACTCACATTTGCAAATTTTAGCCATTTATGTTAGAGGACAGAAAGGCAGATTTATTCCCCCATTGTTTGAAAATTAATACAAGATTAGCTTTGTGTTCATCTGTTCTCACTGGCATCATTTGCAGCTATGTTTTTTTTTAATTATCCTGATAATAGTAAAGACCATATGCATTCCATTTTAAAAAGACACTGTTAATTATAACCCAGTACAAGTAGGCCACCTTAATGATTGTCCTGTTTAGTGCCCATTCCAAGTTATAAAAAAGCACTGAAGAAGTAACCTTATGAGAAGTGTTTGCACTTATGATTGTCACAGTGTCTCCAAGGTCATGTGATTGAAGTTTGGGTGCCTTGTAACTGGCTGGTATTTACAAGCATCACAGTGTCCCACAGTAATGCAATTTGCATTTATGCACTTCACAGCCGGCTTCTGACAATGGAGAAGATGGCAGTAACTTTGAAAGCTGCATTCACATGAAACCTTAACATAGGTGAATGATTCATTTAATGACCATAGCAGAAATGAGGTCATACGTCTATATGAGGTTTTACTTAGCAACAGCATTGCTTGGTGCTGGTCCTAATTGTGGTCTAATTTAGTGAAGATTACTTGTATTACTTGATTTAAATATGGTTTTCTTAGTATCATGAGGACCCAGATTGAGCGGTGTGGTGGCCTAGAGGTGGAGCTCTGGCTCACAATCAGGAGGCTGTGAGTTCAATACTAGGTAGAGGCAGATATTTTTCTCTCTGGGCACGTTGGGAATATATCTGCTGAATATAACTCCTCATTGGCGACAGGAGAGGCATCCGGCCAGTAAACACTCAGCTCCATTCAGTTGCCCAGGCTCCACCCCACAAGGGATTATGGGGTCATTAAAAGATGAAGAGGGGGAGGAGGAGGACCCAGATTGTTGGGGGCAATATGCTGACTCTGTAAAAGTCTAAATGCTATTGGTATTGCTATCATGCTAAATCATATAAGCAGGATATGAAAGGCTGTACAAAATTAATAAAAAACAATAATAGCAAAAAGAGAGTAAGTCTGATATAGTTGAAGTGTCAACCAGAAACCAGGAGACTTTGACATCTAGTCCCACCTTAGGAATGAAGCCAGAAGACACAAAGCCAGCTGAGTGACTTTGGGCCAGTCACTCTCTCTCAAATCACTTCCAAAAAAATCTTGCCCAGAAAACGGCAGAGACTTGTACAATTACTAGGAGTCAATACTGACTTGAGGAAATCAAGCAAGCAACCAAGCAAGCCAGTGGGGGACTCAATTTTTTTTTACTACTGGTTCTGTGGGGGTGGCTTAGTGGGAGTGGCAAGTGAAGGATAGTGCAAAATCCCATTCCCTCCCCATCCCATTAACCTGCCTTCCAGCTCCCTTCTCCTGTGCAGGGCAACAAAAGAAGACCCAGCCGATCAGCTGGGACTTGGAAGGAAAAGAATAGATGTGGGCGGGGCCAGTTAGAGATGGTATTTGCTGGTTCTCTGAACTATTTAAAATTTCCACTACTGGTTCTCCAGAACTGGTCAGAACCTGCTGAAACCACCTCTGAAGCAAGCCAAACTGGAGAAAGTTCAAGGGTAGAATGATGAAAATTGGGTTATAGGAGAGCTTATTTTTATAATGAAGCACAAATAGACACAACAGGTGAAATTTAAAGAATTGAAGAATTGAAAAGAATTAAGGCTTCATCTGCAGAACATATGTATAACTGAAGATGTCCCTCCATTGTTATGCTTTATATTTTGTGGTATTTCTTATTTTTTGAACTGTCTAGACATGGCTACAATAATTGCTGACAGCAAATATAAAATATTATGAAGTGTTGTTAATGAAAAACTAAATTAAATTGAGAAGTGCAATGCCTTTGGGGGAAAAAAGAAGTCACTACCATGGATATTTCCATGGATATGAAAAATAAGCAAAAGAGCAAATGGTCCAGAATCTCTGTTGCATTTACTTCCAGAAGGCTACTAGGTACAATTCAAGGTCCTGGTACTTACCTATAAATCCCTTCATGATGCATGCTGCCTGGTTCCAATGATTTCTGGGCATCCCACCAGATCTGACAGAGTAGGCATGCTCTGGGTCTCCTGTTTGAAGCAGCTACATCTAATGGTACCAGGAGATAGGTTCTCTGTGTTGCAGCATCTGCCCAGTGGAATAATATTTTCCCTGAGATATATGGGTGTATCCTGTCGACCTTCCATAACGCT
Organism: Notechis scutatus; assembly: GCF_049901735.1. NCBI lineage: Eukaryota > Metazoa > Chordata > Lepidosauria > Squamata > Elapidae > Notechis > Notechis scutatus. The sequence continues at coordinate 155,419,543 of NC_142009.1, read as the reverse complement.
TTACAGATCTGGATGAGAATTTTCACCAAGTCCTGGACTATAAGATTTAGGGAATCTGGTCTGTAGGATCATTTGTATTGGAGTTCTGAGTCTGATCTCAAGAGCATGGCATTGATTGGTTGTTGTTATTTATTAATGTGCCAAGATGAGTAGCCATACAAAATTTTCAATGGATAGAAAAAGAAAAAAGTCAGTTTCAGAAGGTATTTTTTTGGGTGAGCAGCTGGATCAGAGGTGGTATTCAGCAGGTTCTAACCAGTTCTGGAGAACCGGTAGCAGAAATTTTGAGTAGTTCGGAGAACCGGCAAGTATCACTTCTGACTGGAGATTTTATAGTATCCTTCCCCTGCCACGCCAACCAAGCCATGCCCACAGAACTGGTAGTAAAAAGATTTGAATCCACCACTGAGCTGGATGTATCCACAAGATGAAAAGATGAAGAAAAAGCTACTAAGAGGAGAAAAAGTAGATTCAAATTAAAAGGATCCACCAAATTATAGAGATAAATATGCTCTTGTATGGTTTCAGGAGACAAAAGCAAATGTATCGATACTAGTCTATACAATTTTGAAAATTAAGTTTCCCCCTTAACTTACAATGTTTCAATGAGTGGATAAATTCATAGCTTAGCCTTCCTAAATTCTTCAGATGGGTAAATCTCAGCTCCCAGAATTCTAAACAATGATCTAGTTGGTGTAGGAGATGACCTGATAGTTGGGTTCCAGAATTCTGACAGTTGAAATCCACTCCTTTGGTGGACAAGGAAGATTGCTATAGATAATGATGAATATAGCACCATATAATTTTGGTACTTTTTAAACTCAGCTTCCCCCCACACACACACAAAATGTTGAGGAAGTAATAGTTTGTGGGGTCCTTAGTGCTCTCTGATCTTGGTTACTGTCTTACAGATGTTTCATTACCAAACTAGGTAACATCTTCAGTGCTAGTGGGAGGTGGGGTTTGCTCTCATTTTATATACTAATGTTATGTACTAGTCTACAAGAAAACAACCAAGCTCAAAAAGCACCAAGGACCTCACAGTTCAATCCTGAGCTACAAATATTCTCTTCTATCAGTAATAGTTTCTCTCAGAAATTAGAGGTTTTCAGGCAGGGATGAATGAACTACAATATTTTATGATTTTATAACCATCCAGAAGGTAGCTGATGGACAAGGATATAAAACTGATTCTATAAAGCCAAACAATGCTATCATATCAAATAAGACAGCTAACTTGTGTGCCAGTATCCCATTGTTTCGAGGTGGGGCTGAAAGAAGATGATTTATGTCACAGAGCACCACTCCCTTCCATGCACCTTTTCTCTGATATTTCCCATGCTTGTGCTAGCTGTTTGAAAATGCCATAAATGGGCAGCTGGAGGCAGAACATTTTCCATGCATGGAAGGAACATCTTGGAGAAACATGCTTACTTTAACTGGCCTTTGGCTCAGTGATGTTTAGGAATGTGCAGAAAGTGCGTCAATTCAAACCTGAGTTGCAGTGACTTTTAACAATGTTGTGCTTTTAACCTTTAAATGAAATCCTCCTATGATTTTTACAGAGACCGTTTAGGTTCTGGGTGTATTTTTAGACTTCTATTAATAAGAATGTTAGTTGTTGTTTTCTACTCCAGCTTTTAGTTTCCACTGTAGCTCTGAGCATTAGCAATCCAATTTCCCCATTTCAATAGCTCTAGTGGGCTATTGGAGTCCTTTATGAAGGGGATCCCACACAATTTTTTTTGACATGTGACCCAAGAGGAGAAAAACACTTTTTTTTTCAGTGACTGTCATTGTTCAAAGAAGTAGCTGTGCTTGAGACATCTGAAACATTAAACAAATGGGTATTATGTAGGAGAACCTTGCACAGATCGTTCATCGCATCAGATGCAAAGAAGGGACAAATGGTATTTTTCTGCAGAATTGCAAACCATTCTCCTTCTACTAGTTAAAAACACGAAGCAGAGAGTAGGAATAAACGAACATTTCTTATCATAAATAATTATAAAGAGTAAGAAGTTTCAAGGGTCTGCATTAAATGTTTCATAAATGATTTTCTAGAGTTTTAAGGCAGAAAAGGCTTGTTTTTTTTCTGTTGCAGAAATTCAATGATTAAGGATCAATCATGGAAGATGACTCCTGTCTGTGTTTATGAACTTCCCACAGGCACTTGTTTGATCACAGTGTGATAGAGAAAGGTGGCCTAAGTGGTCCTACTGTATATCCTAATCTAGGATGTATCTCTTTATAGAACTCCAAAGCATAGGACTTGAATATGTCCGTGTAGAAAGTAGACACATACCTGAATGAAGTTTGAGCTGAAAAGGATGCATAATAGATGTCTACCAAGATGCTAGTTCAGTGACATGCTAATGATTTCTGTTTGGAATCATTAGAAAAGGAACAATAGAGCATTGTTTTTTCTTTCCAGTGAGGTAATATTTTTGGACACCATTGCTTGAAATATTGTGATCTCATTGGATATAAAAAGAAAATCGTACAACAGGAGAAAGTGTTGAACTGGAGGTAGAGTAATCAAAACTTTTGAGACATTTTAGCTGAGGAGAAAAAATCAGAAAGGTCAGCTTAATGTAATTATGGAGAAAATGAATTCAGCAAACCAAAATGTTTTGTTTTTATGTTAGGTCATTCTGGTTACATTTTGAGAACATGCAGTTTAATTAACAAAAATCTGTTTCTGTTTCAATATATCAAGATAAGTCTGAAAATATTAATAGTTTTCTGTCTTCCATTACATGTATCTATATTAAAATCTTGACAGTTTCTTAATACCGATGCTATTTGTTAGGTTGATTTGGAATACAGAGTTCAATAAATAATCTTGTTTTAGATTTCAGACATAATCTAGTTGAATATTTTGATAAATATACTGATAAATATTTCCCCAAAAGTGTAATTTTGTTATAAAAACACCCAAGTATTTCAGAAACTGTTACTTTGATCCTAAGTATGTTGACTTAACTAGATCTTGTACGGGGAGGCAGAAGGGGGGTGAAGTGTAAAGAACCATATACTGTAGTATTTCAGTACTAATATGGTATATTTTTCATCACATCCATATAATCTCATAAATTTCACTGAAGCCTTGCTTTCAAATTTCTACTTGTGCTCAGAAGTGTATGCGCTGCCTTTTTAAGAGAAAAAAGGTCTATTCCAGGAAAAGTGGAAAAAAACAAATCACAACTACCCAGCCTCATCAATTTTACTGCAGTACAATAGAAAAGAAAAGCCGCTCTTTGTATGCTTAATTCTCATGATATATCTTTTGATACATGGAAAAATCAGTTAAAATATTCCCAAACATGTACTCCTCTATAAGGGAAGAATTAATAGGCAGATTTAAAATATAATGATTGAGAAAAATGGAGGAAAACTGAATTTGTTTTAAAGAGGTCTTTAATACAAAATCTGGATCTGCAATAGTGCAATAGTAGAAGCAGATTCTTTGTGTGTGGGAAATCCCTTGAGGACTAGAATGAACAGCCTCAGAAAACCTTTCTTATTTCTTTCTTCATCGTAATTGCAAGTGTAGCAAAGCCATCACAAAAAGACATCCTTGCTCATTATTTCCTGCTTCATCCATGGGAGGCACAGTACCGGTAAATTCTCAACTTATATGACCCATTGCTTAGAGATCATTTGAAGTTACAATGAATCCCCAAAAAACTATTTAACAATCTGTTTTTGAAATTACGATGCTTGCCACTCCACCACCACCAGAGGTGGTATTCAACAGGTTCTGACCAGTCCTGGAGAACCTGTAACGGAAATTTTGAGTAGTTCAGAGAACCAGCAAATATCACCTCTGACTGGCCCCACCCCCATCTATTCTCTGTCTCCCGAGTCCCAGCTGATTGGCTGGGTCTTCTTTGGTTGCCCTGCACAGGAGAATGGAGCTGGAAAGCAGGTTAGTGGGGTGGGGAAGGAATGGAGATTTTATAGTACCGTATTTGCCGGCGTATAAGATGACTTTTTTGCCCTAAAAACATGCCTCCAAGTGGGGGGTCGCCTTATACGCCGGTAAATACATTGTCACTCGTGCAAGAGCGACGGGCGGAGCTCCGCAACTTGCGAAGCCCCTTCAAGCCCAGCCGGAGTCTCTCTTCCTCCTCCTCCCACCCACCCACCCACCCTCCGCCCGGCTGGGGCGCTTGCGGAGGCCAATCTGGAGGTGGGGTGGGGTGGAGCGGAGGGTCTCTGGCGGGGCCACTGGCCCAGCCAGCCCCGAGCCACGTAATGGCCCAGGGAGTGTGGGGGAGAAGGTGGTGGGGGTGGACTGTGGCGCCCTCCTTCTGGGCAGCGGGGCGGGGGCGGCAATTTGCTCCTCCCGCTTCTCCCTCCCTCTTTGAAAGACCGGGAGGGCTGTGCTTGGGGGGGGGGATGTCCTCAGGAAGTTCCTGATGGGACCCCGCTGGGCAGGGCCACCCAGCTCCCGAGCTGCTTTCCAGGGTCCCCTTGGGAAGAAAAGGGTCCGTGGGCGGTGGAAGAAGGCGAGCGCCTCCTCCCGCCCCTGTCCCGTCCCGTCCCTCCTCTTGTCCCCTCCTCCCCTCCCCGCTTAAGAGAGAAAGATCTGCCTCCCTGCACCGAAGCTCCACCCGGCGCCGCGTCTCGGCCAGCGCGCTGCGACTTGGGAACCGGCCAAGCGACTTTAAAAACCGAGTGGAGGCCAGAGATAGCCGGAATTACCCTCCACACACACACACACACACACAGAGAGAGAGAGAGAGAGAGAGAGAGTTGGCAGCTGTCCATCCCCCACCCTTGGAGTCCCGATGGCACGCACGCGGGGCTGTCACAAAGAAAGGGAGAGGAATTGAGTGCCAGCCTGAGAAAGGCGAAGCTGCCTCTCTAAAGCATTTTGGTGGCTTTGTAAGTTTGGGGAAAGGGGTTGGGGGTGTCAATCAAGAATTATATCCAGAATACCCCAAGTGTTACAACTCACTGTATTTGCGGCGTATGAGACGACTTTTTGCCTTGAAAAGCATGCCTCCAAGTGGGGGTCGTCTTATACGGCGAGTATATAACAAAACTATATTTTGAGTGGAAATGTTGGGGGCTCGTCTTATACGCCCAGTCGCTTATACGCGCAATACGGTAACTTTCTCCCAGGAGTGGAGAGGGAATAGAGATTTTCCCCTGCCACGCCCATCAAGCCAATCCACGCCCATCAAGCCACGCTCACAGAACCGATAGTAAAAAAATTGGAATCCTACCACTGTCCACCACCTCCCCAGTCATATAATTGCATTTTGGGCACCTGGCAGACAACAGATAATCAGAGTTGGAAGGGACCTTGTAGGTCATCTAGTCCAACCCCCCCCGCCCAAGCGGGAGACCCTACACCATTTCTGACAAATGGCAGTCCAATCTCTTCTTGAAAGTCTCAAGTGATGGCGCTCCCACAACTTCCAAGGGCAAGCTGTTCCACAACTCAATTCTACGTCTCCTAAAAAGGCTTTATGACTTCTTTTGGCTGGTTTCTAGAATTTACATCTGATTTCCAGCAAAAAAACAACCATTGGAGAAAATGGATTCACTTAAAGACCATCAGATTTGTTTAACAACCACCAGAAAAATGTATAAAAAATTAGGTCTAGTCGGGTGATGCCTCAACTTATGACTGCAATGATTTACAACCATAATTCTAAATACATTCATATGTTGAGGACTATCATGAGGCAGAAGTCCAGTCTACTTTTGTTATGTTATGATGAAATTCAGGCATGAAACCAGGGGATATTTCAACCTGGGTGCAACCCTGCCTTCAGGTCTTAATTAATATTTCATCTTTAGCGGTGGATTTTCCTTCTCTCGGGAACTAACTATAGAGAGCATTCAGAGTGTTAAGTCTACTGTGAAAAAAATAATTTAGTTCACAATAAATTTCACAAAAGAAATGCTTTGTCATCAGTGTACTAAGATGATCTTGGTTTTCATCAGGATAGCATCCATGGAGTGGAAATTTCCACGATGTTGGCAATCATATATATTATAAAACCAGCAATTAAATTTTCTTCTTCTGTATCTGCCCCATACATTTCACCACTTTCAACTACACTTACTTATCTAGGAGAGTTTGCTTAGAGCATGCTGTTGAACTAGACATTCTTGTTTAGGAAAATCAGATATGATCTCGTTTAAACCTCTGCCGAACATTAATCATATCAACTAAGCAAAGCAAAGAGGGTGTGTTTGTTCACTCATTCACAAAGATTCTTTTTATTCTTCTTGCTATACAGGTTGTTGTATAAAAGTTATTAATATTAACGTCATGACACTAGATTCTGCCATGTTCTCATAAGCCTGGTTCTTTGGTTCTACTGCCCTATTCATATATTCACCAACATTTTAATTTGCAAATGTGCTTTTAGTTATAGATGTTCTGACAGATGCCTACCTTGACATCTAGAGCAGAAGTGTGCAGCCTTTGACTGGCCATTCTGATGGATGGGTTCCTGCTTGTGCTTCTATTATTAGCTGGATGTCTTTGCTTGATCATTGTCCAGAAATTGGGAGCTCTAGGCTGATCCATAAATGCTTTCCCTCACTGCCTAACTACACCACGGAGCCTGGTTATATAATAAAAGTTAATTTAACATTAAGTAAGGTGAAGAGGTAGCCATTTGATTTTCTATTTATTTTTCTCACATTCATTTTTAAACATTATTATTTAACACTTTTTAAGAATATGCCACAATTTTGCCAGTCCCATTGATGATTTTTGTCCCATTTTCATTTTATGTATTAATTTATTTTTATTGACCCCTTTGAAGAATATATATCTATATCTATTTATCTCTCTCTCTCTCTCTCTCTATCTATCTATCTATCTATCTATCTATCTATCTATCTCTATCTCTATCTCTATCTCTATCTCTATCTCTATCTCTATCTCTATCTCTATCTTTCTCTGTCTCTCTATCTATCTATCTATCTTCAAAGGGACACACATGAAAAAAGAATAAAAAAAACAAGCAAAGAAAATAAATTTTTGAAGGAAAAATGAAAATGACAAGAGAAAGGCGAAGACTGAGAAAGTCATAGTTGGATGGAGTTCCTCAAAAGCAAAAAGGTAAGAACTTTAAGGAACAAAAGACAATGTGTGAACTTGTGTAGGGACATGATGGAAGCAAGGATGGTTTGCAAATATATATTTTTCCCTAGATAGAAAAATACAGAAAGATACATGAATGGAAATGGTGGAAAGATCTGCAAATAGGAATATAATGACTATAACAAAAAAAGCAAAGATAGTACCAATAGTGATAGGCGTAATTGTGGGTGTAAATCTGCAATGATATATTTATTATTATTAAACAGCTGCCTATTTCAGGCCATGGGGAAGGACTTGATAGATGGATGGATATAAATGCCAAATCCAGTCTACCTAAACATCTGGCTGCTTATGTAACCAGCCATAATTATTTCAAGGTTCCTTGATCAGTGAAGCATTATGCCAGACTTGCGGGTGGGGGATGCTACCGGGAGAACATCTTATACAAGTTTTCCTTGTGTGATGTGGCTAGCATTATTTTTTTGTTCCGCTCCCATACCAATTAACATTGGTCCAGATTTATATTGTACCCAAAATCCTTAGTCCAGGTCACCATAGTTTCTTTTACCTGTTCTTCATGCATCTTACAGTCCAGCAAATATTTATAATTTCTCCTTAGTTTGTCTTCTGGATCTAACAGAATTTTATCTAATACCGAATCATGCATATTAATTCCCTGAAAAGGAGATGACTTCTTGATCATCTGATATAAAAATGAAGATCCCCCACTCTTGATTCAGCAACTTTATTTGTAAATTAAAATATAAAAGGTTAAATGAGACCCTGTCAGAAACATGAACTCATGTATTACAGAGTCATCAGCAATATAATATTTCCAGGGTTATATTTCCTGTAGTTCAACTGCAGAAATAGCCATTAGAAGTAGCTTATTTTATAACGTATTATGTATACAATGCATTGTGTTATATTCCTCCTCCTCCTCCTCCTCCTCCTCCTCCTCCTCCTCCTCCTCCTCCTCCTCCTCCTCCTCCTCATCCTCCTCCTCTACTCACCACTGCTACCACCAGTACAAAAGGCTTATTTTATATAGCGTACTAAGAGAAATAGACGAATGGGTACTGTTTTTTCTGGCGTGAAAAGATTAGAATTTATGTTTCTTCTTCCAACTGTATCACTATTGACCTCTGGGACTTCTGCCAGACATGGTCCTATTTTTATAAATCTTGATACCAGATTTCCTTTGAGTCTTTGGCCTCTTGTGGAAAGGGGACTTTTGCCTACTTTTACTGTTGTTAAATAGCAGCTTTGGCTCAAAGTTATTGCAGGGTGGAAATGAAAGCAAAGGAGGTTCAAACAACACAGAAACAAGTTTCTGCACATCTTTTTCTGCGCTAATTATTTCTCCATTGGGAAATAATCTAAAAAGCAGCCTCAAGATATCATGATGGCAAGGACATTTTATGTCCTACTATTGAAACAATAAGAATCTCAATTTCTTAATGAAAAAAAAAAGATATTTCCAATTGATATAATTTTGAAGACAAAGCTTAAATGTAGAGATGTATTTTTTCCTAGGCATTCAACATTATGTGACTGTCATTTTAAAAATTTCTATGGAATTTCAGCACTGCTATATAGAAGAAACAATCTACTATAGTATAGGATTTTCTTTCTGGATGAAGTGAAAAAGGCAATACCAAAGTTGTACTGTACTGGTCTGTTGATTAGATATATTTCAAGAAGTAGATAGATGATAGATGATGAATGGGGAGGGAGAAGGAGAAAGAGAGATCATTATATTTAATTTTGAATGGTGGGGTTGAGTAAGGTTGCAGATGGTATGACTTATAACACTGAAAGAGAGGAAGAGAAGAGAAATGAAGTGGGTGGCAAGGTTAAATAGATAAACAATTTGACATAGTTTCAGTTTTAATGCTTAAAAAGCTTAATAACTTAATAAGCAAAAATCCCACAAGTATGCTAGAATTCCAATACAGAATTATAAGGCTGGATTTCTACAATGTACTAAACCAGAAACTTGAGTTTGCAAGGCCTACATGCTACAGTGTGCTATTCTGGCTTAATGTAAATGACTTGATTTGTACAACATACTAACACAATGAATTTCCATAACAAGGTGAACTATAAATTAATAGTCCAGTTTACATTTTAGTCTTGTATAATATATTGAGCATGTCATGCCCCTCTCGGAATCTGAATCCAAGGAGGAAGACGAACAGCTGACAAGGAGCAGGAGAGTGGCTCTGTTTGCTGTGGAGGAAACTGGGGAAAGGAAAAGACAGGCTGGGCAGAGCAGGGAAGAGGTAGAACAAGCGAGAGGGAGTTCAGAGGAAGAGCAAGGCCTACCCCCCACTTCATCCTAGGGCATGTAGGGAAGAACAGAGAAGAGAGCAACGTGGGTTGTGTGGCTTATGAGGGAGGAAAGGGCCCTGATTCCCTTCACAAGGCACACCAGGGGGTGGTGTATAAAGGAGAGGCAAGTGGGTGGGGTGGCTTTTGGGAACAAATGTTGGATTTATCTTATGTTGGCTGCGGTTATCTGAGTTCCTGGCATCCTCCCAACTGGTTTGATTTACTGCCATATTACTTCACTTCTGGAACTCCTTATCTTGCCCTGCCAGATTTATTACCTTATCTTGCCTTGTTGGATTTATAGTTTAAAGTTTTCTGTTTACAACATTTGAATCTGCAGCCAAAGGCTTTTGCAGGTTCTTGGGAGAGTTTTTCTCCAGACCAGAAGGTAACCGGAACATTGTGGGCAAAGTTGGAGCTAATAAAAGGATCCAGGCTTATTCTCTGACTGTGTTGCTTTTATGCCATGCCCAGAGTCATCACAGAGCAAATCCAAGCAGTCTGGGTAAATATAATGGATAAGTATTAATGCTGAAATTATTAAGGAAGCCCAGAAAAGCTCTTCCTACCCTGATCCATATAAGCATCCAGGTAATGGCTTATAGATTGTGGTTTAACTAGAATTCTGGTGGAATTTGGAATTATTTAAAAAAAAAATATTGATCCCTTCCTTTCCATCTCCTCAGCTATCACACAGGATTGATTGGCATCTGTTGATTGGCACCAATCTCCTTCTTGCCTACTTTGTTTTTTCTAGCTTGCTGATTGTAGAATGTTTTTGTAGTGATACACCACATAATCTTACCCCAGGGGTGGGCAACTACCAATGGACTTCAATTCCCAGAATTCCTGAGCCACCCATGCTGACTCAAGCATGACTTTGGCAAACTTCCTAGGAACTTTTGTGTTACCCATGTGTGGTGCATTTAAACAGAAAGCATCAGAAATAGCTCTGTGGTTTAGCTTCCATTTTCCATTCTCTTCAGTAGATAACTTCCCCCCATAATGGATAGATCAAGGATCAAGATATTTAATTAGAAAGAACAAGGTCAAAGCTTGCTAATTATTTTAGCATGGGTTAAACAGAAAAGTTTCCTTGATGAGAGTTTTATTGTTTAGGAGACAGCTCTTAATCGTAATTAAACCTCAGATTCAAATGTGTAGAAAAAAATAGAGATGTGCTGAGGTTCTTCTTTTTAAATGGCTCCAGAAGTTTGTATGTATTATACCTTCAACTGAAGAATTTTATTCCTCCCTTGTTCCTTTTGAAGGACAGATGTTAGAGAGATGTTAATGAAGAGGAGACATAGGAGTACTGTACAGCAGCTGATACTTCATGTCCTTTTAATGATACATTGAGGTCTGGGACAGATATTCTATATTAGGTGAGCATGGTAGTTGATTAGTAAACCTTTAGAAGAGCTAGACTGTGTAAGAGGAGCAAAAGATTCATCCATGTTCTCTTTGTGGCATTTTCCAAACCAGGTTCTAAAATTACTGTTCTTATTTAAGACACAACAGAGTTCATCACCTCAAAGGGGCCAAGTTAGAGTGGTGTGTGTGTGTGTGTGTGTATGTATGTATGTATGTATGTGTGTGGGTGTGTACACACACACACACACACACACCTCTCTCTATACATATATTTGCATCTCTCTTTCTCTCCTCTCTTTACACACACACACACACACACACACACACACACACTGTATACATTTATGTTAACTTAAGGGTTATCTAGATTTTTTTCTAGGCAGGATTTAGACCTCGGCATAGAAGAAGAGGACTTGGCCCTTTGTGGATGAGCTCTGTTGTGACTTAAATAAGAGCAGTAATTTTAGGCTTCTTGGTGGTCTTTAACACTGCTGACCACTATGTTCTTCTGGAGTACCTGGAAAAGTCGAGGAGGTAGAGGCACCATGCATGCTGCAGTGCTAACAATGCTTCCTTCTTGGGTGGTTTCAGTTGTGGGGGATGAAGAAAGAGCAGTCCAGTGGTTGTTCTCTTGTGGAATGCTGTAGGGTTTGTCTTTCTGCCCTTGCTTTTAACATCTACATGAAAATAACAAGCAAACAGGCAAACAAACCTGCTGCTTGGTGCTAAAAAAGACAACATGCTAATGCAGCAAAGAGAAAGCAAAGCTACTCAAAGCTATGTAGCTTCGGTCAAAAAGAGAATCCTGTGTTCCACCAGGAAATTATGGAGAGTACGACTGAAGCTTGAGTTGGTTGAAACATGGGCAGAAAATATCTCTTTACTTCTTTTTAGTACAGCCTTTTCCTGCCTCCAGAATTGACTCTGACAGATGTGACAATGGACAATGCCTAGAGCCAGGAGTGAATTCCAAGTCTCCTCACATCTGCTCCAAGAGACAGTGGAGGGACCACTCCCATGCAATGCATGCCCAAGTTAGTGCTTGGAACATCTGGCTTGAGCTAGTACAGGGAGAAATAAACAAGCAGTAAACTTTTGGGCCATTTGTTTACTTCATATGTCAGTAGGCAAAATAATACAAAAATTTTAAAAAAACCCAAAGGGAATAGAGTAGGAGAATTGGCAGTTGTTTCTGCATTGTGTTTGCAAGGTCATCTCTGTGGCTTTCTACATTTCTTTTCCTATCTCCAGAATTGAATTGACCTTTTCCCACTAACTGGATGTTTTCAGGGAACCAACACAATTCGTTTTACAATTATGAGCAGGGTTCCTTTAAGATTATAGCTTCACTTGCAACTGGTGCTTATACTTTGTTTTCCTTCACCTCATAATCTGGGGGAAAAAATCAAATTTTTGTACATTTTAAGCCTCACTATTACATGCTTGAAACTACTTCTGCATTTGCCATTATCACAACTATATACCTGACCAATATCAGTGGCATAATTATAATTTTCAATCTCTTCTGGGAATAATTAACATTGAAAAGAAAAGAGAATAAGTTAAGCTCTTGTTAAATTATATCACTATTTCATTCAGCTCTTAAATGTTGGGTTTAAAATTTATATGGCTATCTTTTTTATGTTACTATAAACATTAGCCATCCATTTCTACTTCTCTTTAGACTATGAAGGGTTATTTGAGCACATTCTTCTTCTTTCACATTATGGTAAAAAAAAAAAAACCCTGGCTTTGAAAACTCTTCAGTCTTGTTCACTTTGCCTTTCTTCCATTTTGTGGCTTTGAAAAACTTCAAAGGCATCAGAAATCCTGAGGAACTGTGAGGCACAGAAGGAAGATGTGAAGGAAGGATTAGGTTCTGGCAAATGTCATCTTCAGTGCCAAATTAAGGATATGCTGTAGGACAGTGGTTCTCAACCTTTTCTTCAAGCTGGGCCCCCTTTTGCGGCCATGGACCCTGGCCATAAAACCACCAATTCCTACTGCCAAGATGGCGCCGATGACAGCTGCCTCGGTGAAATGCTCTCTAATGGTTTCTTTATTCCTTATTATTATCTGCAATTCACTATGGATTTCATACTCACGAGACCATCTGCTAAGAATTAGGCAATGTTTCCTTAAGGAGCAGCTTTCTGATTCCTCACCCCCACCTGTCTTTGCAAATGTGGAGGAGATTCTAACTAATTCCCCGGCACTATGGATTACAACAAAGAAAACAAAGAAGTGGCAACGCTGAAAAAGGAGACGAGATAAACAAGCAGGAATTTTAAACAGACTAAGAAATAGGGGGAAAAAAACTCCTCTCCCTTCAATCTTTCTGACTAATTCACACTCACTTGCTAACAAGATGGATGAAATTCATCTCTTAAATAGATGGAATTCTGATTTTTACAATTCAGCTGTTCTTTGTTTTACTGAAACCTGGCTTAATCCATAAATTCATGGGGACAACACCATATACACCCCAGGATTTCAGACATTTAGATCAGACAGAATTGAAGAGACATCAGGTAAAACAAAGGGTGGAGGATTATGTTTATATATCAACAACAGCTGGTCTCAGGATATATCTATAATATATAAATTCTGTGATGAAAACTTAGAATCTTTACATATCAACTGCAAGCCATTTTATTCCCCACGTGAGTTCTCATCATTTCTTCTAATAGGTGTATGTTCCTCCACAAGCCTGTGTAAACAAGGCATTACAAACTTTTGCTGATCAAATTATGGAGGCTGAAGTCAAACACCCAGGTTCCCTTCCCATCATTTTAGGAGATTTCAATCAAGCAAATTTAAGGAAAGAGCTCCCAAAATATTTCCAGCATGTAAATTGTCCCACCAGAGGCAAAAACATTTTAGACCACTGCTACACAACAGTAAAAGATGTTTTACCATGAGCAGCTGTGGGACATTCTGACCACTGCATGATTCACCTTGTACCTGCCTACAGACAAAGACTTAAAACCATCAAACCAACAATTAAATCAGTGAAGACTTGGTCGGAAGAGGCAAAACTGAAACTCCAGGCCTGCCTTGATTGCACTGATTGGAATGTTTTTGAAGATGCCTCTGCAGACCTAGATGAGCTCACAGATACTGTAACATCATATGTCAGCTTCTGCAAAGACTTATGTGTACCAACAAGGAACCTGCAAATATTTGGTAACAATAAACCTTGGTTCACAGCTAAACTTAAGCAGCTATGTCATTCCAAAGAGGAAGCCTACAGAAAAGGTGACAGGATGCTATACAACCAGGCCAGAAACATATTAACAAGAGAGATCAGAGCAGCAAAAAGAAGCTACTCTGAAAAGTTAAGGAATCAGTTCTCAACAAATGAACCAGCAAACATGTGGAAAACTCTTAAAAACTTCACTGGTTTCAGCAAACCTCCTTCCCAGGCAGAAGGAAACCAACAACTAGCAGATGACCTGAATGTGTTTTACTGGAGGTTTGAAAGGAAACTACAGCCACCTATCTCCACAACCCACATTTCAAACACACCAACAACAGCCAATCCTCCTACAACTGGCCCCAGCCCATTGGGTTCACAACCTCTGGTAATCACAGAAAAAGAAGTGCAAGATCTATTACACAGACAAAAACCAGGAAAAGCACCAGGGCCAGACAAGATAACTCCTTCTTGCTTAAAAGTCTGTGCTGACCAATTGGCCCTATCTTCACCCGAATCTTCAATAGATCACTAGAGATGTGTTCCTTCCTGCTTCAAATGCTCTACTATCATCCCAGTGCCAAAGAAGCCCTCTATCAAGGAACTGAATGGCTACAGACCAGTTGCTCTAACATCTGTAGTTATGAAAATCTTTGAAAGGCTTGTGCTGTCCCACCTGAAAACCATCACGGATCCGCTGTTAGATCCCATGCAGTTTGCATATCGAGCAAATAGATCAATAGATGATGCTGTTAACATGGCTCTGCATTACATCCTACAACACCTTGAATCTCCAAATACCTATGCAAGGGTCCTCTTTGTAGACTTCAGTTCAGCATTCAATACCATCATTCCAGACATTCTTCTAAGTAAATTAAACCAACTAGCGGTACCTGAACACACTTGTAAGTGGATCATAAGCTTCCTAACAGACAGGAAACAGCAGGTGAAGCAAGGGAGAATCACATCTGATACCTGTACAGTCAGCACAGCCCCCCCCCCCCAGGCTGTGTGCTTTCTCCACTTCTCTTCTCCCTATATACCAATGACTGCATCTCAAACAATCCATCTCTTAAAATACTGAAGTTTGCTGATGACCCAACAGTGATTGGTCTCATTCGAGACAACGACGAATCCGCATACAGACAGGGTTATACAACTTGCCTTGTGGTGTAACTGGAACAAGCTGGAACTGAAAACACTCAAAACCGTAGAAATGGTGGTAGACTTTAGAAGAAACCCTCCCATACTACCAGCTCTTACAATACTAGACAACACCGTATCAACAGTAGAGACCTTCAAATTTCTAGGTTCTACTATATTGCATGACCTAAAATGGACACCTAACATTAAAAACGTCATCAAAAAAGCACAACAAAGAATGTTCTTTCTGCACCAACTCAGGAAGCTTGAACTGCCCAAGTAGCTGCTGATCCAGTTCTACAGAGGAATGATTGAGTCTGTCATCTGGACCTCTACAACTGTCTGGTTTGGTTCTGCAACCCAACAGGACAGACACAGACTTCAGAGAGTAATTAGGACTGCAGAAAAAACAATTACTACCAACCTGCCTTCAATCGAGGACCTGTACACTGCACGAGTCAAAAAGAGGGCTGTGAAAATATTTACAGACCCCTCACATCCCGGACATAAACTGTTTCAACTCCTTCCCTCAAAACAACGCTATAGAGCACTGCACACCAGAACAACTAGACACAAGAACAGTTTTTCCCCAAAAGCCATCACTCTGCTAAACGAGTAATTCCCTCAACCCTGTTCAACTATTACAAAGTCTGCACTACTATTACTGTTAATCTTGTCATCACTCCTTATCACCCATCCCCTCCCACTTGTGACTGTATGACTGTAACTTTGTCGCTTGTATACTTACAATTTATATTGACTGTTTCCTAGTATGATTGATTGCTTATTGTACCCTATGACTATCATTAAGTGTCGTACCTTATGATTCTCGACTCCTGACGAATGTATCTTTTCTTTTATGTATACTGAGAGTATTTACCCCAAGACAAATTCCTTGTGTGTCCAATCACACTTGGCCAATAAAGTATTCTATTCTATTCTATTCTATTCTATTCTATTCTATTCTATTCTATTCTATTCTATTCTATTCTATTCTATTCTATTCTATTCTGTTCTGTTCTGTTCTGTTCTGTTCTGTTCTGTTCTATTCAATTCTATTCAGGACTCAAGATTTAAATCATAACATTTCTTCAAGCTTTTCTGGACCCTTTTTGATGACATTGTGGCCCCCCCAGAGGTCGCAGACTACAGGTTGAAAGCCGTAGTTCTAGGACACACCTAAAATGTTTCTCCTACATCATTATCAGATGAAGGTATTCAGCAGGTTCTGACCAGTTTTGGAGAACCAGTAGCGGAAATTTTGAGTAGTTCGGAATACCACCTCTGACTGGCCCCACCACATCTATTCTCTGCGTCCCAAGTCCCAGATGATTGGCTGGGTCTTCTTTTGTTGCCCTGCACAGGAGAATGGAGCTGGAAAGCAGGTTAGTGGGATGGGGAGGGAATGGGGGTTTTACAGTATCCTTTCCCTGGAGTGGAATGGGAATGGAGATTTTGCAGTATCCTTCCTGTCATGTCCACCAAACCATGCCACCAAGCCATGCCACACCCACCAAGGCACACCCACAGAACTGGTAGTAAATTTTTTTGAATCCCACCACTGATCACTATCTCAGGAGAAGAAAGTTAGGGATGGATGATCCTGAGTCATTTAAAAGTATGTTTTTAATAGGATTCCTAGAAAAGTTCCAAAATTCCTCAAAACATGATTTATAGGCCACTATAAATATAGGCCACTTTGTGTTTGCATTATGGGTTTTAAAAAATATTTTGCTAATAAATCATCAAAGAAAAAAGCATTGGTTCTTGTGGTTGGTTAAAGATGATGAAGGCTGAGATATATGGAGCCTACCACAGTTATTGTATATATAATTTTTTCCGATACATCTTGAAGGATACCTGTGGTCTCTGGGGGGTTTGGTTCTTGCCAGTAGCAAGAGAAAATTAAAATGATAAACTAATAAAAAATGCAACAGTGCAAAACCCAAAGTAGTAATGGCCAACTCAAAGATCTGGTTTAACGCCAGTACTGTCCACATGGAGAGGGCAGCTCAACAGTAACTTTGCTACTTTTGTATGTGTGTCAACATTATTAGGGACATATGCAAGTGATGGGGCTTTGATTGTGGTGTTACGTTTGCCATCTTGACTGGCCCTGTGGAAACCACTCATGAGCCTGACTAGCTCATAGCCTTAACAATAGCTTAACAGTTGACTCCCAAGGCAAGAATGGATCAGATTCTTTTGGTCTTGCAGAGAAAAGTTAACACCTGGCTTTTCTGGAAGGCCTCCCTTGATTATTAAGTGACTAGGATATGATATTCAACATTATGGTGTTTTTTAAAAATCATATTGCTACTCTGCATTGCATTTTGATATTGTACACCACTAATATGAATACCCTCACACAGCCCACACCTGCAAAAATGGTAATAGCAATGTAACAGGAGGCACATTCTCTTACAAGTACTACTGGGTATTTGAGATACACACCCTTTCTGATTCACTTGAAGGTATAATTCCACAAGACACACATTCATAGTTCAGTGCCTTTCTCCATAAGATGGTGAGCCTTGCCTTCTACAGAAAACATCTGCCCCTGCTTCTACAGTCAGTTCTTTTGAGGTTAAAAAAAAAAGGGTGAGCCTTCTAATCTTGTCTGGGTTGTTGACTCACTTTCATCTCACCTCATCTAGTTATTTGCTTTTGAATGGCTTAACAAATCAAAGAATAAAAAGACACTAAGTCATGTAAAGCCGCACCACAGAGCAACCTTTATAGATAAAACTTCCAGTTCTCCTGGCAGGACTTAAAACAGAGACTGGCTGTGTCTGGTCCTCCTGTCCTCCCATGCTTGACAAGCAAATGGGATGTAGAACTGAATAGCATCCGAGAACCACAAGATGCTCATTGCTCAGCGCCTAACTTGGAAGTGAGCAAAATTGTCATGCCCCAGGTGGAGACTGACTCTGAGGGAGAGGAGGAACAGCTGACAGGGAGTCGAAGTGTGGCTCCGGAGGTTGTGGAGGAGGCTGGGGAAAAGCAGAGGCCAGCTGAGCAGTCACAGAAGGACCCAGGCCCATATCCTCTCCATCCTAGGGCACGCATGGAGGAGAGGATAAGGGAGAGATGTGGTCAACTCGGGAGGAGAGGGCCTTGATCATCTTCATGGGCTGCAGCTGTGACAACTGAATAAGAGGTTGGACATGCATATGGGAGAGTGCTGGAAACAAAGCATGGAAATATCTCTAGTTTATGGTTCCTCTCTGAGTTTGGCGTCCTTCCCAGTTTGTGTTATCTGTGGATGTCCTCCAGCCCTTATCTTGCCTGGTTTGTGTTGCTTTTTTCCTTCTTCTTGTAACTGTTTGTGTGGGAGTTTTTTGTCTTCCATCCAAAATATTTGGAGCTTGGAAGCAAAGTGAAGGAATAAAAGGGGCTTCATCTGTTTTCTGTGGCTGTGTTTGTTTTGTATCCCACCCTGGGTCATCACAAGAATACCTTTCTTCTTCCTTCAGTACCCAAAACTTGGGTGGAAGAAGAAAGCATCCAAATTAGAAGGATTGTTATTTTAAAATGTCTGAGTGGTACAAATAATACACAGTTAATGTGTTTTATTGTTTGTAAGTGCAGTCTGACCTTTGCTCAGTGCTGGGCTTTTCTCAGAGCACAAGGAAGATCATGTGGGAAAAAGTACATTTTCAGACATTTAGGCCCCAAGCCATTTAAGGACTTGAAAGGCAAGGATTACCACCTTGCAGACAGTTTAGAATTAGTGTAACGTAGCTCCACCCTGATAATCCAGCCCAAATTCCAGCAGCTGAAACTCTTCAATAGTAGAACTTTCTGAAGCAAAATTTCAAAGCAGCTCCTATATACAGCATGTGTATCTATTATAGGCAATAGCACTTAGACTTACATACCACTTTATAGTGCTTTACTGCCCTCTCTAAGCGGTTTACAGAGTCAGCATATTGCCCCCAACAATCTGAGTCCTCATTTTACCCACCTTGGAAGGATGGAAGGCTGAGTCAACCTTGAGCCTGGTGAGATTCGATCTGCCAAATTGCAGGCAGCTGGCTGCAGCAGAAGTAGCCTGTAGTACTGTGCTCTAACCACTGCACCACTGAGGCTCATATATAGTATAATATATAAGCCATGAACCTGGAGTTTATAATTCAGAGTGGCTGGGCTAATCAGCTGTTGTGCCAGAAGTATTATCAAGATTTTTGTATGTGCTTCTGGAGATTGTTCCTGAAGGACATCACACTAAGACCTGGGACTGAGACTGCGCACTCTTTTAAGACTCCCTGAGCACCATTCTTCCCAAATTTATAGTTTTACGGATTTGCTTATAGATAAGTGATGGGATATAGGATGAAGAGATATCTGTTTGTAACCTTATAGAGGGTCAAGAATTACTAAATTTGTCTGTACAATGAAGGTTGGAAATAAAGTATTTATCTCTTTCTCTGTGTTTGCTTTGCTTTAGTTGCAACTAATGCAATTATAATTAATAAAAATCATATTTAAAAAAACAACATTGTGAAATTAACATCCTGTTTAACTTAAATAATCTTAAACATTATTTAGAAATTGACCTTGTTTGATAGGCTTTTAAATTTTTTTTGGTACTGGTAAAGTTAGAAAAGTCTGGAGAAGCTCTGTCTCTGAATATGAACCTCTCTATCTAGGTGTAATGGCCAACAGGGCAGCGTATTTAAAAAATGTCCTCACTGCTGAGGTCAATTTGTGCAGCACATGAGAAAGGCCCTTCTTTGAACTTAATCCCAAATTGTGGAATCTGCCCCCTCAGTAACTGTGCTCAGTTCTTCTTTCCTTATTGTGAAAAGCAACCAGACATTTTTCTTCACTTTCAGCTAATTTATAATTGATTTAAAACATTTTTATCAATTGTTAAAGACACTTTGATTGCCCTCTGGGTTCCTATATAAATTGAATCTGTATTCCTCTATTTCAATCATATATCTGGCTCAATATGCATCTAGGTATAGACTCAATCTATGCCACGTGATTATGGAATCATGGCATATTTAAATGAAACCAAAACTCCCACACAATTTTAAGTAGAATGAAAGTTACTCTTGATTTATCTGCATCAGATGAATTATGCTGTTGGAATCTGTATTGTGAATGGCCTTGATAGAATTAATTCCTGCTGCTTTTCCATTAATGAATAGCCATGTTGTGCTTTGTACAGTTTGAGCTGTAGTCAAACATAACCCAAGCAAGAAGAGAAAGTTCAGTTCCATTTCAGTGCAAAGAACAGTAGTTTTATGTTGTTGCAAATTATTCCTTAATATAAAAAGACCTTTTATGCTCAGACTGTTTTAGCTGAAATCAAAGACCCTTATCTCAGAGGAGACTTCCGTCATTAAACTGGAAGTACATTATATCTGGATCATTTTGCCCCTAATCTTTGGTTCTTCATATAATTCTAGGGAATATTTTTGTATCTATAGTGAGAAGTTGAGGGTAAGAATTATTTTCGAAAAGCTTTCAGAGATTAAAAAAAACAATTGCACTGAACAACTGAACAAATCAATGAGATTTGGAAAGGAAATAGAATTTCCATCTCAGAGGAAATACACCATCTCCCTATACCACACTAATTTATATTTGACTCTGCAAATATTTTCCAGAATTTTTTTTTTATATTTTGATGCAAGCTATTTCCAAGAAGTCACAGTCTTTCTTTAAGGTTAATTTCTTTTACATGTATCTTTTTGCCTTTTACATGTATCTGGCAATTACTATTGCCAAAGTAATTTCGTACTTTGAAACTAGGAACTGTGTCTCGTGGAATTACACAGTGAAATAATTAATACAATTAATTTGTATCTTATTGAAACATCAGGTTCAGTTGGCTATATTTATTAGAATCTGATTGGCTGGAACAGCTAACAACAGTTAAATAACATTGCTTAAATCATCATTTGTCAATTCTTGTTAGATATTATTATCTTGTGTTCTCATGTAAGTACATGCATCTATTGTTATGGAAGTAAATGAGATCCAGTTAACCAATATTAGATTCCCACCAAAAGAGATACTAACTTTCTGTAGAATATTAAATATTAAATATATTTAATATTCATAAAGATAATAGTCTTTAAGCAACATATTTGCCTTTTTGTCAATTATAGCATTACATTTCTGCTTGAAAGCAACATTATAAATCCAGTTTTCTAGGAATGCAGACATATACATGTGCGGGGGACGAGCGGTCTGCCACCTCCAAGTGGTGTCCCCTGGATGCGCGAAGCCGTTAAACGCTGACCGTAACTGAGAGCAGACCCTCCGACGACAGGCTCACGCGACAGGCCGGCTGGAGTATTCAAATGCCGCATCAACATGGTGGAAACGTCCACTACAGAACACACGCCCAACATCGATCGCGTCAGGAACGAAGAAGTGCGTAGACGATTCAACGTCGTGCCCATCCCCATGGTCATGAGGCAGTCCCGGCTACGATGGTTCGGCCATGTGAGTCGCGCCAAGGAAGAATCCATCATCAAATCTGCGATGAAGGTGACTGTCGGAGGCGCGAGACCGCGTGGTAGACCTAAGCAACGCTGGATGGACACGATCAAGGCCGACCTAGAGATCGCGAAGGCAGACCTGACATACGTGGCAGACAGAGAGGCGTGGAAGCAATACTCAAGGACGTTAGCAGACCTCGCCAGAGCGCGAGACAAACGCTGAAGAAAAAGAAGAAGAAGAAGACATATACATGTGCACAGATATATAAACACACACTTCTTTCCCATGACTTGCACCTCATTTTATGATTCCCTTGGCAAGAGATCAAGTTTCTCCTTGGGGGTGATCCTCATATAATCTTGAAAACGAGCTTGATTTGCCAGTATGCAGAACTATTGCCAGCATGCAGGAGCTGAACTATTGAACATAAAAGATAAAGGAGGTTTGGTAGTGGCCCCTCCTTTTCCAAGTAAAATATAATAAGAATTAATTAAAAAAAGAAAAAGATTTAAAAAAAAATAACTAAAAGGGAGTCTCTGGCTTAAAATATTATAAAGTCAAAAAGGAGAAAAGAATAGATAAAAAGAAGAGAAAAAAAACCAGTCCAGTTTCAAAATATAAGATCATGTGTAGAAAATCCAGCAATGAAAAAATATATATATTACTTTGATATTCCCGTTTAAAATCGCCGCTTAATCAATTCTGTCAAAACTTTTACAGATTCTTTCTTTTCCTTAGGGTGTCCTTTCAAATCTTAAAATAAAAAAAAAGTTCTCACCAAACCGGCACACTCTCTCTTTCCGTTCTCTTCCGTTTCAGAGCTGTCCCAACTTCAGCAGCTTTAATGGCTGCCTCTTTGCCGCTGGCAAAAAGAGCTTCTCCTGGATCTACCAGGGACTTTGCGGTATCCCTGGGATCGACAGGATGCGCTCTTTACATTCACTGTCTCTTCGGGATGGTTTAGATCCGATTGGACCGTCCAGGAGCAAAGATATCAGCAGTGATCTCAGACCTCCAAGATCGCATGCCGTATCATCGCGACGCCAGCTCCACCCTCTCCCACAACGAATATCTTCTATTTTCTTGGAACACGGGAAATAATCTGGAGAAAAGCAAGAGCAAACAACTGGAGGTCCTAAACTTCCCCTCCCCAGCTGCTTCCTTTTTAAAATCCCACATCCTTGTGTGGTGGCTATCAAATAGAAAGATCTCAGCAAGGGATGGCAATATCAGCACATTAGGAGGGAGAATCACATATTTCTTGAATGTAGCAGTTTCCTTATTTCTGTTTCTGGGATAATTATGTGTTTATTTGGAAGAATTGTGTTCAGTGGAGTTTAGGCTGACTAAACGCACATAGGATTAGAATCATAATTCTCATCATAGATGTAGAATTACATTCTAAATTTAGTTAACTTGACCCTGGTATCATTATAAATTTGACACATCCCTGCTGATATCAATTTAGGCAAATTTATTTAGTGGTTAGATTTATTTACAGCCTCAAGGCAATGCAAGAACCCAATTATGGGATAAAAAAATGATAATGCAATAATAATGATTCATACAATTAATTCAAAGAATATACAAGCACTCGTGCTGCCAATGGCTTTGCAAGGGAAAATATGGGTTTTTATATGCCTCTAGAAGGCCAGGAAGTGAGAAAATGCCAGGGAGTTCCAGAATCCTGCCAAAGTTCTCATGCCTGCCAAGGCCAGGCAAGTATACAGGAACACAGATCCAATAATGGTGTGTCGTTCCAAATGGCAACAAGATCCTGGCAGCTGGTTCTAAGTAGCCTTGGTTGCAAATTTGGCTCATTTAGGAGATTGTGGTCCTTGATTCTCAAATAGCCAAGCAACTTCTTTGCTCTGTTTTCCAAAGCTGTGGTGCACCTTGAGTCTAGGCACTCTGCCAGGATCTCGACTCTCATCTACGTCTGCCCTTCTTACCTCTTTCCTGTTCATTGCCTGCCTGGTTTAGCTCAGGTGATTGATTGTGTCTGACTTCATAAGTTGGCAGCTAATTGGATCTGACCTTTCAGCTTCTAATACAGAGGAGAGTATATCACTACACAGAGAACCCTGTTCACTTTCGCAAGATCCACAGGCTAAAATACATCCCAGGTAACATTGTAAGATGTCACCTCTTTCATCACATCTGTCCACCTGGCTTCTAACTTGGAACAAATGCAAGCAAATTGCTTGACTCCTGCCAATCGCAATCTGCACTAAATCTAATTTCCAACCTGTCCTTCTCTAAAAGGGTGGGGGAGACACTCAAAGTGACACTGCTGGTTCACATAGATGCAATAAAAGCTGTGATGACCCAGGGTGGGATACAAAATAAACACAGTCACAAAAAACAGGTGACGCCCCTTTTATTCCTTCACTTTGCTTCCAAGCTCCAAATATCCTTGACTGGAGACAAAAAACTCCCACATGAGCAGTTACCAGAAGGAGGAAATGCCGTTTAAATTATAAACAGTAAAAAACAACACAAACCAGGCAAGATAAGGGCTGGAGGATGTCCACAGATAACAGAACACACACTGGGAAGGACGCCAAACTCAGAGAGGAACCATAAACTAGAGATATTTCCACACTTTGTTTCCAGCGTTTGCCCTTACACATGTCTGACCTCTTATTCAGTTGTCACAGCTGCAGCCCATGAAAAGGAGGCCCTCTCCTCCCAAGTAGACCACATCTCTCCCTTATCCTCTCCTCCCTGCGTGCCCTAGGATAGATAGGGGATGGGCCTGGGTCCTCCTCTGACTGTCCAGCCTGCCTCTGCCCTTCCCCAGCCTCCTTCACAACTTCCGGAGCCACACTTCGACGCCCTGTCGGCTGTTCCTCCTCTCCCTTAGAGTCAGTCTCCACCAGGGGCATGACAAAAGCAGAGAAGGGGTGTCTCTTTATTGCTCATACAACCACAAAGTGCAGGCGGTCCTCGACTTACAACAGTTCATTTAGTGACTGTTCAAAATCCCAACACCACTGAAAAAGGTTACTTATGACCATTTTTCACACTTATGACTGTTGCAGCATCCACATGACCAAAATTCAGATGCTTGGCAATGGACCTATATTTAGGATGGTTACAGCGTCCTGGGATCCGGTGATCATCTTTTGCGACCATCTAACAAGCCAAGTCAATGGGGAACCCACTTAACAATTGTGTTATCAACTTAACAATTGCAATGCTTAACAACTGTGGCAAGAAAGGCTGCAAAACGGGAGGAAAGTTCCTTAACACATGTCTCACTAGGCAACATAAATTTTGGGCTCACTTGTGGTTGTAAGTTGAGGACTACCTGTGCGCTTGAATCTGAACTCTTACATACATCTGGTCATACAGTACTTGCTTTTTTTTTTTTTTTTAGGTTTTTAAGAAGAGACTGGACAGTCACTTGTCGGAAATGGTGTAGGACCTCCTGCTTGAGCAGGTGGATGGACTAGAAAACCTCCAAGGTCCCTTTTTTTAGTTTACTTTATCGTCATTGCATCTCGTATAACTAATTCAAACGCCATCTTCAGTGCATATCATGACCATGAAAATAAACGCAAACACTCATCCTTCACTCTCCACACATTGAATTGAAAACCCCTGACATCGCACCAACACTGCACTATACAGCAGAATTCAAAAGAGTTACTGTCCTGGGATAGAAGCTGTTTTTCAGCCTATTTGTCCTTGTTTTTATTATCCTGTACCGTCTGCCAGATGGTAATAGTTCAAAATAAATTAAAAAAAGCTTGATCCTTTGATTCTTCCAGCTTGATTCTGACTTTCCACCAGCATCATTTTAATCATTTCATTACTTTTCATTTCTGAAGTTTCTCGAAGGAGCTGCCTGGGACTGATGCCCAGGGAAAATCTCTTAAATGGAGTATTTTATCCACAGAGACCAACAAAGTTCCTTAAAGGACTTCCCTCTAGATCAGTGATCCCCAACCTTTTTGACGCCATGGCCCGGTACCGGCATCAGCTGGGCGCCGCGGCCCGGTACCGGCATCAACTGGGCGCCGCCATCTTTTTTTGACGAAAAAGTGCTTCCGGTGACGTCACCAGAAGCACTTTTCGTCAAAAAGATGGCGGCGCGCATGCCTCGGTGAGCTTTTGGGTAGAAATGGCTTTCTACCCGGAAAAGCTCACCAGAGTGCTGGCGCCGCCATCTTTTTGATGAAAAGTGCTTCCGGTGAGCTTTCTACCCAGAAAAGCTCACCGGAAGCACTTTACCAAAAAAAGATGGCGGCGCCCAGCAACCAGCGGCCCGGTAAGACTTGTTCAATGGACCGGTACCGGTCTGCGGACCGGCGGTTGGGGACCCCTGCTCTAGATCACTGAAAATCTTTTGAATTCTTTTGAATTCAGCAGACACCTGAGCTGACCACATTAATGATACTCTTCTTCCTGTGGAGTTTAATGGGTCCAATAAACTACCCAATCAGGGTGATATAGTACCTGAAATGCAGCAGGACAGACTTCAGTGAGGGAACTTCTTCTTCTTCATTCAAGCCAGTTTCAGTAAAACAAAGTCTGCCTTCTTCTCCATGATTAAATTATGCAGGCAAATCTGGTGTTCAAATCTGTTGTAGCTTGGCGCTCCCAATTCCTTTAACTTGTTCAGAAATCAGTGACCTAGTTTACAGTTATGTTTAGAGGAAATTCCATGGATTAATCCTCTAAAGACAACTTGGCATCTGAAATCAGCAATGAATTAATCTGAGGGTTTTTAGAGAAACAGACGAATGTTTCGCTTGGGCTGGGATTTGAATGGGTTCATTTACAAGTGTGGCCTGTAGAGTTTAGGTTCTTGAAGAAGCCTTGGTCCATTTAATAGCAAAAATAGCAAGTGTTTTGTTGTGGTTTCTCATGGCAACATCGAATATCTTCTATTTTCTTGGAACACGGGAAATAATCTGGAGAAAAGCAAGAGCAAACAACTGGAATTTTGGGACTGTTCCCTTAATCGGACAATCTGAGAAAGCTGCTCCATGTTTGAATTTATTGTGTTAATCATGAAGTTCTCTGCATACTTTTTGCCCACAATCCTAGCTTTTTATGATTCCTGTAGAAAAAAAAAGCAGAGATGAAAGATTTATGATCCACTGACAGCTGCACTCAATTCTTCAAATGAGACTTTGACTTGCTGTGATGAGAAGCACAACTACAGCGATGTATGCAGTATGGGAATATACAGGTAGTCCTTGATTAAAAACCTTTCATTTAGCAACTATTAGAAGTTACAATGGCTCTGAAGAAAGTAATTTTTGACTGGTCCTTGAACTTATGATGCTAGCAGCATCCTGAGATCGTGGGATCACCACCTGTGACTTTCCCAGCTGGCCTCCAACAGGCAAAGTCAATAGGAAAGCTATCAGGGAAAGTTGCAAGCATATGGTGCCTTGCTTAACAACTGCATTGCTCAATGATGAATGTTCTTGTCCCAATTGTGGTCATAGGTCAAGGACTACCTGTACGTGCATTATCAAGACAAGAGCAAGTGTATTTTCTGTGTGTTTGAATCCAACATGACCAAAGGTTAAGGCAGTAAAACATTTGGATCATTTTATGTGCATTTGCACCTTTGATCATTTCACATCAAATTAAATATTTCACATCAAAGGCATGGATTGCTTTTGCATAAAATGCTGATCTAAGCACGGTTGGTGGAACATTAAGTAGGGCATGAAACATAGAGTATCTACCTCCAAGGTTTGTTTAGATGGAAGAAATGTCTTTGTTCTCTGCAAACAATGTCATAGCATGTATAACGTTGTATTTTATCCATGTTAACCTTTATAAAAGTTGGTATTTCTAGCATAGAAAAGATACAAAGACACATATTTTATAAACTGAGTTTGGCTCTTTTTTATTCCACTACGTATGTTGGGATTTGACTTCTGTACTTAAAGGGGGAAAAAAAGGCAAGGGTTATAAACCTTCAAAGCAGATTAACGACTCTTGATCAGATGAATAACTTGCCATGCATCCAAATGTTGAACACGTGTCCTTGGGGATGGTGTAATGCAGGGGTCCCCAACCACCGGGCCCCGGACCGGTACCGGTCCGTGGATCATTTTGTACCGGGCCGCAAAGAATGAAAGTAGGGCCTACTTTGCTTGGGCGCCGCCATCTTGTTTCGAAGGCGCTTGAGAAAGTGCTTCCGGGTGAGCTTGTCGGTCGTTGGTTGGAAAGCGGCGTTTGAGTGCTGAAGGAATCCTCACGCCTTAGTTTCGTCGAAGAGGGGGGGCGGCTTTGAACGAAGAGCCGTCCCGATGGCGGTGGAGTCTCGCGTTACTCAGGAGGAGATTAAGAAAGAGCCCGAAAAGCCCATCGACCGTGAGAAGGTACAAAGGAGGAGTTGAAGGTGGCGGGAGAAGCAGGGGATGGATGGATGGCCGGTTGCTCGGCTCGCCTTGCCTTGGTCGTGCGTGCTGATGCCGGTACCGGTCCGTGGATCATTTTGTACCGGGCCGCAAAGAATGAATAATCGTGAAACTGGTCCCTGGTACAAAAAAGGTTGGGGACCACTGGTGTAATGGATGTGAGAAAAATGGTCGTAAGTCACTTTTCTCAGTGCCATAGTAACTTTGAATGTTCATAAACAAATGGTCGTAAGTTGAGGACTGCCTGTACCTTTAAAGCCCTACATGGGTCCAGGGTATCTGAGAAACTGTCTTATCCCAATGGGATTAGCCCACCCAACTCATTTCACTGGAAGAGGCCTATTTCAGATTCTATCTGCCAAAGAATTTTGTTGCAGGATCTTTTCTGCTATGGCCCCAGAGCACCTGAGAATGCTCTCCTGTTGGAGGTGAGGTCCACCCCCACATGCCTGGACATCTGGAAGAGCCCTAGATACTTAGATCTGCCGCTTGGCCCAGGGTTTTGACAGGAGCCTGCTACATTGGGGATGGCTGATGAGATAGAGAACATCTTCACCCCCAGGCCTCCCATTGTCCTGGTTTGTAACTTTTCTATTTATTTCTCCTAATTTTAATTGTTTTGCATTGCTTTCTTATTTTTATGATATCATAAGCTGCCTAGAGTTACTATATCGGTGAGATGGGTAGCATAAAAATAAACAAACAAGCAAGCAAACAAACAAACAGATAATACTTTTCACCTCATTCACATCCATGAGGAAGGCGGGGGAGGAGAGCAAATGACAAAATGGTGTTGCAACTCTTGTGTCTGATAAAAGAAATAGGAAAGATGAGTTGGTGTGGTGATGCTGCAATGCATCAATCAGATCAATCATTTGGTTATTCCTTTTTGTTCTAAATACCATTGAACTACTAAAATGAATAGCACAACCATCATTTTGTTTCCTTTGGGGACACATAATGTTACATAACAGAAAGGAGTAAGATGGTCTAAACCAAAGAAATTGTTTAAAAGTCATGAAATTGGGGGGGAAAAGGAACTATGGCTAGATCCATTTACATCAACATTGTTCACCATATTTCTCCGTACCTTTTTATTCTTGCAAATCGTGTTTGCTTCCACTGCATCCATACATCATTTGACATACTGTATTATGTTTAATACAGTATGTTATTTAAACTTTTGATCTGTTTTTGAGGACCTCATCAGCTCTATCCAACTATGTGTCCCCTTCCCTAATTCATTCTTCTGTCGTATTTGTTCTATGAATCAATATTTTTGTATTCTAGGTTCCTTTGACAGACATCCATTCCTCACAACACACCATTTAAAGACAACTTCCTTTCTCCTAGTATTTGTATATATTAAAATTTTAACTATCCATTTAGTATGGTAAATGTTCTACAAGATATGCAACTTCAACTACTTGCTGAGATTTTTCAGAATTCATTCACAACTTACAATTGTTCATTCTGCTTTCTTTGTCAAAGGCAGGTTGTTTTTTTTTACCGTTGATACATTAATTTTCTGAGCCACAGTTTTTGTTGCATCATGCAAGCTATTCATTATTCACTACAAATCATTCAGGATCTTGATCAACTACAATTCACACACATTTATGTCTTCAACCAACATGCCTCAACTATTCCTACCACCATTCCCAGTACCTCCCTCCCTCCCTCCCTCCCCCTCTCTCGTCATTTCATATATTGTTTTTTATTAGTCCCTTAACTTTTTTCCTAGATACTATATTCCAATTGATTGAATTCCTATCCATAAATGTATTAAACAATCAAAAACATCACATACTCTAATCTTAGTGTCTGCTCAGTGGTAAATTTTTTACCAGATTTCCATTTATTCTCACACATGCCATTCAGTAATCAAACTTCAACTCCACATTTATACTAAAAATTGCATCCAAAACAGTCTTTATCATCCACTTTCTCTAGTCAAGGATATGATAAAAACTTTTCATATTAATAAATGATAATTACACTTCTCAATAACTTGCAGAAGACCCATATATTATTCCTATATCACTTGCCTATCCCAAAGTCAGTTTGGACTTGACATTATTTTATTTATTTTTCATTAACACCTCTTGAACAAATGCATATTCTCCTGGAGCCACATGGCTATTGGTAACGATCAGGAAAAGACGTGGCTTCTTTAAGCAATACAGTAAATGTGCCCATGGTGGGTCTGTAGCAATTTTCTCATTTCAGATCCAAAAAACTACGCATCAACCCATATTCATCATAACATCAAGCCACCTTTACTCAGATATCTCACATTTTTCCTCTATTTCGTAGGCCCATAGGCTCCCTCCCTCCCTCCCCAATATATTCCTTTTATATTCCAACTTACACTCTTTTGTATACAGTATCATGATCATCATTAAATGGGACCGCAGACATTGCCCTTTACTGATCAGCGTGACTACTGCATCAAATCTTTCATATAATACTTTTGGTAAAGATAAAGTGTGGACTATGTTACCACCTTTGGTGACACTAATGCAGACTGCAGCATTCCCTACAAATGGTAAGAAGTGTTCTGGCAGATATTGGCCAGCATCCCACAAATACAAAGCCCAGTTTTAGCCCAACCATCTTCATGCTATTTTGTGCACTCTAGACTCTCTAATCTAGAGACCACCCTGCAAATGCCATAGTGTTGCCTTATCTCATCAACACTACAGGCCAACTACTGATGTACATTCAGGATGCATATAAAACTGTCTTTTTAGAAACAACTGTGAGGTGTTCTTGATGTTATGTAAGATAATAATCTGTTTTTATAGTAAGTATTTTTTAAAAACAAAAGTTAGCATTTGTTTCCTTTGATAGAGTTAAGTATTGTCATTTCTTGCTTTAGAAAAAAATAATCATAAAGACAGTTTCTTTGTTTCCTTGTGGTTAACATCTGTCAAATCTGTAGTTTGGGATGGGGGGGTGGAGAAGAAGAGAAAATTGTTCCGAAATTAGTCACTGTTTCCTAACAGAATTATTACTTTTACACTAAAATTGAGGCATTATATAGATATATTTCATCTCAATGGAATTTAAGCACATGGATATTTAATGTACATCACAACATTGCAAGAATGGTTTCCACAAAACCGCAGTATCTTAGTCAATATGCAATGTAATCTTAGGTATGTTAATTCAGAAACAAGATCTACTGTGTTCAGCGAGATATCCTAAAGAAGCAAACATACATCTGAGGTCTTAAAATACCATTTACTAGGTCACTAATATGACTTGTTAACAGAAGAAGCTGGGGATTAAAAAAAAACCAAGCTGAATTTCCAACAGATCAATACTAAAAGCCTTCACTGAAACAAACTTTTTTTTTCCTGTTTCCGAAATGTCAGTGACTAAGTAGCAAACCTACTACATGAGCTTTCCAGTATGTTAGGGACAGGCTGTGTGTCACTTCACATAAATTCTGAATGACTTGTTGGTCCACCAACCACTGAATGGCAATTGCATTCTTAGCACACTGCCTGCCAATGATGAACATCAGTGGTGGGATTCAAATTTTTTTGCTACCAGTTCTGTGGGCATGGCTTGATGGGTGTGGCATGGGAAGGATACTGTAAAATCTCCAGTCAGAGGTGGTATTTGCCAGTTCTGCGAACTACTCAAAATTTCCGC
The DNA here is from genome assembly GCF_049901735.1 of Notechis scutatus. Taxonomy (NCBI): domain Eukaryota; kingdom Metazoa; phylum Chordata; class Lepidosauria; order Squamata; family Elapidae; genus Notechis; species Notechis scutatus. The sequence continues at coordinate 155,387,901 of NC_142009.1, read as the reverse complement.
TACCGGTTCTCCAGAACTGGTCAGAACCTGCTGAATCCCACCTCTGGTGAACATTATGTACCATGATATGCCAAGTCTTACCTAGTCAGAATGATATCATCTACCAAAGACTTAGAACTACCCCCAAATTTAAAAACAAAAAAACATGAAACAAATATGTTCAGAAACCAAATAGAAGGGGAGAAAGATCCAAATAACTCACGCAGGTACCCTGAATTGTATGAATCCTGCCACTTGTGGCTAGTCAACAAATTGTGATAAAACAATGATTGTTTAAAGTGATTGTAAACCTAATGTAGACTTATCAAGTGTAACATCAATTATAGCCAGGATTTTTGGAAATGAACTGGCATGATCAGGAGGCATTTTTGAAATCTTTGAGCAGTACTCTAGTCTTAAGTTCACAACAGGGGTGGGATTCAATTTTTTTTACTACCGGTTCTGTGGGCGTGGCTTGGTGGGCATGGTGTGGCTTGGTGGGTTTGGCAGGGGAAGGATACTGTAAAATCCCCATTCCCTCCCCACTCCTGGGGAAAGTTACTGCAAAATCCCCATTCCCTCCCCACCCCACTAATCTGCTTTCCAGCTCTGTTCTCCTGTGCAGGGCAACAAAAGAAGACCCAGCCGATCAGCTGGGACTTGGGAGGCAGAGAATAGGTGGGGGTGGGGCCAGTCAGAGGTGGTATTTGCCGGTTCTCCAAACTACTCAAAATTCCAATACGGTTCTCCAGAACTGGTCAGAACCTGCTGAATACTACCTCTGGTTCACATATAATACTAAGTCTTAAGCTTATGATTTACAAATCAAAAGGCTGTGTTCAAAAAACACCCTAAATCAAATCCAGTGTATGATTTAGTACAATGTATAAATCCAACCTTGAATTCAGTTGCTCAAGTCACAAATTACTAGAAATCAAAACCAGATTTCTAGCAGGCCTGGGGCCAGCATAATTTATAATTGTGCTGGGTTAGATGTATGGCATTGTTTGTTGCTCAATATAGGTGCTTCCTCTGTTTTAGTAGTTAATCACTGTGCATGCCACTGAGAGTTGGTTGGGTGATTGAGGTGGCTAGTAAATGAATTAAAATTTAAAAACATGAAGCTATTTTCATCTGGAAGAAAAGAGGAAAGCCATTCCTCCTGCTTCTGCTTTTGATCTGCAGCCTTCCTGCTCTCAAGGCTGGGGGTGTTGATGCTAAAGAATAAAGAGAGAATTTAATAGAATGGCTTCCACTCATCCATCAAACTGCTTCTATTGCATCTCAAATGGTTCCTTGAGTGGAAGAACAAGGTTGAGTCCATCTTATGCCTGGACACTGTGTATTTTTTGTAAGAGCAGCTGAATTTCTTTCTAGTGGAGGGCACTGGAAAAAAGTCCAGATTGAGCATGGAGGGTCCCAATCACTGCTCTCTAATTGCTGGGCAACTGTGTTTTACCTACTTTGCTATACCAAGCAAAAATATTTTCTTTTCTTGAGTTTGGTAGACGCAGATATCCAGTTGCAGATAATCCAGCTGTTCCTTTGATGCTTTTGTGACTTCAATGCCGTACAATTTATGTTTTTATTTACAGTTTAATTACCTAACCTTCATAAAATCAAATATCTATATTAAAAACCCTTAGTATTTCATTTCTCGATGTATCCTATTTTATCTTTGTTGAGAAAAGATGAAAACAGGTAACAGGACAGCACCACTAGTTCATCATCTGTATCAATGGGGGATTAACATTTTTTTACTACCAGTTCTGTGGTCATGGCTTGATAGACATGGTGTGGCTTGGTGGGCATGGCTTGGTGGGCGTGGCAAGGGAAGGATACTGCAAAATCTCCATTCCCTCTCCACCCCACTAACCCTGCTTTCCAGTTCCGTTCTTCTGTGCAGGGCAACAAAAGAAGACTCAGCCGATCAGCTGGGATTTGGGAGGCAGAGAATAGATGGGAGCAGGGCCAGTCAGAGGTGGTATTTGCCGGTTCTCTGAACTACTCAAAATTTCCACTACAGGTTCTCCAGAACTGGTCAGAACCTGCTGAATACCACCTCTGATTTGTATATTCAGCTGAAGGTCTCAATGGACTTTTACACAAATGAACGCACTTCTTCCATGTCAGCTGCCTGTTTATTAATATCTTCAGATCTTCTTTAACTGTTCTTGCTTTTAGATATAGAAATAGTAGACCTTTTCAACTGATAGAATTATAGAATTGGAAGTGACCTTTTCAAGTTCAACTCCCTGAAGTGTTGCAAAACCACTTCCTTAATATACCCACTGCCTGTTTAACATTGGATTGAGGGCTGGAACTCTATTCTTTTTGGGACAGATAGTGTGGAACAGACATTTCGGGAACAAAAAGGGGCCGATCCCCCATTTGCAGGAAGGAGAGCCCTATATTGGAGTAGACTTTGGAGAAAAGCTCTACAGTAGGGATTAGGGAGAGGTTGTCCCAGGGCTGGGAGACAGTTGGTGAATCATTTGGTGAGACAGGTATGCTGACTGGCAGAAGCCAGGATGTGTACTGGGTGGAAAGAACTATTGGAGTTCCAGATATTTAAGGGAGGATTGTAGTAATAATAAGCCTATGGGTACCAGCCTTTGTTTTGATTCCTGGTGACTGCCTGAACAAGTCCCTGCAGGTTTTTTGGGCAAGATTTTCAGAAGAGGTTAGCCCTTGCCTACTTCTTAGGGCTGAGAGAGAGCGACTGGCTCAAAGTCAAAGTCAAAGGTGGCTTCATGCCCCAGGTGGGACTAGAACTCACAGGTGCCTTAATCACTGTACCAAACTGGCTCTTGCAGTAATTAGCAGAGGGAGACAAATAAGAACTATGGCAAGCCATGGAAGAGGATGAAAAATAAATAAATCTGGATTTTATCTCATCTTCTGGCACTGAGCCTCCACCCTAGGCCCCGGGGACTTGGAAGCCCTGGATTTATCCTGCCTTCTGTTGAATGCCAGGCTTGCTTCCAAATAGGACTTATGCTCCTACATAAATTGGTGGTGCAGCTACAAATGGACTTGGTATATATCACGGAGGCCTAGGCATGGATGGAAGGCTGGCTCTGTCTGAAATCTGCCCAGCTGGGTATGTCATCCATGACATAAGGACAAGGGAGGATGGGTGGCATTAATATTCTGAGAGTTGTGAGATTTTAAGAGTGGTCAGATGTAACACCCTTTATGTTGTGCTAAGTCCCAGGGACAAGTCAGAAACCATGCTAGTGTGGTACGTGACACCCCAAGCTTGTCAGACTCATCACCCTGCTGATAATGGTTTCTCCCAGGCTTTCAGCTCCATGCCATGAGGGCAGCGTTGGTGGAATTTAGGAGCTGTCATGACAATAATCACAGCACCCATTCACACTGGAATTCATATAGCAGATCTGTTTTCTGCCTCAAAGACACTCATCAAATATGATCTGAAGTTGGGTATTAATTGTTGCTATTGTTAGATTACCATCCGATTGAGATTTCTAGCCACCACTGCCCTTCATTGGAAGGATAGATCAATTAAGTTGATGCAGGTACTTTATAGATCCTCTTGGCTTCTAACTGGTAGTTGCAGAATTTCCAGAAACGTATTTTGGGGAGGCAAATAAGAAAACATTCCATGTGATGTCATGATGCAAACTCCAGCCCTTTCTTACTTGTATCATGATACTAAATGAAGTCCACCAGTCAATAAACTTAAATAAATAAATAAGTCCATAGCAGAAATTTGTCATGACACCACAATGGAATGTTTTGTTATTTTGACAACATTGGCTTGCTGTGAGTGCTCTGAATTTCAGAAACAAATGGTTTTGCTGCTATAGATAAGTGCATCTATTAAAATTAATTATGGAAAGGATTGTACACTTTGTGCAAATTAACAAACATCTTATTAAATGGAAATGTGACTGGACACTCCCAATCTGGATTTCCAAACAAGAAGGAAATCTAAACTGCTTCCTCTGAGTGTAATCTACTGGTAATTAAGCTTGATGAGGAATTGGTTAATGAAATTCAAAAACAATTGTAAATAACATCCCTGATTTGCATGCCTGTCTACCAAAGTGCAAACTTAGTTACTGATTTCCTGTGCAAGAATGGCCTTACTGTGTAATAAAAGCTTTTGCCATTTGAAATCAAAATCTGTAAGTTTTTCATTGTGGCTTTAACATAGGACATGAGAAACCATCAGCTTAATATAGTGTGGTTCAGGGTTTGGACTAATTATTCATAAATCCAGCACTTTTTGATTACTCTGCTAATTTGCTTCTCTCTGTTAATCTCCAAATTAATGGGCAAATGTTTGCTGTCTCAACCTGTCTCATAATATCTTATATCTCTTCTTTAGATTCACTTTAAAGATTTGTCTGGCACCCATCAGCTGTAAGACATTCCACATTTAGGAATGATCTACATCATGAATATCCAAGCTTTTGGCTTGCCTGGGCCACACTGAATGAAGAGGAATTGTCTTAGACCACATACAAAATATATAATGTATATAAATCACATAATAATGTCAAAAGTTTATGATTTTGTATGGCTGCATTACTAGCTGTCCAGGGCTGCATGTGGTCTGTGGGCCACAGATTGGACACCCTGGTCTACATATTCAAAAGCCTCCCTACATTCAATAAAGCAAAAATAAACCTTGTTTGTATTCCTTTGTTCTTTACTATTTATGTGTGCCACAAAATCTGAGTCCATATTTGTTGTTTTTCATGAAGTTTTAAACAGTTCAATGGGCACTTTCATATTTGACAGCTGATCTGTTGCATGTTATACCTTGCTTTCTAGTGGAATAGGTTTCTGAATATATTTTTTCTCAGTAAATGTTTCTGTTATTCTATAATTCTATTTGTAAAGTGCTTCAGTATATCTTTTCACATTCCTTTAAATTCCTTTATCTCTATTATATCTCTACTATTCTTAACTTTAAATGCTCTTGTGATTTCTCTAATCTTACTTTACTTGTTATTTTCTTTAATTGGTAACACCCTTGCTTAAAATATCGTTGGAAGTTTGCACTTGTTTATCTTACAGCCTTTTTGCCTAAAGCTCTCTCTTTTGGGGGTCATCATGATAGCCTGGAACAGTTTCTCTTTGAAATATTTGGATTTTTTCCCCAACGTCAAATTTAATTATATCTTTTATCTTCCCAAAGGCCCTTTCATATGAGTTAAGCATATTGAATAAGTCCTTTAAAATGTTCTGTAGTTCTGCGGTTTGAGCTTCTTCAGCGACAGACCTAAACCTCGTCTCTCCGAGGCTTCGATCCGTGCTCGCCGCTGGAGTGCCCTGAGCCGGCTGGTTTCGGGGCTAAGCCACCCCGTAGAGGTGGTGAAGAGGGGGGAGACTGCCTGCAGGGTTGAGGAGAGCTGCATCTCTCCTCCACAGCTGGCCATTACTCCCTTTCCCAAAGGTGGTTGCAGCGGTGGTCAGAAATGGCCACCACAAAGAAGAACTCGACCGGAAAAGAATGTGCAGGAGGAAGATAAGAAGAGAAAGTTTTGTTGACCGGGTCAAACAGCAAAAGCAACAAATAAGGTACCCTGGAATTTAAACTTAACAACATTGTTCCCAAAGAAGATTTTGAAGCTGCGAAGGAGAGAGAGAAGGAAAGGATTAGGTTTTTTTTCTTCCCTTCCTTATACTGACAGCTAAGAGACTTAAGCAAGAAACTGAAAAAAATCCACTTTGACATTAATAGGCATCTAAGCTGAAAATAAAAGTCAAAGGGATAAATAAAGATTTCTGGACATTTAAAAGTTTTTAAAAGCTGGAAAGGAGAAAAAAAAAGAATAGAAGGGCAGGATCTGGAAAAATGGAGGAGACTGCCTGGAATTAAGGAATGGAACTGTAATTAAAAGGAACTTACAGTGAAATTTTAACAAGATTCCTCAAAGATACATTTTAATGGAAACTTGGTAACGAAATAATAGAACCTCAGGAAGAGAAAGTGGAAAAAAGAAGCAAGTAGAAACAGCCTTGGATTATTTGGATTACTTGGTGATTTTTGGTTTTTGCATCTAGATGACTAAAATTAACTGGGTGGTTGTTTAAAAGTTTTTAAAATGGTATCACTCTTAGAAGAACTGAAAACGGAACTTTAAAAATGGAAAGAAGACGCACAAGAAGGGAGAAGTTCTTTTGGCTTCGTGTTTCAATTCTTAGAAATGGAGATCTGGAACTATGAGAAGCAACAAGAAATGCTTGCAGAACAAGAAGATTGGGACAAAGAAGAAACCATCTTTAATGATCAAATAATTTTAAGTTGGGGGAAAAATGAAAAGGGGGGAAAGAGCGTGAAAGGTTTAAGATTAGAAAAAACAACCAAAAAGAAGAAGAACAATTTGAAAGGTAAGTATATTAGAAAGCAACAGAAGAGGGGATTACAGATGAGAGAGTTAGAAGTAGGGAGACGAGGGGGTAAAAAGGGGAGGGAGAAGAAGAGGGGGAAGAAGGCAAGGAAAAGAAGTTGTAAAAGACAGAAACAAGAAATGGAGAAACAGGGAAAAGATATAAGGATTGTAACCATAAGTTTGTTTAGAGATAATGGGTGAAAATTTAATTGTAAAAGGGATTCTGCAAAGGTACATAAGATAGCTTTGTTATATTACAAATAGAAATAACTTTAGAAAATATGATGATGGATAACATATTTATTGTAATGCAGTTGGATGTTTGTTAATAAATAAATGAATTAAAATGATTCAGAGAATTAAAAGGGAACATTTTTAATTATTAGTAATGATTTATAAAAATATAAGTGAGAAATATGGGGAAAAAAAGAATTAACTATGGAAAGTTTATAAGTGTTCCCAAGGAAGTATGATATTCAGTTGAAAAGAAATGTTAAAGATGTTAAGATTTTAATGCATATTAATGATAGAATTGAATTGGAATGGAATGTGTTTTATTTACATATATATATAATTTTTTCTTTTTAAGAATATAGTGTCTATTTTAAGAATGTACCAAGCAAAATTCTATTGGAAGTTATGTATTATATTGAATGCTATAATCTTAAAGCTATACATTGAAGCTTAAATAAGAGCTTGAATGGATAAAATTAAAGGATATAAAGATGTCATACTCTAATTGGTAACTACAGGGAAAAATTTGTTTAATAAGAAAAGATAATGTGAAATTGTAACAGGACAGACAAAAGTATAAATATAAGGATTTGAATTGAGATAATCAAAACAAAGTTGAGAAAATTAGAAGAGGGGAAAAACTATGTAGAAAATATAAAATGGTAATAAGATATGGAATAGAATATAAAAATGAGCATGAAATTGAGTTTTGTGTCTGTATGAAGAAGTGATAACCTGGGACCATGCTATTTTCAAAAAAGATGTTTTATTTGTATTTTGTTTTTGTGAAAACCCAAATAAATTTTTTTTTAAAAAAAGTTCTGTAGTTCTGTTACGTTTTGTGTAGCTGATTCGATTTTGATATTATACATCCTGTGGTGTCTATATGTGACATTGCTAAAAGCAGATATTGGTAATAAACAAAGAGTCTCTTCAGAAAACTTGATTAACGTGGTCTTCAAATGCTGCATTTATTTAGCCTAAATCTTCCACTAAAACCAAGTATCTCTAATCATGGATTTATTTCATGGATTTGCTGGGCTGCCCTATTCAAACAGCTTATTTGACCACCATATTCCTGGGAAAAGATAGTTCTATGGGTAACCTAGTCTCATCCAAGCACCCATTGGTAGTAGTATATTATTTATTGATACTACCCTTTGAACATCTTATAATTTATATGGAGTACTCCAATGTCTTCCAGTGTCGCATTTGTACTTGTTGCATTTATTTGCATAATACAATGTTTACTAGGTATCTACAATAGCTATAATTCTGTCGTTTATTTGGTTATAGCTGAACACATACTTAGGAGTGTCCTTTGTTAGAATCATGGTCGTAGGCCCTGAATTGAGGTCTTAGGTCCTGAACAGTATATCAGGTAATCGTCTGATTTAAATCAACCTGTTCCAGGATATGTATTTGTAAAATATATAGCTTAGTTCATGTCAATTCCACTTTGACAACTTCAAGTTTTCCTTGGTTCATAGTGTTTACATTTCATTTTCTAATTCTATGTGAGCTTCTAAAATTTCTCTTTTAGTAATGCCACTGTTAGTGGCCAGAATTTCTTGTCACTTTAGAGTGGCCACATCACCACACTAGATCTTCATGTACAAGTTCTACATTCTTCCCCAATAATTAACTAGAGGAATACCTGTTAGCTGAAAAATGATCTAAATGTTGCAGTTGTGTACACAGTCATCTTGGTAATAATACCCAAGTGGTTTACCACCACCTTTCTTCAGAATTTGATTTTGGAGTTCCTTTTCTTGGGGGCGGGGGGTTGGTTTCCCACACACTGTACTACCCACTACCCTCCCACTGTGCATTACCCCTAGTTCCACCCTTCTTCTTTCAGCTTAAGCAGCAAGGTAACCTCACCAAGAGCTCAAGAGCCCAATGAAATCACTGTCAGGGGCACTGAAGGCTTTGAACATATTCAGAAAGCAGTCTCCTGGGAAGAGCTGTTATTTAAATGTTTTGCCCTGCCTCAGGTTGCTGCATGATCTAGAAATGTATTCACCCAGGTTCCCTTTTGAAATTGATATGGTTAAAGTCCCACATTCGGTAGTGTCTTCAGTTATTTCCTCTTATTGTGGTTAGTGTTTAGGAATCATATGAAAATTGGGAAAAGAAGCACAAAAGCAGTTCTACAGTCATTACAGTTGCAACTTTCCTTTTATAAATTCCAAACAAAAATAAATCAATATGGGATAGGGAACTATATTAAACATACAAAAGAATAAACTAATTGTGTCATCTTCCAATACAACGTAAAAAGCAGTTGAGATACAGCATAGTCTTTTTATTTTATTACCCAGGTTAAACTTTTACAGTTTAATAACATAAATGTACATACATAGGATTATAAGATTTAAGATTATAATAGTATATCTATCAACTTCTGATAAATCTTTATTTGATATCCTGAAAAACTATAAATCTATGGTAGATGTCCTGGCAATCAGTAGCTGTTCTCATCCAGTTTTTGATTACTCTGTGTCTTATGAAAATTATAGAAATTTAAATTCACATTTTTTTTCAGCTATTCACAAATAACATCTTCCCCAACTATCATTCATATCCATATGCTTTCGGCATTTGGTAAAGACATCTACGAACTCTGACTTTTTAAATTTTTAGGTTCAATACTGGAAGAATGCTGATTTTTAAATTTTGTTTATACTGTGTTCTAATGGATATTTTGTTTTTCTACTAGATATTTTGTAGCTTTTGTTTTAATTAAAATTGTCCTAGAATTAAAGCCTCATTATCAGTTCTTCCTTGTGGATGTAATAACATGCATTCTCTGGCATGCGTTTCTCCCACTCTTGAGTCGGCAGAAAAAGTATGTCAGTATAAATTCCACTTGATGACTGAGCTTTAACATGCCTGAGAAACAAAGCTGGTGAGTGATGCAGTCTTTTCATCTTTAATGCTGAGGAATTTAAGGACAGTAATGGATGGATTCCCTTGCTTTGTTTCCCTTCCCACCAATGTCATTTGCTAACAGGAAAAACAACCACCAATACTCCACTTAAAATGGGATGTGGCCTGGTTGGATGACTGTGGGCGGGTGCCTGAGACTGAGAATCTACATAGCCACTGTTCAAGTTGCCTCAGTGACACATCATCTGTGTTATTAGAATTTTTTTAAAAAGCTTGACAGACAGGTTTCACATGTTCTAGGGTTGTGCAGGGTGAAACCAAAGAGAGGTCTTCTTCTACATTTGGAAAACTCCCTCCTCCTTCAGCCAGCATTATGAGTTGTGCTGTTTCTGAACAAGTAACTGGGTGGTGATTTGGAAGGAATACCTTTCCTTTTTCTCTTTTTGATGCCCAACCGACAGATTGCATGCAAGGAGTGAGGCATGGGGTGAGGCTGAATAGAGTTCTCCCAGCATATCTGGAGAAATCTCTTTCAAAGCCACAATGCACAATCCGCAATCCTTCAGCCATTTTGGACAAAGGCTTACCGGTCTTCCAGAAAATTAACCACCATGTTTAGAAATAGTCCAAATATGTGATCCCAGGCTCAGTGAAAAGGTTCTGAAGAGACTAGCAATACTCCTTTCTGCCTCACCATCTGCGCCTCATCTGTACCTATGGCCTGTGTTCTGAACCAACTGGGTTCCCAAAGAACAAATACAGACAAAGGTAGCAACCCCCACCTTTTAAGGTTTAATAACGAATTCTGTTCTGAAGGCTGCTTTCCACTAATTAGCTCCGACAAGAAAAAGCCTTGTCAAGTTGTTTGTCAAGGCTGCCCAAAACCCAGAGATAAGAACTAATTTACAAGATTCTCCAAACACGAACTAAGATGTCCACCAGTTAAGCTTAAGAGCGTCTTTGCTGTCTGCAAAGAACGCTTTTCCAAACCTGGCTTTTATCCTCTTGAGGGAAGGGCCATTATCTTGCAGCCTTACTCCCGAGTCGCCTGTGCTGCTGTAATTGTTTTTTCCTCCGAGCAATCCTTTGTGCACGTGCACTTGGCACAGGCTCCTCGGGAACCTCCTCATCACTACTGCCAGCCCCCACAATCTCTGAAGGCAGCAGTCCACTCCCTGATGGCCCTGGCCCTTCATCAGAGTCCTCGCTCTCCTCAGCCATCTGCACCTGCTGCCAGCTAACCACAACAGCCTGTCACTCATGTCAGAAGGGAAGACTGGCAGAACTCTTGTTAATTTCACCTGAGACCCCCAAATTAATACAAGCTTCAGTGAAATATCAGTGTGGCCACCATGGCAACATTCAAAAGTATCCCACAGAGTTTGCAAGATTGTATTGATGCAGGCAAAATGACACCCTTGAACTAATTAAAACACTAGAAATGGTTGGCCTACAAAATCTCTTGTCAGCAGGAGCTTTTTCTCTTTTTGATGCCCAACCGACAGCTTTTTTAGCCCACATAATGGACTAATTTGAGATAGTAGCAGCAACGTGCAGTAGCAGCTCGCTCTCTTTTCCCAATTAATATGGGAAACAAATTCCATGTATAGAATGCTAGCCCTGGTTTGTAAACACAAGGGAAATCTCTTCCACATGAACACTAGATCCAGGCAGGTGAGGAGCTCATGTAAGGCCCGAATGGTACTTCATAAAGCTCCAGTCAAGAAAATAGCTTCCTCTTTGGATAACAGAGATGCTTGATTACCACTGCAGTCAAAGCCTTTCACACTCATGATCGTTGCAGCATCCCCATGATCATATGATCGAAATTCAGATATTTGGCAATCGGCAATGACGGTTGCAGTGTCCCAAGTCATGGGATTCCCCTTTTGTGACCTTCTGACAAGCAAAGTCAATGGGGAAGTCAGAACTGTGTTACTAATTTAAAAATTGCAGTGATTCATTTAACAACTGTGGTAAGAAAGGTCGTAAAATGGGGCAAAATTCATTTAACAACTGTCTCGTTTAATAATAGAAATATCAGGCTTAATTGTCATAAGTGGAGGACTACCTGGAAATATGGATCTGTATGGAAATATGGGTTTGCCAGACAGTGTCTAGGAAAATGCAGTATCATTGTCTAACATGAACTATGGCTTATTAATAATATGTTTATGAGGTTTGAGCTGTGGATTGTAGGTGACAACCAGTAGTCTTCTTTTTTTTCTGTGGTCTGGCTTTTAATAGATTACCTCTAGGAACTGATCTGACTTAATTGATTTGTCTATTGACCTTGTTGGGTAATAGTAGCTTTCTTTTTTTTCCTATCAAAATTTATGCCATTAGAGATATCTGGTGAATATGCATACTTCACTCTTCATGTTTTCCAGTGGAGAAAATGGGATAAATCTATAGATATAATATAGCCATATAATAGCAAGATGGTGAGTTAATACTATAGTATTTTGTGATTCCGTGTACATAAGAAAATCTAAATGTTCTGTCCACTTCTCTTCTTATTGTTCTAATGAGAGGAATGTGATTTTTCCTGCCTCAGTTTAAATTTATAACAAATATTATAGTCATACAAACTACTATTAATAATTCTCAATGTACAGTTCATTATTTCATTGCGATTTAGTTATTACTCAACTTAAAATTGCCAGAATTTCTATTTAGTATAACTAAATTTTTCCAATTCTATAAAAATCATAGATAAGAAACCCAAATGACCATCCCATAGATAATAATGTTGTGTTTCTTTATATTTGTACTTTGGGAAAAATATTCTTTATTCATTAAATGAATTAGAAAAAAATTATATCCTAAAAAAATGATGCAAACTTTTTAAAGCAAGCATTCTAAAAAGCTATATACCATGATAAGCCAAGAAGTCAGAAGGCAACCCAAAACTTCAGTGTCTTGCCTTATCTACAAAGCCTCCTTTGCATGATATGAAGTTATTCCATTTAATATTGTTCAAGAATATGCTCTCACAACTTTCTGTCAGACTATTTCTGAGGTTGAAGTTAAGCTGAAGTGTTCTGCCATGAGCATAGATCATAGAGAAGAGTTTTCCCTCTTCTGCTAAGAGAAGTTCTTCCATGCAGACAAAGGTCCCAGGTGAAGGATCCTACAAAAGAAGTATCTGGGTCATTGATTTTCCCTGAGAAGGTCTGCTTCAGAACTGACCCTCCCATTTGATGGCAGGTTCCCACGCTTGTTCATTTTTGTTCATTTGTTTGTTTCTGTTTTAGTGTCATGCCCCTGGTGGAGACTGACTCTGAGGAAGAGGAGGAACAGCCAACAGGGAGTGGAAGTGTGGCTCCAGAGGTAGTGGAGGAGGCTGGGGAAGGGCAGAGGCCGGCTGAGCAGTCAGAGGAGGACCCAGGCCCATCCCCTATCCATCCTAGATCATGCAAGGGGGAGAGAATAAGGGAGAGACATGGTCTACTCGGGAGGAGAGGGCCTTGATCCTCTTCGTGGGTTACAGCTGTGATAACTGTATAAGAGTATGGACCTGCGTGCTCACATACGCTGGAGACAATTTGGTGTTTTATTTCTAAAGAAGGTTTATCTTGGTTGGCGTTCTTCCAATGGACTGTTCCTGGTTATCTTCCTGCAGTTGGCAATTATCTATCCTAGTCTGTCGAGGAACTTTATTCAATGCAGTTTGTTTTTGTTTTTTGCTTCGTTAACGGCTCTTTGGATGTGAACTGTGTTTCTTGCCTTTGAAATGTTATTTTGAAAATAGTTCACTCCTCCATTATGAACAATTAAACAGTGAAGCCAAGTAGAAGGCAATAAAGGTCTTTTAGTTACGTTTTGGATTTTGTTATGTTTCTGATATACTCAGGGTCACCACATTTGGTTGTAGGGAAACTACTTTCCCACCCCTGTTCTAGATAGGTAGGCTGGCACTGGTCAGCTAGGAGTGGAAGCAAAGAAAAGTTAACTACACTTTGAAACTGACAAGCATTTGCTCAGATATTTCTCCAGAGGTTTTTTCTCATGACTTGTCTGCTGTGAAGAAGATGGAGGAGTCCTCCTCTTTTCCAATCAGACACAAAGGGGAGTTATATTAGTGATTTGGGCAAAAGCCAGCACCACGACCAACCCTGCCACCAGTGCCTAGATAATGTCTAGGCTAATTGATTCCACCCCTTCTTCCTTCACAAAAAGTTCTCTTCAAGGAATAGAATTGGAGAAATCCTGTTTCAATGACACCAGACAGAAGGAGGAAGCCCTTTCCCAGTGGGGAGTGGGAAGTTGTGCTGCAGAACGCATCTCCCTTTGAAGAACAAAAGCAGAATGTTTTTGTGTGCTGCAAAAACTGGGTTTTATTATTACTTTGCCTTTTGCTGAATTATACTATACACACATACAGGAAACAAAATACTATAGGTGAAGACGGAAAGTAAATGTGCAAGAAGAGCTTTGTGTATGCATGCAATCACAGGTGCTGCTGCTTCAGAATTCGATCAAACTGGAGAAGTGTCCACGAAGATATGCTAGACATGGCAAAATTATCACTGCGGAGGCCCAATAGTACCAAGTCTAATTTTCTACAATTTATAGAGGAGCCAGACAGACAAGATACCAGCCTCAGTGATTAGCAAGTTGAGATTGGTACATGAAGGAGATTATGAGTTAATGACATATTAAGAGGCCAAAGACAAATATATTATGTTACATATCTTAACAGTTGCTAGGATTTCTTCTGCACAATTTTGGAAGCAGTAAAATGTACCGGAGGGTGTTGTCATAAAAAAAATCTTAGACTGTGCAGAGATGGACAGGCTAACAATGAAATTAAGAGATAAAGAAGAGTCGATATATTATAATGTCTGAGATGCCTGGTATGAATGGTTTAAGAATAAAAAGAAATCAAAATGGCAATTAGGTAAAGAATAAGAAACTATGTAAATACCTATATCTATATTCATATCTATTTATGTTTATCTATATATTAATTTGAAATTGAATAATGAAAGAAATGTGTAACGGTAATGGAATTGTAAAGTATATATATATAGAAAGATGATAAGGAAATGTAAAAGATGTCTTGACATTGGAATAATGATGTATAAAGTTTTATTTTATGTTTTTAAATTTTGAAAACTGAATAAAGTATTTTTTTAAAAAAAGAGGCCAAAGATTGGTAACATTGTTTTCCTAAAGGGGCAAATTGTTATCTGTAGGATTTTTGTTTAACTTTATTTAGGCTCTAGGGTTGTAGAATAGACTCTTCAACAATGGTGTACCATATGCCTTAATGGCACGAAATCACATGTTAAACTCTCACTGAATTGGATGCAAAGGGACCGGTCACAATTTGTGCAGTCAGGATATACCCCTGAACTTCTCATCCAAAGCGTCTCTTGAACATGACCAAGAATCACCCCAAATCAGAGGAAGCAGTCTAGTTTTATACAGTTTTAGATCCATTGTAACAAGTCCACTAAAAAAGAATTATAGTGGTAATATAATATACGGAATTAGTAATTTTAAAATGTGATGAAACTCTCCGTATTAAATAACATGCTATCTGCAGCTCAGCTCCAACTAAATACATTTGTAATTCTAAGCTTTAGATATCCATTATGTAATAGATAGCCCCACATTTGACATACAAAACATTTTCCTAACACATTAATGCTTCTGTTTTTTTTCTCGCTTAAGGCAATTTCATAGAATGTGGCTTGTGCTTGTACTAATGATGTCCCATCACTGAAATATATGCCCTTCTGCAACTGATGCAATATTAACAAGATCAGTGCATTGTGTCTGCTCCTGGGGTTAAAAGTGCTTTCTATCATAGTGCTTCTTCATTGATTGATGGCTAATATCCATAGATTTATGGCTTCTAAACGATATGGTACTGTGGGGTTTGGACTGTGGTTATTTTGCTGAGTTGGTGTGCATTAGCATGATAAAAAGAAAATGGACTCAGCTTGCCTTTAACAAAGGAAGAATCAACCAAGTGCCAAGCCTCCTTGGTTCCACCCTAAGCCAGGTAAGAGCAGAGCAATAGCTATCATTGAATGCTACTGTTTGAGAGAATTTACATTCCCCTTGACAACAATCTTGTTGCCCAGGCATATCCACTGCTTTCTTGCTGTTAATTGCAGCAATAGGACAATTATGGGTACTTTTGTTGGTGTGTGGTGGGTGTGTTTCTATGAATATAGCAAATGGTATGTATTGCAGAACATTAGGTGCCCAACCCACTTGATTCTCAGAGAAACGTCAATGAGGAATCCAGGGAAGAGTCTTTGATTAAAATCCTGCAGGCATCCTCAACCAACCTTGCCAATGAGGCATTGCCGTGAACCTTATTGCCATGGCAGACCTGTCCCAATGTGATTTTTCTTTTCTTAATTAGTGGTAATTGTCTTCAAGATTTTGCTGACTTAAGAACATGATTTATTTGCCAAACGCATGAAGCCAATTCTCCCTAAGAAAAATACATATGGACTCTGCCTGTGCTTTCTACAGATCTCCAGTTACATGAAATTCAAGGACAGTATTGAAAAAAATATATGAAAGGAGTAGAAGTAAAAAAAAAGATATTAACAATAAAAAACAGTACCAGTTTAGTCTACATTTAAGGGATTAGAGAACTGTAATCCAGATGAAATAGCTCATTTTCTGTAATGGTATGAGGGAATGACCTTGGGAAACAGGAAGGAGAGCCGCAGACTGAACAATCAGTGTGTAAAAGATATCTCACCCCATAAAAGGAAAAAAGGCATGGGAAGTGTTTCAAAATGGAGCCTTCCTAGTTTTTCAGAGGGTAGAAGGAAAAGAGGGGATAAATATTTGCAAGATTCTGTTAAAGTAATCTTACAATAAATAATTATTGTAAGCATGGATTTGCTTTTTATCTGGAATATTTCATTATAGAAGATGAGCAGGTTGAACCAGAAGGTGGGGTCAAATGTGCTATCAGTTTGAAGTCACTACTCTCTCACAAGAGACCCAAGTCCAGCCCTCCTCTGGGAATTCCATTGGCACTAATTTGCCTTGACCATTAATAGATCAGATTCTTGTGTATACATTGAGTGTAATAAACTTTTATTGCTTTGAACTCAACTCCTGTTCCTGGTTACTTGTGCCTGACACTCACAAGGCTAACATCAATCTTACACAAACAGTGACACACACATTTGCTTGAAAAAGCAAGCATTTTGTCCCACCCTCATATATACTGTATAATTTCAGGCAACTGTTTATTAAAAAGGAATACAGCTTCATCACAAATGGTTTCTTTGTGTGTCTCACACCTGAACTATCTGATATTGTGTTTTATGCTTATACTGCAGAATCACTTGAATGTATTCTGTGTTTACAACAGCTCTCTCTGGCTTCAGGGTGGAAAGTTGTAATAAGTGTTTGGAAAGAAGATCAGTGAATAACAAGAAAGTCTGGCACAAATCTAAAATATTTGCACAAACAAGAGCTGAGCCAAAATGTTTTGAATATGCAACATTCTGGCAGAACAAACATTATTAAAGCATCTACAGTATTCTCCTGCCATCAAGAAAGCAATTGTTCGGTAATTCTGATTTAATGGCAATTGGTAATTCACACAATGACAATAGTTAACTTCTGAGGGCAGTGCCAAAATAAAGCTAAAGTCCAATTATAACATTGTGTGAGAACCTAAGATTGGACAGCTTCAAAAGCCTTTAGTGTTGATCACAGAACATGCAAAGCAATCGCTATTTCTCCTCTAGGGCTGCTAATTATAACCATACGTATTCCCTATGGTTATAATGGGCAGTATTCCTCAAATCAAAGTTTTATGGAACTGCTGGAAAGCTTTCCATCTGATGAATCATAATCCAAGGAGGTCCCCACAGTATCTACTGTAGTGTGACAGGAAAACCTGAGCTCGGCACCATTTTTATTACTGAAATAGTGGAAATGAAACATTTAGAGATAGCCCTATCCCAGTGATGGCTAACCTTTTCGTCACCAAGTGCCCAAAGCGCACGTGCACTCATCCCCAAAATGCAATGTGTGCATGCCGTGCCCCCATGCATGCATGTGTGACCCTTGTTCATGTTCCCCACCCCCATGCATGTGTGTCCCACCCCCTGCTTGCACTCCAGCCCCAGCCCCCACGCATGCGCAGCACAGACCCGAAGACCAGCTGGCCGGAGGGAGGTGCGTGCGTGCATGTGTGGCAGAGCTGAGCTAGGGCAATGGCTTGCGTGCCATAGGTTCACCATCATGGCTGTATCCTATGATGGCTGCTCAGAGGATAGTTGTCAAGTACTACTAAAGCCCAAGAGGTTTAATGCATGTTCGTTGACTGCTCCTGAAAGGAGGCACATTTCTGGTTTTCTATACAAATAGTCCTCAATTTACAACCATTTATTTAGTGACCATTCAAAGCACTGAAAAAAGTGAAGTGACTTAATTAGTAAGTACAATAAATATAATTTTTAGTTCCAGAGATTGCACAATGTCTCTTTCTCGTTTTACAAGTATACCTGGAAATCGTATTTTTAGAATAGTTTATGATAGATAGATAGATAGATAGAATAGTTTATGATAGATAGATAGATAGATAGATAGATAGATAGATGTATTAATATATATATGTGTGTGTGTGTGTTACACATATTGTATATATAGAATAACACACACACACACACAAGCAGCATCCCCATGGTCACGTGATCAAAATTTAGACACTTGGCAACTGTCTCATATTTTTGATGGTTGCAGTGTCCCAGGGTCATGTGATCACTCTTTGCAAACTTTCTGACAAGCAAAGTCAATGGGGAAGCTAGATTCATTTAACAACCATCTTACTAATTTAACAACTGCAGTGATTCACTTAACAACTGTGGCAAGAAAGGTTGTAAAATGGGGGGAAACTCACTTAAAAAAATGTCCTGGTTAGCAGCGGGAAATTTTGGGCTTAATTGTGGTCATAAGTCAGGGGCCACCTGTACCTTTGGTTCTATTCATATAAGCTGTTTTATTGCTGAGTTTTCTTGCTTTTAAAGTCTTCTGGGAAGGTCATCTTAAGCTAAAAGGCAAAATATTGATTTTTATAAATTAAACTTCCAGAAAAAAACAATGCTAAAAGAGGTCATGAGAAATATAATACGTAGTTCTCTGGAAGGTACCACCGCTACCTGCTGTTCACAATACAATCAGAATAGAATAGAGCTCGAAGGGACCGTGGATATACTATCTATTGTAGTACACACTGTTTCTCAAAGCAAAATCAAACAAACATAGTACATTAGAATACAAAGGATTTTTCTCCAAGCAGTTCCAATCTGCATGCAAACCAAAGTAGAATGCAAGGGCTGGCTTGTAAGTAATCTACCGCCATTTCTCACATTGTTTGTTAGAACTACACGAGGTGAAAAGAAATGGGTGGGGGAAGGGCGGGGGGGATGGGGAGAAAACTTGCCTTTAGGAGTGCCCTGCAGGTTGCCTAGGCTAGAATACCCCGATAGCTGATAGAAGCTCCCTGAAGGCAGAGTCCCCAACCACTTCAGGGCGTGGCATGGCTGCCCGTGTCCCCTCGCCTGTAGGCAGTCTCTTTCGGGCGATGGAAGCTCCCCAAATGCAGTCACCAGCCACTTCGATTGACCGGCTCGGAAAGGCGCACACACACACACACACACTCCCCTTGCCACGAGGCCGCTTCTACCGGCCCATCAAAGTGGCTGGTGACTGCATTTGGGTAGCTTCCATCGCCGAAAGAGACTGCCTAAGGCGAGGGACACGGGCAGCCCGCTCGCCGAAGCAGCTGGGGACTCTGCCTTCGTCTGCGAAAGCGGCCTCGCGGCGGGAAGTGTGTGTGCGCTCGCCCGAGGCCGCTTCTACCGCCGATCAAAGTGGCTGGTGACTGCATTTGGGAGCTTCCATCGCCCGAAGAGACTGCCTAAAGGTGAGGGGACATGGGCAGCCACGCCTGCCCTGAAGCGGCTGGGGACTCTGCCTTCAAAGGAGCTTTCATCTGCCGAAAGAAGCAGCCTCGTAGTGAGGGGAGTGTGTGTGTGTGTGTGTGTGTGCGCGCTCGCCCCGAGGCCGCTTCTACCGGCCGATCGAAGTGGCTGGTGACTGCATTTGGGGAGCTTCCATCGCATGAAAGAGACTGCCTAAAGGCGAGGGGACACGGGCAGCCACGCCACGCCCTGAAGCAGCTGGGGACTCTGCCTTTGGGGAGCTTTCATCGGCCGATAGAAGCGGCCTCGCGGCAAGATGGGCCGCTCTAGGTGGGGGAGGAAATTAAGTCACCCCCGAAAAGACGGCCTAGCTGTTTTTTCAGGGGTCAAAAAAAAATAAGGCCCGGCCTTATTTTGTGAGAAACACGGTATAGATCCTGACTAGCATAGAGTGAGCTGCTTTGTTGGGATAAACTAGGCTTTGGTTGTACTGAGGATAGATAGATGAGGTGAAACGTATCACAACTGACTGGTATTATGACAGCATTAACAAAGATGCATTACTACTAAGCTGTATCCTATTATCCAAACTGCCCCTTTGCCCAGCATAGACCAGTAGCCGTAATTTTCAGATGAGTTCTGCCTGTAAAACACTGGTTTGTGGGGTTCTTTTTTGCTTTGGTCACCACAAGTGGAGCACATCACTTTCCTCAAAGCCCAATCCTGCACTACAATTGGGTACTCTGCAGAGGCAGGAACACAACCTCACTTCAAAGAGTAATTGCCAGGATTTCTGATGCCTTTTAGTTCTACCTTTAAAAGTAGTCCTGCAGTATTGATTATTGTAATATTAATTATCAGTATTACTGATCAGTGGTAATAATGATATGTTGTTGTTAGTTGTGAAGTCATGCAATACATTGCAACGTTCCTTCAGGCCTTCCTGTCCTCTACCATCCCCCGGAGTCCATTTAAGCTCACACCGACTGCTTCAGTGACTCCATCCAGCCACCTCATTCTCTGTCGTCCCCTTCCTCTATTGCCCTCAATTGTTCCCATCATTAGGCTCTTCTCCAGTGAGTCCTTCCTTCTCATTAGGTGGCCAAAGTATTTGAGTTTCATCTTCAGGATCTGGCCTTCTAAAGAGCAGTCAGGGTTGATCTCCTCTAGGACTGATCTGTTTGATCACCTTGCAGTCCAAGGGGCTCGCAGGAGTCTTCTGCAGCACCATAGTTCAAAGGCCTCACAGTTGATACTACTGATTATAATACTTGCTTAAAATACAAAATGTTGGTTCAAAGCATAGCAATTGTTATTAAAAAAAAAAACACCTCTCCCCCGCATAATCTACTTTTTCACTAAAGCAAAAACAAAAAACCTTGTGCTGTTTCATCAGTTCTCCAATCATTTGAGGTAAAAGGATTTAGCAGACCTATACTAACACTCTCTGCTTCCTTGCGTGCGAACAGTTTGTATAAGTTGGACATGTTTGCCTGGACATAGAGAACATGGTTGAAAGACTCAGATAATATCAAAAGCTTTTCAACATTTGAAATACAGAAAATTCTTTTTTAAAATCTCTTTTACATAAATACAAACAGAAAATTATACAAATATAGAGGAGAAGTAACCATATTAATTGGACTTTAATATGGGACTATACAGAGGGCCCCATTTACAATGAAACAATGGAAAAATTAAAAATCTTTTAGACACAAAATTCTGGTACATTTCTTGGTGCCTAGAAACCATATGCATTCTTCCATAGGAGAAAATACTCAGCACTTAAAGGGTAAACTACTCTGTTGTAATTTGATCTGCTTAAATTAATTCCAGAGCACATTAACTATATCAATACTTTTATCATTGCTTATAAATTCCAAGCTTTCTGGACTCAGTGGTGGAAGATAGATTTGTGATGATATAGGTGATGTTTCATCATAAGCCATGTATGAATTTCTATTTATGGCAGCTATACATTTGCAAAATCTCAGTGCTGTCATCTAGAACATGCCTGGATGTGGTGTCAATAACTTTTTCAAACAAACCACATCAAATATTATCAGGACTATTTTATTTGATTCCATCAACTGGTGATAGCTTTAAGTCCCTTGGTTAGGATCCTTCCCTGCTTGGATAACAGTGTCTTGCATTAGCTTTCCAAAAATTTTCATTTGTGACCTCCGTTGGAAAAGAATTCTGAAGCTAAGGAATTGCTATAATGAAAATCGCCCTCGCCAATCATATAAACAAGTAGTTATTCCCAAGAAACTGTTAACGTGTTGGATATTAATCTGGTTTGGATTGAATGAAGCGAGCTGCTGCTTTGAGACAATTCGGGTTTGGATTAAAGCAAAATAAAACTTGCATAAAACTTGCAGTTCATTTCAAGTGACTTTAAAAAAAAACCCACCGCAGACCATTTTGAAATCCATGGATCCATTTTGCAAGTTTGCAAAATTCCGAATCCGGTTGTCACGAGAGATCCCGTTTCCCCAATGAAGGGTAAATTGAGGGAAGGGAGGGCAGCAGAAAAAGCATGCTATGGTCCCATAAGTTTGTGGGGAGGGGGAATCCTTGATGTCTTAATTGCCTCTCGCGCTTTTACCTTAAGAATAACTTTTATCCGAGTTGCACGCGTTGCTCCCGGGTTTCGCGCTTTTTCGAAAGGCACGGAAGGATTGGCCGCGGTTTCACCCGAGGGGTGGAGTTGGGAGCCTTGTTGCGCAGTACAAAAGCCCCGGGCAGGATTTATCCTGGACACGCGATCGCTGCCTCTCCCAACCAGGCGCTGTGTAATACTTGACTCACAAAGAAGAAGGGGTTGACTTGTTCTCTAAGGCACTAGAGGGCAGGACAAGAAGTAACAAGTGGTAGCTTATTAAAGAGATCCAACTTAGAAATAAGAATTTTGCTGACGGAATATTCAATAGAATAGCTTTCCTCTTGGGGCTGTGGGTGCTCCATCACTGGTGGTTTTCAAAAACTAATTGGACAACCATTTGATGGGTGGTATAACAGCTACTCATTGTGAGTAGCTGTCAAAACCAACACAGGCCTAACCAGAGGTGTAGCTTCAACAATGGCCTCAAAACAACAAGAAGTGATAAAACCGCACTGATGAGACCATACTTGGAATACTGTGTTGAATTCTGGTCACCATGACACACAAAAAGATGTTGAGACTCTGGAAAGTGGAGAGAAGATCAACAAAGATGATAAAGTGTCTGGAGACTAAATTGTGTGATGAATAATTGAGGGAGCTAGGTACTTATATCTAGTGGAAGAGGCGGCTTGGGGGACATGATAACAACTCTGTGTAATACTTGACTCACAAAGAAGAAGACTTGTTCTCTAAGGCACGAGAGGGCAGGACAAGAAGTAACAGGTGGTAGCTTATTAAAGAGATCCAACTTAGAAATAAGAATTTTGCTGACGGAATATTCAATAGAACAGCTTTCCTCTTGGGGTTGTGGGTGCTCCATCACTGGTGGTTTTGAAAAACTAATTGGACAACCATTTGATGGGTGGTATAACGTTCCTGCTTTGAACGGGTTGGACTTCCCAACCCCCAGGCTATGGCCCACTACTGGGCTGTGACCTATTCAGAACCGGGCCACATGAGAGGCAGGCCGGTGCGCACACACAGCTCCACTCATGTGAGTGGTGCCTCAGTGGCTTCTCTTGTGTGAGTGGAACTGTGTGCATGTGTGTGATGCCCCGACACTTGCATGGCCTGGTTTCCCTCTCCCAGCCAGGCCGTCAAGCCGCCTGTTCCTGATGCTTCAAAAAGCAGGACAAGCATGTCCTGCTCAGTTTCGCTGACTCGCCAAGGCTGCCTGCAGAGAACACCTGAATGGCTTTGGGAGCATCAGGCACCCTCCGTGAGTCTGAAGGGAGCATAAAACCGCACCCCCCAAAGACTTTTCTGTGGCAAAAGGCTTTGGGGGAGCAATTTTGCGCTGCTTCAGTCCCTGTCCCTTTGCAAAAGCTTTGGGCACAGAGAAGCCTGAAGGAGTGAGGAATCATGCCCCAAAGGTGTAAGTGGAGCTGCGCATGCAACACTCACGCTATCTGGTTCCCCTCTTCTTCCCCCCACCCCCAGCCAGGCCACCAAGCCACAAAAGCTGGGGATGTTTGGACTAGAACGCCTTCAAGGTCCTTTCCAGCCCTACGTTTCTAAGGCTAGAGGAACTTACCTGTAGCCATTAGACTTTTGTCAAGCAAGGACTTCAGTACAATTATTATTTGGAGCACCTAGTGATTTATTCCAGACTTAGGTGGTATAATCTATTAAGTATAAATTCCTTGGTTCTGTACCAGGAACCCAGCATGTCTACTGCAGAGACTACAATCAGAGCTAGAGACAAGTTTGGTTAGTAATATTTAATTATGGGCTTAAAATTATCTATCAGCCCATTGGTTGTTCTATTATGTTTTCAGTGATATTCACTTGGAAGAAATCCTATAAATAGAAGTTCCTTCCATGTGTCCTTTCTCAGAACATTTTATTTTGGCTGATCTCCAGTTGATTTTACCAGAGCTTGCTGTAAAGCCCTTTCTTCACGATAATGTGTGTGTATGATTGGGAGGGGGGGGACGACCTTGGTGTCTTTGACACTCCTGGCAACTACTCAACAAGTCTGCAGTTTTCCTGGTATGATTTCATTGCCTCTAGACCTGAGGACTCCTAGAACCTGCAGTCACCTGGCTGGCTTTGTGCCTAATGCAGGACAAGAACTCAGTCTCCCAAGTTTCTAAACTCATTTCTCACTAATAAACCTGCTTATAAGAGAGAGCGCAGTGGCGCACATGGTTAGGATGCTGGATTGACAATTGCCAAGCCTGCATTTGAAGCCCGAGTGCTGTAGCATGTTGGGGTGAACTCCCGTCATTTGCTCCTGCTGACCTAACAGTTTGAAAGCGTACAAACACGAGTAGATAAATGGGTACCACTTTGGTGTTCTCATTAACAGGGAGCCTCCAACTGGGCATGATGTAACCAGCTGATCCTTTCACCACGCAAGCACTTTGTACTTCAGATGTGGAAGTGGTAATAGAATACAGTCTACATACAACTTTGACTCTAGCAATGGATGGTAGAAAACTTGTTCCTGTCTCTTTGCAATCTGGCAAGGCTCAGCGGTACCACATAGCAACCCTTTGGGAGTACTTCAGCGCTCTTTTGCTTCCCTTTTGGGGCCCTCTTATCCAGAGTACTTAGAGAATCTCTCTTATTCTCAAGCAGAGGGGAATTTCCAGGGACTGTTATGTAAAGAGATAGCTTGGTTCTAGCTGATTTTCAGAGGAAGCTTGACTCCTGGGCTTCATGAAAACATTCATGTTACTGTCTTCATAGCAATATGGAAGTGACCTTCCAGGATGTTTTTTCAACTGCCCAGTCCAGTTCATTTTCCTCGTATTTCCTGGGAATATCCTATCCAGGTAATAATGAGATTCAGCCCCATTCAGCTCTTTGGAGATCAATGTCAAACACGAAGAATCAGGACCTCATATGAAGTTCCAGTTAAGTTGATTTATTGCTCATGCCTATGCACAACAATCAACTAAGACTCAACACTAAACTGATGCTAGATAAGAGTTAACAGGATTCAAGAGGACAGGATTCAACGTAACAATTCTAGATTCCGTCCTCTCTTGAATCTGCCTCTGCCTCTTCTCATACAACTAGTGTTGATCAATAAGACTTTGGTTACAGGCTGTCATTCTTTTACAAATAACTCAAGGGGACAAACATATCCAAGACACCATCCTCTTCCTATTTTCCCCACAGCAGTCCCGTGAGGTTAACTGACCAAAGAGAGTGACTAGTTTAAGGTCATCCAGCTGGCTTTCATGGCTAAGACGGGACTTGAACTCATGGTGTGCCGCTTTCTAGCCTGGTGCCCTAACCACTAGACCTCCTTATGCAATCTTCTGACAAGCAAAGTCAATGGAGAAGTCAGATTCATTTAACAACTGTTGCCAACTTAACAACTACCGTGATTCACTTAATAACTGGCATCGTAAAATGGGGTAAACTCACTTAACAAATGTTTCACTGGGCAACAATTTTCTTTTTCTGCACAATTGTGGTCCTAAGTTGATGTACATATAAAAATACAAAATAAAAATAGAGAAAGACAGATTGGCATGGGAAAATATCAACAATAAAATGTTTTCTTAGATGCTGTGGTCGCAGTATTTTCAAAATAATTAACGCTAAGCCAAAATCTAAGAACTTTTTCACTTTTCCAAGACAAGCAGGATACCTGGAAAACCTGGAGTAAACATGAAAACCCAACCCTGTCAAATCCATTCCAGGCTTACTTTCCTTCTCTGTCTGGATATTCTGGAATGATCAGAGCAAGAAAAATGTAACATTTTCATTTAGTTGTTAATATGTGTAAAAATGATTTTAAAAACCCTGTTTCTTACCAACCACTAGACCAGGGGTCTCCAACCTTAGCAACTTTAAGACTTGTGAACTTCAACTCCCAGAATTCCTCCTCCAGTCATGTTAGCTCAGGAATTCTGGGAGTTGAAGTCCACAAGTCTTAAACTTGCCAAGGTTGGAGACCCCTGCACTAGACCAAACTGACTAGATAACACTCTTACATCCAGATATTGTGAAAACCTGTCTTTGTAGGACTTTCAATGATCATAGGTAGTTCTTTTAAATTAATAGATACTTTGCTGGAGAATATGTGATGCTCAGAGCATCATCAAACATTATTATCATCAGCTGCCTGTTTTTCTTGGCAACAGCAGTTCAGTAGTCATCTAGGTCCTTTTTAGTTTTTGCCTAAGATTGTGGAAAAATTAAAAAATAAAACAAATGTCTGTCAGTCGACAAATTTGCCAGCAACTAGGTATAGATATTTATGGATGACTGAATCTCTTTTCTTCACTATCTGGAAATATCCCTTAATTTTACTCTTGGATTTTCATTGTGGGACATATGTGTATAGGGGGAATCAATGCAAACTCCAGGCCACACACCCCCAGCTTCCTATTTATTGTTTCACAATTTACAATATCATGGCTCATCCTGATGTAGGAACATGACTGACTTGAAGCAGGGGTGTCAAACTTGCATCGTCATGACATCGTTACGTGACGTATTGAGACTTGCGGGCCGTGAATTTGACACCCCTGGACTAGAGAGAACATTTCTCTCTTTTAAATAGTAAAACAGGCAGGAGACGAGGAGACAGCCCACTATGAATCTTCAGGGGCCAGATAGGAATGAATGTTGGTGACCTATTTGGCCAAAGCTCAGCTTTCTGGAAAGAACCTTCATAATGCCAATTATAACTCAATAATGGGATCAAGAGGAATAGATTTTTGATGCTATTTCTTAAAGCAAAGGCAACATGATTTTTTTAAAAAAAAATAATAATTTATTATCGCATACTTATCGAATGAATGCTTATAACACTTTTAACGTTATCTAAAAGAGAATAGAGTAGAATGGAATAGAAATTGGAAGGAACCTTGGAAATCTTCTGCTCTAACCCTAACGCTAACCTTATACCATTTCAGACAAATGGCAATTTCTGAAGGTAAGCCATTCCACTGATTATTATTCTCACTATCAGGAAATTTCTCCTTAGTTATAGGTTGGACTTCTCCTTAATAAGTTTCCATCTGTTAATTCTTGTCTTCCTTGGGTATTTTAGAGCAGTGGTCCCCAACCTTTTTTATGCTGCGGCCCGGTACCGGCATCAGCTGGGCGCCGCCATCTTGTTTTGATGAAAAAGTGCTTCTGGTGAGCTTTCTACCGGAAAAGCTCACTGGAAGCACTTTTTCATCAAACAAGATGGCTTTCCCAGGCGCCACAAACCAGCGGCCCGGTAGGATTTGTTCCACGGACCGGTACCGGTCCGCGGACCGGTAGTTGGGGACCCGTTTTAGAGAACAGGGCAACTCCCTCTTCTTTGTGGCAGACCCTGAGATATTGGAACACTGTTATCATGTCTTCCCTAGTCCTTCTCTTCGTTAGACTAGGCATACCAGTTCCTGCAACTGTTCATCATATGTTTTAGTCTCCAGTCCCCTAATTATTTTTGTTGCTCTTCTCTGCACTTTGCATTTTTCCTCTGCACTTATTTGCTTTTATTCTGTTGTAAGCTGCTCAGTCACTTTGATAGTGAGATGGCAGCATATGAATGAATAAATTTCACACTCCACTTCATCAGATGCTCTTCCCAGCATTAACAGGAATATTTCTTAGAGGACTATATAACTCTAGTTAAAAAACTGAGAAAATATTAAGCACAATATGTTAGCTAAACTTTTTAAAGTTGTGTGGACAGGTGGCTACATTTTAAAATATATAGCTTGTGTAACCATTTAAGGTTAATTTGAACTAAGATTAACAAGATTTTCAAGAGATGCAAAACAAAGTTGTACTGTTTACTTAAAAGTCTAAATTATGAGTTTATAATCTTAGGTGTTTTCTTTTTCTTTCTTAATGTATGTGCATATTAGTACAGTTGTTGCAAGTTCTACTGGAACAATGATAATTTAAGTCACAATCTCCACACCATTTTTCAATTAAAAGGCCTCCAAAACTACATAGTAATGAAGTGGGACCCAAGTGGGAGTTTTTTTGTTGATCCTTATAATGTAGGCTAATGGTTTCTTAGAAATTAATAAACAGTATCTGCATAAATGTCTCAGATTAAAATATTTTAAAGTTCTCAAGACACAGAGCCAGTGGTGGGTGTGGCTTGGTGGGCGTGGCAGGGGAAGGATACTGTAAAACCTCTAGTCAGAAGTGATATTTGCCAGTTCTCCAAACTACTCCAGAACTGGTCAGAACCTGCTAAATACCACCCCTGGAGCAGGCCCTTTGGCATAGGCGACCAATCCCTTCTCAGACATGGAATTGGGAAAGGATTAGCAACCTTTTGAGGCCAATGGCCACACCTGAAACATTGGAAACAAATCCCAAATGTTGTCCCCAAAATATCTAGCACAATAAGCATGGCTAACTATCAGTTCTCAATAAGCCAATCATTGACGATTTAAAACATTTTCATCATCTGCTTCTTGCTATAAAGATTGATCTATCATACTTTTTAGCATCCCAGAAGGCTGTCTACCCCAACTTATTTGTGACTTTCGGATTGACAAACAGGCACACTTCCAAAGTGCTGGGCTATAACCACTACCATCTTTAATTTTGCCTATTTAGTCTGTGTGGGCCTCAGTAAATAAAGTTTGCCTGGCATACTGGCGCATTCCAGTTTCTCATTTCATTTTTTTTTTAAATAAATTCAGGTAGGCAGGGAGGTTGGCAGGTACCTGTGGTCACTGAGTTCCTCCCCATGTAGTTTTCCCCAAAGGTTTCACTATATAGTGAGGTTGAAAGCCCTTTAAATTCCTTTTGCTGAGCTATACAAAATGATGGAGCCCTTTAAATTGCACAACCAAGGCATACACTAATGCAAGAACAACCTGCTTTCAGTACAGGCCCCAGTCAGCACCGCGTGGCAATATCGTTATTTTTAGTTTCCAAATGTTTGCCAAAGGCGGCAGAAAGTTTGTTCCGGTCTGCCTTCTTAAATGAAAGTTAACCAAAAGGAGTTGTAAAGGTCTTAATCATTTGACGGGAAAGGGTGATTTTAGCAAAAAAATGAATTTTTCAGTAAGAAGCTACTGGATATTATGATATGCTCCCATATCAAGGGGTGCTTTTTTTAATGAGCTGAAGTCATTAAATGACCAATGACTGCATTATCAACAAAGAAAAAAGCAATGATTTATTACCTACTAGTTTTAATTAGTATTTTTATTATAGTGCATTGTAGTATTATTACACACATAGACTGGTTATTCATAAATAAATAAAAAGGCTTACGTTAATTCCAAAACACCCCAGCATTTGAATAGGGCGGTAAATCAAATGAAAACTGTAAGGTTGAAAAAAGGTAGATTGACTAGGCTTTACACAGCAATCATCCTTGTGCGTCTTGCAGGCAGGCCCACCCCGGCGGATCCCAAACTGAGCCCCGCCCGCTCCGCCTCTCAGCCAAGCCGGCTCCCTTCCTTAACCGGGTCTATTTAGAACCACTGCCACCTCCCGAGGCTGGCCGGGCTGCATTGTGCCCCCCTTCCAGAGCCGGCGGCTTTCCCTTCCTGCTTTCCCGCAGCAAAACAGCTCGGAGGCAAAGTACGAACGGAAGAAGCTGCAACAGCCTGAGCTATTGCCGACCCTGCCCGGCTCCTTTCAGCCTTATGCCCTGCACTGGGCTTCCAGAAATCCGGGCCAGGGCTCCCTGAAGTGCCAGGGTGGCTCTGCGTCTTCATCTTCCACTGCACCGCTGCTGCTGCATCCCCAACTCCGCGCGGCGTGGCCGACTTGGGGGATTTGCGGAGAATGCCTCCTGGATCCCGGGCTCGGGACAGGCGAGATTAGCTCCCGCCCCCGTCCCTCCCCCTCTGGCTCCCTCCCTCTCGCCGCTTCCCTGCCAATTCAGCTCCGGATGCGCCTTGGCCAGCGCTCGGCAGGCACGTCTAAGCCGGGTTCTGCCCTCCTGCAGCTCCCCCTCTTTCCTCCTCCAGCCGATCGAAGCTTAGCTCGCTGCACCGTTTCAACAAGATGGCGGGATCGGTGGCGGAGAGGGACGCG
The DNA here is from genome assembly GCF_049901735.1 of Notechis scutatus. Taxonomy (NCBI): domain Eukaryota; kingdom Metazoa; phylum Chordata; class Lepidosauria; order Squamata; family Elapidae; genus Notechis; species Notechis scutatus. Next base: position 155,357,866 of record NC_142009.1, on the reverse strand, counting down.
GTGGTAAGTGGCCCTTTCCTCAAATCCTTCGCGGGTCCCGGGCGGCAAGGTGAGGGAGCCGGCCGTTTCAGGTGGGTCGGTGGCGCCTGGTTCTGGTGGGGCTCTCTCGCCGGGATCCCGCCTGGCGACGGATTCCATCTAGGGGAGAGGGGAGCTGCGGATTGGGATCTCGAGGGAAGGAGGGGACCTGTTTGCAGCGGCGTCAAGAAAAACGCCTCGGGGACTGAAAGGCGGTGGGGAGGGCTGGGCCCGCGATTTCTTATTCCTTCTCCTTGCCGGCGTGTGTGTGTGTGTGTGAAATAAGTGTATTTCGCGTTTTTGTACTTGGGTGATCAGGTGTGTGAGATATGTGCCTAGATGGGGAGCGGGGGAGGGGTGCATGGATCTGAGCAGTCAGGCATGAATTGTACCTGGAAGACTTTGCTGGGGAATTGGGAGGCAACACCCTTTGTTTTGCGAGAAGGGCTGGAAGAAAAAGATGGATTCTCTCTTCAAGACTTGAAATGAAATTGGCGCTCTGTTGCTCAGCAGCCTCCCCCCCCCCCCCACTCCTTTCTTCCCCTTTCCATCCGTCCCTGGGCGGAACACAAAGGGTGCCTTCTTGTGTCTGAACGTGTTGTTTTGTTTTTGCTTTTAGAAAATAGAGGACAGACTTTTAAACAACTCCTTGGGATCCCCAGTTCAAGCCGAAGTGTATTTTCCACGACTGGTAAAGGATTTGCTTTCCCTCTCTCCCTCTCTTTATTTATAAGCTGGCCTGATCTGGCCCCCTTCTCCTTCCACTCTGTAATCAGCAGCTACTCATTTTGACTCCCTGCAATCCTTTTCCAGATTGTCCCTTTCTGTGGGCACATCAAAGGAGGAATGAGGCCAGGCAAGAAAGTCGTGGTAATGGGCATCGTGGATCTCAACCCAGAGAGGTAACAAGACACAGGCCCAGCCTGCTTTCCCCTGGCAGGGCTTTTCCATCCCTGTCCAAGAACCACCAGAAAAAGCTGTGTTCCCACAAGAAGAATGTATCTGCCCAACATCCATCATTCCCGAGGACAGTTATTTTTATCTGTAGTTGTAAATATAGAAATGTTGGTTTCTCATTTGACCTATAGGGAGGAGGCGGATATATAGATGTAATATTTATTTATAAGGGAATAACTCTTATGGGCACAAGGAGGGATGCTTCACACGTGGTTTCTGGGTAGAGAGTATCTCTTTGGTAGGCATGAAGGAACTAAATAGAAATGGAAGATACAAACTAGAGTGGGATACTTGAAACCTAAACAACGCCTACTATAATTATTGTTGGCAATGCTAGTTAGGAAGACATTTGTTTATACATTGGCTGCATCTTGGATTTCATTGCTTCTTTGGGATGAGTGAGGAGATATTCTTGCTTTTTACAGTTTTGACATCAGTCTTACATGTGGAGATTCAGAAGACCCTCCTGCGGATATAGCAATCAAACTGAAAGCCATATTTTCAGATAAACAGTTCCTCAGGAATTCCTGCCTATCTGGAGAATGGGGAAAAGAACAGTCATCTCTTCCATATTTCCCATTTATCCCTGACCAGCCCTTCAGGGTAAGTACGGAGAGTTTATTGACTAACCACTGACAGCGTTGACATTGATATAACTTTGATGCTTTTGTTCTGGGTGTGTTTCAGTGCTAAATTTTGCCCTCTAAATAACACTGTATGTAGACTTTATCTGTAGGAATGTAATATTAGGCAAACACCAAGACATACATTCCTTCTGATGGCAATTTATTCAATCCAGGTAGAGGAACATGACAGCAAATAAAAGATGGCAATATTTAGAGGCACAGGAAACTTTCTTGGCATGGTTATTATAAACATAAATTAAAAACACTCTACAACATCCCACTATTTGAAGTGGTTGCCATATGATTTCTATACTCATTGGTGTTGTTTCTGTGTCTTTTTGTTTTATTGGGTGTGTCTCCTTATTCTGTGTTGAAGTGCTTTTCATATATTGCTACTCACTCTCCTGGAATGAGTTTAGCTACTTATATCTATAACAGTCATAGCAATAGTGTTTCTTTTTAAACATACTTCATGTATTTTGATCTTATTCTTTTCTTTTACATCATCTCGTTATAATAAGAGAAAAGGGATGTAATGCAGGCAGTCCTCGACTTAAGATTACAATTGAGGCCAACATTTCTGTTAAGTGAGACATTTGTTAAGTGAGTTTTGCCCCATTTTACGATATTCCTTGCCTACAGTTGAATCACTGCAGTTGATAATTTAGTACCACGGTTAAGTGAATCTGACACCCATTGATTTTGCTTATCAAAAGGTTGCAAAAGGGGACCACATGACTTTTGGACACAGCAACAGTCATAAGTATGAATCAGTTGCAAAAAAATCTGAATTTGGATCACATGATCCTGGGGCTGTTACAAAGGTTGGTAATGAAATGTCTGCAAGAAAGCCACCAAGCTCAGAGAGCATAGAAGACCCTACAATTCAACCCTGAGCTACAGTTATTCTCTTCTCTAGAGAAATTCTCTATTTTTGAAAGTAGCAGTAGAGACTTTGAAGACAAAGACTCAAAAACCTCTTTTTTTTTCCTCTCCCTGTCTTTGATTAGTTTTAGAGTTTTCCCGAATGATGTTTTTCCCCCAGGGGAGTCCATCTACAGGATAATTCAGTGTGGAAAAATGGTCATAATTTTTCAGTGTCGCTGTAACTTTGAACGGTCACTAAATGAACTGTTGTAAGTTGAGGACTACCAATAATGTAATCAGATGCACATTCAAATGAAAAGCACTCTTAAACTCTTGATGTAGAGATAATCAACAAAACAACGTATGCTGTCACAGCATTAGATTCAAATGGAAAGATAGGTTTTAGAGCTGTTTGTAGTTTAAAAGCCATTCTCCATTATTCATTCAGGCCTTCCGTGATTCTTAGAAAAAGGATGCTTTTGATGTAAGAGCAGCATTAAAGATGCATTGTGACTCATGCAATTTGACTCATTAAAGCAGCTACATTTTTCAGGCTCAGAAGCCTGAAAAGGGAAATAATAAATAGCAGAAAAAAAGTGCTTTATTCATGATTGTCTGAGGTCATGGAGCTACTAGATCCCTCTCCTCTTTTGATTCCATATACCAGGGGTGTCAAACTCATGTCATCATGTTATGTATCGGGACTTTTTTTCCTCCCCTCTGTTAAACTGGACATGGGCATGGCCAGCATGTGACATATCTGGCCTGCAGGTTTAGAGTTTGACAGCCCTGCCATATACATTCATTGAAGATACCTATGCAAGACTAGGAGGAGGAGCACTGGATTCCTCAAATGACACTTCAAAATATTCCATTCAGTTGGTCCAGGAGAATGTTGGAAAACTATCAAGACCATCTGCAGTGGTCCCTCCGTTTTTTCATCCCCGAAAATGTTTGCATCTGTGATTTTCATAAGATAAATCTCCCCCTTGTAGGGTTCTTCAATGAAGTCTTAATTCAACGAAATATGCAGTTTGATTACTTACTTACTTTATTTATTTAGTTTATTTCTGAAGACCCTGAATGACCTACAGGATATTGTTGGGTAGGGTATAATACGTACTTGTAATAAATGCAGTCCATAGCAACTTGTAAACAATCTGATGAGCCATCATTTAAAGGTCTTATTCATCCCCCAAAGCCCTCCTGTCATATTTTCATAGCTATTCCAAAATAAGAACAGTGTGGTTTCAGATATCAGGAAGTAGAGTTTTCCAAAGGAAGGTGTCATAGTGGGACTAGACTCTTTTAAACTGGAGGTGTATCCAGGTTTGCAAAGATGGCAATTGACAGAGAAAAAGACAGTGGCAATGTCTATGCTTACTTTTACTATGTATACTGAAACTATTTACCTCAGTGGTTGCCAACTGGTGGGCCGGGGACCACTGGTGGTCCATGAGAAAATTTTGGTGGTCCGCAGAGAAATGTCCGTCCCCCCCCAAAGCAATTAATTTATGCTGTGCCAGAACACAAGGCTGTGCCACCCACATGGCCCGCCCACCCGCTGGCTCCCACTCTTTGGCCGAGCGCAAACCTTACCTTGAATAGAGCTGGAACTGGAAGGTAAGACCAACAGTGAGGGAGGGAAATCCACCCCAGGGTGGCTTGCTGATGTTGGTGGGAAAGTTGATCCCATATTCCAAAGCTGTAGTAGTCACAGGATTGGCCCTTTGGTCATCCCGGAGCAGCTGCTCCTCCACCCGGATACACTGGCCTGCCATGGATTTTCCCACCAACATCAGGAAGCCCCCATCAGTCAAAATTCATATTAGTGGTCCGCAGCAATTAAAATTATGAGTTTGGTGGTCCCTGAGGTTCAAAAGGTTGGCGACCCCTGATTTACATAGTAAAAGTATTTACTACAAGTACATACAACACAATCCTGGCTTTTGCTGGTTGTCAAATCCTAATCTGTCTCAATAGGGAGCAAGAGCTGTTTCTCTCTGTTTCTCTAATTCTCCCCCTGCAGGATAACTGCTTTAAAAAAGCGGGGTTTCCTTCCTCTCCTCATCCTACCCCTCCCTCCCCCATTTCTCCTTTCTGCCTCCTTATTAGGGATTGGGGCAGCCCCGCCGGACAAAAAAGGCAATTTATTACTGAAAGCTGAAACAGAAAAAGAATGGACATTTTTTTTTTTTCCCCAACCCCCCCCAAAAAAAAGCTGTTGTCCCCGCGGGGGCGCCCCCCCCCCCCCCCGGTCCCCCCCCCCCCCCCCCCCCCCCCCCCCCCCCGGGGGCGGCCCCCTCAAATCTTTCTGGATCCACCTGGCTGGTCACCTTCTCCCCTCTTGGGGGAAGAATCACCTTCAAGGTCTTCTGCCCAGTCCTTCCCCAGAGATTGGACCTTTTCCAACAATAGCCAATTCGCTCCTTCTTGGGTGAAGATGTCATCTCACTGGGACTTTCCTTCCCTTCCTCCAAGGAAGCCACCATGGATTATTCTTCTCCTCTCGCCATGAACCGAGAACTGTTCTATATGCTTATGTAACTTCACTCTTCATCTTTTCTCTCCAGCCACTCCCATTTCTTTTTCTCTTCTCTCTCTAATTTTGGGTCAGAACAAAATTGAATTCCCTCAGCAACTGAGAGGTGGATGTCCCTCTAGGACTCTAGTCCCCATGGGCCATTAAAAACCATATGCCATACAAGGCTATCACTGAAAAGATTTGACTATATGTTTCCTCCGTTGGACCATAATCAAGTCACCTCTTGACCTTATTAGACAGGCAGATTCAACCATGAGTTGTGTAGGTGAACATGAAAGGTGAACATCAGCATCTTGAATTGCATTCAGAAGCTAAGTGCCATCCAGTAAGATTCCTATTCAGGTAGGCCTTGCCTTATGACCACAACTGAGCCCAAAATTTCTGTTTCTAAGTCAGACAGTTAAGTGAGTTTCCCCCCATTTTGCAACCTTTCTCGCCGTAATCATTAAGTGAATCACTGCAATTGTTAAGAAACCAGATGTTAAGTGAATCTGGCTTCTCCATTGACTTTGCTTGTCAGAAGGCTGCAGAAGGGGACCACATGACAAAGCTCAACTTTGTCATGCTATCTACCTGCTGTTGAAATGTGGACTGCTGGTATAAAAGGATCTCCAAGGTGTAACCACAATCCCACCCAGGGTCAATGATAGACTACATCCAATCTCAGTCTGATTTTTGACCCATGTTCACCCTGTCTTACTGACGTTCAATGTTAATCTGATTTTCTCATCCAGATGCTAACAGCTTCTAAGAACTGGGCTTGCTGTGATGGAATATTTAACCAGGTATCATCTGTGCATTGATGATGCCTCATTCTGGGTTGACCTCTTCAGAAGCTTCACATAGTTATTCAACAGCATTGACCTTATATCTCAATTCTGATGATCACATACTGATCTCTTCTCTCAGTTAACTGGAACGACATTCATTCCTAGATGATTTATTGGGCTGGAATGAGAAGAAAAAAATAATGGTTTTTTTTTAGAACTTTTAAGTTTTCTTATGTATCTCATATATTTATGTTACAGTTCTCCCCTGGGGGACTCTGCTCTCTAGGATAATGATGAGAAACAGTGCCATATAAGGTTTATACTTTACAAACTGGGCTTTTAATTCCTTTGTGACTAGTGCAGTTTGGGATTATGTGATTCCTTGTCTGTTGGTAGAGGTCAGTTAGATCTATTTATATATAAAATGCATTACTTCGTTCTTAGTAAGTATTGAGTGGAAACTTGTGAGAAACCAACATTTTAATGATAGTTTTCAATATTGTTTATTACTGTTTTACTTTTTAAAAGATGTGAGGAAGAAAAAACAAGTTTAAAATACAGGATAAGTGATATACACAGATTTGAAGTTAGCTCAGCTTTCTAAACCAAACAAGTCCTGCATTAGTTTCCAATGATTGGACTTCTCCAGTAATGCTACTGTTATCCTAAGAGCCACATTGCATTTGTTTTCAACACTGATTTTAGGACATGAACAAAATATATTGCTTAAGCATTATTTCTTTTGATGTTTACTATATCAGAAAACTGAGTAATTTAAAAATATTATTTAATATTTTAAATACCATATTTTTTGCACTATAAGACGCTCCAGACCATAAGACATATCTAGCTTTTGGGGAGGAAAACAAGAAAAAAAATCTGCCTCTGCCTCCCAGCAATTTGCCTCCTTGCAGCAAACAGCATGGTCAGCTTCAGCACAGCCTGATTTAGCACGAGCAACTGATTGGCAGTTGGATCAGCCTCCGGGAATACCGCCAATCTGCTATTCCAAGCTGCAGGGATCGCCGCTGCCCATTGTCACTGATGATTGCTGCTGCCGCCTATCACCATTTTCGGCCTCCATGTGTTCTGTTTTCGGCCTCCGTGTGTTCTGTTTTCGGCCTCCGTGTGTTCTGTTTTCGGCCTCCGTGTGTCCCGTATTTGGCCTATTCCAAGCAAGGATCACTGCTGCCTGCTGCTGCCGTTCAGTGACAATAGGCGTCGATGGCAGCAATCCCTGCCACCTGAAACGGGCCAAAAACGGGACCCACGAAGGCAAAAAATGGGGCGTGCAGAGGCCGAAAACGTGTGGAGACGGCAATGGGCGGTGATCCCCACGGCCTGGAACAGCTGATCAGCAGTATTCCAGGAGACCGATCCAACCGCCAATCAGCTGCTCGTGCTAAATCAGGCTGTGCTGAAGCTGACGACACTGTTTTCTGTTTGCCGCAAGGAGGCAAATTGCTGAGAGGCAGAGGCCGAAGGGTGGGAGCCGGCAGGTAGGCAGGGCTTCAGCAACATTCTCTCTATAAGACATTTCCACCCACTTTTTTGGGCGAGAAAAGTGCATCTTATAGTGCAAAAAATACGGTAATTGTGAACCCTCTGATAAGAACCATTAATTTAAGCAAACTATCATTTGGGTTTGAGAACTACCCTGTTTCTCCAACAATACGGCCTCCCCCAATAGGAAGTCTCAGCATGTTTTATAGGCATGAAATGAAATTAAGCCCCTCCCCCCCCCCAAATTAAGGCCTATATTAAAACATGCGAAATGGGGGGGAATGGTGGGGGGGCTTGCCATTAGGAAGTACTTTTCTTGCACACCTGGATATGGTGCTGCCTTGCGTTGACCCCGATACGAAGTGCCCCACCAATGCTGAGGTCAACATCCAAGCCGTCGCTGCCCGCCCGAAGATGCAAGAGGGGGGGAATTAAGTCACCCTCGAAAAGACAGCCTAGCCATTTTTGGGGGGCTCAAAAAAAAATAAGACCCGGCCTTATTATATGAGAAACACGGTAGATTTTGTTGCCTTCTGGTTGTAGAAATGAATATAATTCCTTGTATGTGTTTGGTGTAGTATTCTCTGAATTATAACGCTTCCGGCAACAATCAGTGATGATGTTTCCAGCAAGTGATTATACTCTTTAATGGGCTTTCCCAATTATAGGGTATAATATAGGGCTTCTTCCAGAACTGTTGGATGATGGTTGTTGTAATCCCCAACAATATGATCATCGGTAGTCTACTCCAGCATGTTAGATCATTGATGGTCTGCTCAATTGTACTTCATTTGAAATACTAGAGATATTGCTTGCCATCAGACAAGGAAAACTCATTTGTCAATAAGAAAATTTGAGGAATCATCTTGAACACTGTTCCAGTTTCTCAATTTTGTGGGTGTTGAGAAGAAATTTACAAGTTAGATACAATTAAGGATTTTTTTTTCTTTTGTGTGGCAAATATTTGCTTTCAAGTAACTTTATATGAATTATGAAGATGAGACCAGAACATTATTTATGGGTATTTGGAGATCTTTTTTGAAAAAGGTTTTAAAATTTCTAAATGAAATTTTGCTTTTGTCTTCCACTTAAAATGATCATGGTTTAAAAGTGCTTGGCTTTGATTAATTATGTCCATCATCATTGAGTGCTCTCTTTCTTTTTATTCAGGGATACGAGAAGTGAATGTTCTAAAGCAGGGGTGTCCAACCTTGGCAACTTTAAGACTTGTGGACTTCAACTCCCAGCAAAGCTGCCTGAGGAATTCTGGGAGTTGAAGTCCACAAGTCTTAAAGTTGCCAAGGTTGGACACCCCTGTTCTAAAGCTTCAGGGTTGTGAAGAGTCCCAAGAAATAGAAGCAAAAATGTATTACAAATTGTAATAGTTAATGTAACAGTAAAGCGAGATTATTAACTACATATAGTAACTATAGTGTAGTCGTATCAATATACAATACTTTTTATTAAATAGAGACAAAATAAAATGTTATGTTTCTGTCCTGGCAGCAGCCATTATTTTTGGAAGGAATGAAATATCTACCTTATCATTCAAAATTCAGGTGTATTATTTGATTTTGATTTTTTTTAATTTTCATGTTTACACACCATCATCTCACAAAGGACATTGATATTTGCTTCTACAGTTATTAAGTACTCATATACATAGGCTTGAATTTAAGGTAGCTGGCATGAAACTGTGCAAATAAAAGCCTCAGCGTGTTAAACAGGCATGATATTCGCCTTTGGAAAAAAAATCGGGGCCGGCCAAAAGAGACCCCCCACCGCGCGCCAAGAAATCGCTGCCCAGCTCCCTTTTCCTGCCACTCAGCGGCCTCCGCTTGCACCGCCCGCCTGCCCGGGCTCCGCTCGCACCGCCCGCCGCCCGCCCGGGCTCCGCCGCACCGCCCGCCCGGGCTCTGCTCGCACCACCCGCCCGGCTCCGCTCGCGCCGCCCGCCCGCCCGCCCGGGCTCCGCTCGCCGCCCGCCCGCCCGGGCTCCGCTCGCACCACCCGCCCGGGCTCCGCCGCACCGCCCGCCCACCCACCGGGCTCCGCTCGCGGCGATTCCCAAAAAATCGAATTCGATTTTAATCGGAAGAATATCATGTCTGGTTAAAGAGTAAAGAAAGCTAGTACAACAGAGTGCTTGAAGTTTTGAACTAGGCTTGGAGAGAACAAATCTTCCTTTAGACATGAAAGCTTGATGGATGATCAAGTGCTGGATATTCTCTCTCAGTGTAGCAGTGGTGATATTGTGGGGTGAAATCAGGTGAAAATCACAAGTTAGGTATACTGCTTTGAATCCCTGAAAGAATGCAGGATATTAATTTAAAAAATCTTCAACTGTGTTCAGCTAATAGTAAAATGATGCAATTGGCAAATAAGGCTCTCCTTTTTCCCTCTGCAATTTACAAGATCTCAAATTACAAGATCTACACAAATTAACTCTGTAAGGAGACCATGAGAAACTCCAACCCCACCTTTAGAAATTGACTTGTATGAGGTTGGATGCAGCCCTTTATTTGCATCAATTAACTATTAGATCCTCTCTTTTAAATACTGAATCAGAGAAAGATTTATATTCACACCAGAGATTTCCTTTAAGTGTTCTGAAAATACATATAGTAGGCTGATGGAAGAATTTTGCAAAACCTAAGTTATGGATATGCTTTTCCCATCTAGTTATGGGAGGCATTAAGTATTAGACCTTTGCACACTTGTATTAGAAAAAAAGACCAGAGTATTATCTATGAGGTTCATAACTAACATGCTGAAGAAGATACCTTAGCTATTCAGTTATATTTCTTTATTTATATCCCACGATCTGCATTGCTATAGTACCATACTGTCTTTTCCTCCTTATCTGCACCAGGCACCCAATGGATGCATCAGTACTTTGATTATGTTCTGCCATTTTACTTTTCCATTTGCTTTAGTTAATTACTACTTGAGTTAATAACTGGGAAACTATACTTATTCTCTGACTATAAATATGAAACTATATTTGACTTGGGGGCTTAGGAATATCAATCAACGATTCTGTGAGCAGGTTTTCTTGTCTCAGCTGCAAATAAATAGCCTTTCAGTTCTGCATGGATCACTGTGTCTGTCTACTTGGATTGCAAAAGAGGACATATGTGAGTGATCTAATCCAAATCACATAGGTGGTCAAAGCTGTGTAAGATAGATAGCACGTCTTATATCAACGCTACTTGTGAGTTCTTCAAATGTTCCAATTAAAATTGTGGTCCTCATCCATACTTTATTTCTTCCAGGTTGAAATATTATGTGAACACCCTCGTTTTAGAATATTCGTGGATGGACACCAGCTTTTTGATTTTTACCATCGCATTGAGAAGTTATCAGCTATTGATACAATAAAGATAAATGGAGACCTCCAGATTACTAAACTTGGTTGACCTAGGTTTTTCAAATTATCATTAAAAAAGAAAAAAAAAAGATAACCAAAATTTTAGATTCCAAATTGGCTCGGGTTCTGTTAGACTCTGTCTGAAGAAGCAATGAGAATTTCGTTTGGGACACCCAGCTACCAGACAGGGATCATTATTGTCTTCTCAGCAGCAAAAGACATGTTGATGAATTGAACTATTGTTTATTTGAATGAAGAAAGCACTTAATGTTAAATAGATACTGAGCCGTCCTTCTTTTATGGAACTAAAAAGCCTATCCCTGCTGGATAATCACATTATAATGGATCTTGAAAGAGTTACTTCATTGTCTAAACTGTATAAGCTATTTATCTTCCCAATAAGAGGGCAGGTTTGGAAATCAACTGCTAAATCTATTACAACGGTGACTTTTCTTTTTGCAAATCATCATCATCATCATCGTCATAAAAAAGTTATCCCGCACTTAAGGGGATTAATGTAAGTGTAACACCAATCACAAAAATCAGGCCAAATATGGAAGTCATTATTCAATGCCTATAGTTGATTTTATTCAAACAAGTAGCAAAGGTCCCATAGATGTTAACGGTGCAGTGTTAGCTGGACACTGGCAGTGGTCTACGACATGCTTACCTCCTTCACCCCACAGAATCAAGGGAAGATAATATACCTAATTACAAGATTGTGGCCACTTGAATTGCCAAGGAAAACGTAGAAACTGAGTAATGGCTTCTGAATTTAGCCTGCATATTTTAGTCAGGGTATGTGTATAGAATGTAGGTCATTACATGTTTTGCACAATGTAATATTAATACAATCTTCTAAGAGCTTTCCTCTAGTTTATTTATTGGTACTCATTGTGTTAATGTATTAACAGAAAAGTCGAACAATATTGAAGCTTTAGAGAGGCAAAGTATAAGCATTCTCAAAATACAATGTTGTAGTAACATATCATTTTGGAAATGCCTGCTGTTTATCTTAAGGTGGTCGGGGATATTTTTGTGGTGCCCTCACAATGTCACAAAAGATTATTGTCATGTTTTCACCAGAAATTGCTTTCAGTATGTTGTAATTTTGCAGTAAATGATACTCAGAATTCACTCCTTCAGTGAATAAGGATTTCTAATTTAATTGGGATATGCATAGTCTGCAGTCCTATTATACTCATTATCCAGGAGTAAGCCCCCTTCTGGGCAATGAAATTGATTTCTAAGTAAACATAAGATAGCACTGTTTGAGTTTGAAAATACCATGCATTTTTGCAAACCAATGCCCTTGGTGGCTGCTGTCCTAGTTGAGGGAGGGGATGAAATTCTCAGCTCATCTAAGGACAAAAATTTAGCCCTTATAAATGGCCCAATTTATAATTTAATCTAATTTTCCTACTATAGGAATATTGGATGTTGACAAATAGTAGTTTTTATTGAAGAGCATAACTGTGTTATCACTAATTATATTACAGAATGAATGAATGAATGCAGTGATCTTTTTCCCCTTGGTTCTTAAGTAATCAGTGCAATTTACACACGTGGGACCATATTCACAGTGAACTACAAAGGGTTGATTTGAATGTTATGGTGTGAAGAAAAAGGTGTATTTGCATTATTTTTAGAATTTGTATTATAGGGACTTTTAAAGACATTTATTATGGAGACTTTTGTAGTATAACTTTTTTTAAAGGCAAAAAAAAGGAACAAAATAATTTATGCTTGAATCATAAAGAAGGTCTGTTTCCATCAATCAGAGCGGGAATCTTTTTATTTAAGATTATATACAATTGTTTTATTATGCATCAACTCACCCTATCTGATCTTTGAGTTCACATCTAACACAGTTAATGAAGTGGAGGCATTAATTTATCTCTTAGTCTAGAAATCTGTAGAATAAACATGGCTTCCATTATTGACCCCAGAAAGAATCATTAGTTGTGTGCACTCCCTCTATGTTGGGTTATAGTGATGTAGTGTGTTGCAAAAGTGATTGACCTAAATGGTTTGAAGTTTAAGAAAAACTGGAACCGCATCACACCCAGTCTCTTTGCATAGTCGCCTAAAAGTAGTAGCAGAACTTTGTGGCACTCTTTGGCACAAAATAGCTATAGCTATTTGAAAAATTGCTTGAGAAAGTGGGGAGCAATGGCTTCCTTGCCTTTAAGAGGTGGAAAAGGGTTCCAAAAGATTCCTTCAGGATTCACTGCAGCCAAAGGAGTATCTCAAAGTAACCAAAGCCACAGGTCTTCACCCATTTACTAGGGAGTTAATTTTGCTTAATATCCGTGGAACTTTTTTTTGTTAAAATGTGACACTGCAAAATTCATTCACCGATGGTTGTGGGATTTATTTCTACAAAAAAATATACATAGCAGTCATCCTGTAGGACTTTCTTAGGCACATTTATTTAGAACAGGCCAATTAGACATGAACCTAATTGCCAGATAATCTTAAATAGAAACAATATGACATGGTTCAGACTTAAGAATGGAGCTGATGGTTTTTATTGAAGGTTGTGGGAAAGAGGAGCCAGTCTTGACTAATTCTGGCTAGGATTGGAAAGCATGTTAAAGCCAGAATATTTGGTATACTTAAATATTAAACCTATTTATTTAGACAAAGAATAGACAATATTTTTAAAATAGCATATTACTTCTGAAGTAATATAATAATTTGCAAAAATCTGCATATTCTTGGGTAATTTGTCCATTGAATGCTTCTGTAAGCAAATACTGCACATCGGGGTGAAAACCATACTACGAGATGAGGAGCATATAAATTTGATAAATAAAATAACATTCTGACTGAAGTTGGACTCAAGCTACTATCGGGTCCAGCAACATGATGAACAGCTCAGTCTGCAAACTGGTTTACAAATCAGAATTCCTGAAGCTGCGTGAAACTAATCACAGTTTTAAGTATGTGAATTTTCACTTGGAAATAAATGACCGGATCATACAATAGAATCTCACTTTTTACGTAGATTCTCCAGAAATCTTCACCTTCTACTTTCTTATGCTTGGCATGCTTTTATTTCTGTCTGCTGGTTATTCTCGGTTATTTGTCCTTCATAAGACCACCTGGGAGAATAATTGACATCCCCTCAATTTTGCAAGATTGTTTTGTCATTTAGGTCTTTGAAGATTCATTAAATACAGTTACCCTGAAATGTGCTACTGGAAGAAGCTTAACTTTGAATGCCCTGATTTACCCTTATTCCAAAGTAATATCATACTCTCAATTGGCCTTTCCAAACTTCCCTTGAGGAGTATTAGGGGAGGTGTAGTCTGGCACATTGGGGGGACTAGGTTAGGAAAGATTGATTACTTTTCAGGTTACAGTTTCCACTACTTCTTCCCAGTAACTTAAGTCAATTTATATGTCATGTTCTCTTCGTATTTCTATTAGATTCTGTGTGGGATTTTTACCAGGATTTATACCCCCTCTCTCTCTCTCTACATATATATATATTGTTAAATTGTGCCATTTTTGAATGTCTTAAGAAATCCAACAATATTTCTATATAATACAAAAGAGAACAAGCAGGAAAGATTTTCTTGAAAATAAAAGCCAAACAGAGAGGAAATTATTTTATTTATATGTTTGGATTATTTTTTTCTACCATATATCAATATGCAGGCAGGCTAATGAACTCTTGACCAATAGATCTCTAAGGTTTTGAGACTGAATTTATTTTTTTCTGATTTTAACTAAATCCTTAAGATTACAGGAATGAAAATGCCATAATTTTTCCCATGTGGAAATATCTGGTAACTTTTAATTTTTATCACTTCACAGCAAAGAATTGGGAATCTCTAGCTTTCTAGATGTTGCTGAATTAATTTTCAGCATCTTAGCTGTGCTTTCTATAACTATTATAATTTAGCTATAATAATTTCTGCATAATTTCTATCTACAATCAGATGTTAGAAACAGAATGTACACTAAAATGACGTAATTTTCTGCTTTAAGCGTCAGTCTTGAACATATTTTCTAGGGATTCAGCTTCATTGGGACATCATACAGTTCAATACTGAATTAAAATATCTAAAACCATATTCTATAAGTAAAGCTGCAATTCTGAACATACCTTGAGAGCGTTGTCTGATTGGATATGCAAATGATTATTCAGCTCTGTTCCATGATAGAATAGATTTCTCAATTCACTAGTGGTGAATCCTTCTGAAGAAGATATTTTAAGTATAAAGTTGACTTTAAACACCTGAAATTTGATTTTTGATGATAACAGAAAGATCAATCTATTGTTCTATCCAGGTTTTAATTTGGGCTGCTAATGAATTTGGCCTTGCTTATTAACTAATCAATTTAAAACCATAAGTATATTTTCTGATCTGCATGAGATTCTACTATATCTGGTTATGCTATCCATGACTAAGCCAAAGAGACAACAGAGAGAATACCCCAAACACCTTTCTGTAGCACGCTGCTTCTTGTTTTAGAAGACATGCTGATCTCGCTGAAAGAAGACTGTGATTTTCGTTTGTTTGTGGGCTCCTTGGTGCTCTCTGAAGCTGGTTGTTTTCTTGAAAGATGTTTCATTACCCAAACTAGGTAACATTAATGCTCTGAGCATCGATGAGGTTATCTAGTTTGAGTAACGAAATTTCTGCTAGAAAAACACCAAACTCAGAGAGCACCAGAGATCGTTTCAATCCTGAATTATAAATATTCTCCTTTATTAATTTGATTGGTTGATTTATGTGCTACCCATTTCATCTAGAAGTGGCCCATAAATCTTTTTTAACTTTTTAAGTTTTAAGTTGCTTGGTTCCTGGTGAGGTTTTTGACACAGTGAGATGCTAGTACCACTTGAAGAATCTATTAAAACCTGACTATCTTGCTTAGAGAATAATTGCTCTCCAGCTTAATTAAGGTAACACTATGTTTATACCTACCTGAAACCATTTTTTTTACTAGCTCTTCAGATGAAAAGAGTCTCAGAACTGCCCACATAAAATCAGTAATCTTACTCATCTATCCTCTTAAGCTTAAAATCTAAAAGACATAAGGAAAGAAGGATAAGGAGAAAAGAGAAACACACTAATTCAAACAATTTCCCCCCCTCAAATCACAATTATGCTATTTACATTGAACAACATTTAAAAAAAATAAAATGTAAAGGCAAGATAGTCTTAAGCCAATAGTAGTCAAGATGGTTCCTACTCTGCAGTACCACAAACCCATTCAGCCAGCAGCATAGGTACGTTTTTCAGTCAGTTTTCCACACAGCACAGGGAACAGAACAAAGCACAACTCAGATTTCAGTATCTAACGGAACATGGATACTGAGGTATTTCTCAAGTAAGATGGACTATTTCCTTTCAACATGGATTCAGTTGAGAGAGGATGGGGCTTAACACTTCATATCATGTTGGTTGAGCTCTCACAGGACGCTCGGGTGCAACACTAACCTATTTTCTGAGTTTGCCCCATATACTGAACCAAAGACTAGCCAAATGGGTTTGGTTTGCATAATACTCATAGATTAAAAAAGGAAACAAATTTCACCTTTTTCACCTGGAACATCCATGTTCAGAAAATACTGAATTGTTGTACAGTATACGGTAGTACTGGAGCTGCATAAATCAGCCCCAACCTGGTGGCAGACTGGGATTTTCTGTATCTCTGTTGACATCTAGCGGTTCTCCAAAGTATTGCAGTCCATATACAATACTGAATTGTGGAGAGAGCATAGCTGCTATATATGTACTGTACAATAGAAGCTCCAATCCAGCTTGACTGCATTAGGGTAAATGCTATGAATTTTTTCTCATTTTTTTCTGCAGTTGAGCTCACAATGGGATGCATTGCAGGAGAATGATTCCATTCTCACTTGCAGAGTATGGCCAAGTACTCTTCTTCTTCTTCTTTTTTTTTTTTTTTGTAAATTTTATTTGAGTTTTCACAAAAAAAAAAAAAACATAATACAAATAAAACATCTTTTTTGAAAGTAGCATGGTCCCGGATTACACTTCTTCGTACAGACACAAATTCAATTTCATGCTCATTTTTATGTTCTGTTCCATATCTTATTACTGTTTTACATTTTCTACATAGCTTTTCCCCTCTTTTAATTTTCTTAATTTTATTTTGATTATCTCGTCTCAATTCAAATCATGATATTTATACTTTTTGTCTGTCCTGTTTCAATTTCATATTATCCTTTCTCATTAAACAAATTTTCTCCTGTAGTTACTAATTGGAGTATGACACCTTTATATCTTTTAGTTTTATCCACTTAACTCTTATTTAAGCTTCAATGTATACCTTAAAGTTATAACATCCAATATAATACATAACTTCCAATCGAATTCTGCTTGGTACATTCTTAAAATACACACTATATTCTTAAAAAAAAGATTAAAAATATATGTAATTAAAACACTCATTCCATTCCAATTCAGTTCTATCATTAATATTAATGTTCATTAAAATCTTAACTTCTTTAACATTACTTTTCAATTAAATATCATACTTCTTTGGGAACAGTTATAAGCTTTCCATAATTAATTTTTCCCCCTATTCCTCTTATATTTTATAAAACATTGAATAATTAAAATGTTCCCATCCTTTCCTAATTCAATTCTCTCATTCGTTTTATTTCATTTATTTATTAACAAATATTTCACTGGATTACAATAACTATTTTATCCATCATTTTAATCATACATTGTTTCAAATTTTCTAAAATTATTTCTATTTCTAATATAACAATACAATCTTATGTACCTTTACGGAATCCCTTTTTCAATTAAATTTTCACCCATTATCTCTAAATAGGCCCTGTTTCTCTATATCTTGTTTCTGTCCTTTGTAACTTCTTTTCCTTTCTTTCTTCCCTCTCTTCTTCTCCCTCCCCTTTTTACCCCCTTGTCTCTCTACTTCTATTTCTCTCTTCTGTATTCCCCTCTTCTGTTGCTTTCCAATATTATACTTGTTTTTCAAACTATTTTTCTTTTCTTTGGTTGTTTTTTAAAATCTTAAACTTTTCATTCTCTTTCCCCCCCTTTCCTTTTTCTTCCCCACATAAAATTACTTGTTCATTAAAGATGGCTTCTTCTTTGTCGCAATCTTCTTGTTCTGCAGGAGTTTCTTGTTGTTTTTCATAGTTCCAAATCTCCATTTCTAAAAATTGAAATACGAAGCCAAAAGAACTTCTTCCTTCTTGTGCATCTTCTTTATACTTTTTAAGTTCCATCTTCAATTCTTCTAAAAGTGGTGCCATTTTAAAAACTTTTAAACAACCACCTGATTGATTTTAGTCATTCACATGCAATAACCAAAAATCCAGAGATCGCCAAGTAATCCAGATACTCCCAAGCTGTTTCTTTTTGCTTCTTTTTTCCACTTTCTCTTCCTGGGGCTCTACTATTTTGTTTACATTTCAGTTAAAATGTATCTTTTAGAAGTCTTGTTAAAGTTTTACTGTAAATTCCTTTTAATTCCAGGCAGTCTCCTCCCTTTTTTCCAGATCCTGCCCTTTTATTCTTTTTCTCTCCTTTCCTGCATTTAAAAGCTTTTAAGTATCCAGAAATCTTTATTATCCCTTTGACATTTTATTTTCAGCTTCAATGCCTATTGATGTCAAAGTTGATTTTTTTTTCCAATTTCTTGCTTAAATCTCTTAGCTGTCAATATAGGGAAAGGGAGAGGGAAAAAAACCAAATCCTTTCCCTTCTCTCTCCTTCGCTGCTTCAAAGTCTTCTTTGGGAATGTTACTTTTTTTTTTGTAGTTTAAATTCCAGGGTACCTTAGTTGTTGCTTTTGCAGTTTAACCAAGACTTTCTCTTCTTATCTTCCTCCTGCACATTCTTTTCTGGTCGAGTTCTTCTTTGAGGTGGCCATTTCTGACCACTGCTGCGACCACCTTCGGGAAAGGGAGTAATGGCCAGCTGAGGAGGAGAGATGCAGCTCTCCTCAACCCTGCTGGCAGTCTCCCTCTTCTTCACCACCTCTACGGGGTGGCTTAGCCCCGAAACCAGCCATCTCGGGGACGTCCAGCGGTGAGCATGGATCGAAACTGCGCACGATCGCGGTTTCGGTCTGTCCATGAAGAAGCTCAAACCGGAAGACGCCAAGTACTCTTCTTAAGTATTTACATATACAGTACATATGCCTATACATGAATAATAATTGAAAAAAAGTGCAAGAAAGTAATAGGAAATAGAAAATTAGGAAAAGAAAGAAAAATAAAGGCAACTTCCAATCTTAACAGCAGTTACACCCACCCTGCCAGGTTAAAATATGCCAGTAATTTCCTTCTTTCCAGAGTCTACTCTTTCTAATAATCAAACCCATAAATCACAAGCTCATTTTTTGTCTTTTTTTCAGAAAAAGCCCATAAGGGTTTCCCAGTCACTAATAAATATAGTTCTTATCCTTTTACTAATCAAGTCAATTTTACCATCTGTCACTTCTAATTATGTCACCTTCACCAGCCGTTCCTCCTCTGTGGGTATTTTAGAGTCTTTCCATTTTTGTGCATATAATAATTTCCTAATAATTATCAGATATAAAAACATTTTCCTACAACTCTTTGCTAATTGCCTATCCTTGATTTTAAATATTTGTTTCAGGTTGTCAATGAGTTTCTATCTTGGCTTGTAGTAGTTATGTTATTTTCACACTTTACTAAAGTATGTCATCAAGAAACCAATCTGGGATATAAAAAGTAGAGGCCAAGAATAAAAGAAGGAGGATTATTGGATTTGTTCAGTCACAAAAACTATTAGCATTAGCTTGTGTAACCCTCTGTCACTTAGTTAATCTTGCTGTTGAATCAAGAACAAAACCAACACTTGTCTAAAAGTACTGAATAATTTTCTAGCAGTAATCAGTAGTAATGTGTGATCATTCATAACCTATTGTAACTGAAGATGTGTGTAGAATATTAAATATTAACCACAGAATATTAATTCTAAGCTTTTGGTGGACTTCTGGTTCGGGCTTCTCTGGTGACAGACCAAAATCGCGATCATGCACGGTTTTGATCCGTGCTCGCCGCTGGAGTGCCCTGAGCCACCCAGATTCGGGGCTGAAGCCACCCCGTAGAGGTGGTGAAGAAGGGGGAGCCGTCAGCTGGCTTTGAGGAGAGCCGCATCTCTCCTCCTCAGCTGGCCATTAATCCCTTTCCCAAAGGCGGTTGCAGGGGTGGTCAGAAATGGCCACCTTAAAGAAGAACCTGACCAGACAAGATTGTGCAGGAGGAAGTTTAAAGGAGAAAGCTTGACTGACTAGGTCGAATGGAGAACATCTATTTAAGGTACCTGGAACCTGAACTTTAAAGACTAATACTATTCCTAAAAAAGATCTTAAGCGGCAAAAAAGAAAGGGAAAGGAAATGGAATTGGTTTTTCTTCCTCTCACATTGACAGTTTTAATTGACTTGGAACGTTAAGAAGAGATTCGAATAAAAAATTGATACTAATCCACTTTGACATTTCTAGCTGAAAATAAAATGTCAAATGGATAAAGATTCTTGGATAATTTAAAATTTTTCTTAAGAAAAAAGAAAGAAAGCAGAGGAGGGAAAAAAGAAACGAGGGTGGAATCTGGAAAATGGAGGAGACCACCTGGAACTTAAAAAAATTGATAGTGGAATTTTAACAAGGCTTGCAAAAGATACATTGTAGCTGAAACTTTGTTACAAGACAATAAAGCCCCTGGAAAGAGAAAGTGAGAAAAGAAGCAAGAAATAGTTTTGGATTATTTGATGATTCCTGGAATTTTGGATGGTGGATCCTAATGAAACAAAATAAAATCAATTGGGGGTTGTTTATGAATTTTTTTAAAATGGCATCACTCCTTGAACAAGAAGGGCGGGATAAAGAAGAAGCCATCTTTAATGACCAAGCAACTTTAAGTGGAGTAAAAAAGGGAAAGGCGGGGGGGAAAGGGAGTTAAAAACTTAAGCATTGAAGCAACAAACAAAAAAAAAGAGTAATTTGAAAAGCAATCATAATATCAGGAAGAAGCAGAAGGGAGGATCACAGAAGGGAGAACCAGATAGAAAAGGGAATAAAAAGGGGAGGGAGAAGAAGAGAGGGAAGAGGGAAAGGAAAAGAAGCTACAAAGGATAGAAACAAGATATAAAGGTACAGGAAAAGCGTACAAGAATTAAAGGTATGAACCTATTTAAAAGACACAAAGACAATGGTTAAAATTTAACTTAATGAGAGGGTGCATGGGATAGCATTGTTATATTAGAAATAGAAAAGGGTTAGAAAATATGTTTAGATGATTAAAGTGATAGGAAAAAATTGTATTGATGTATAATGGAATATTTGTTTGTAAAGAGAATAAGGCTCTCAATGATTTAAAAAGAAAGTTTAAAAAACTGAAAAGAAACATGGAAGATTTTTATCAGTTGACAAGATGAATTGAATAAGAATAATAATTTTATTGACTACTGTTAATAACTATTGTTTTGTTTTTTATTTAAAGACAGTAATAAGTAAAATATGAAATATAGATGATTAAAGTGAAAGACAACTGATATCACTAGATAATGTTTGTTAAAAGGAATAGAAATGTAAAAAATTGTTATTAATATTAATGGCAGAGCTGTACTTGAATAAAATAATTATTCCATTTACTATTGTTATACATATATACACAGATATATATACATATATACTTTTTTTAAAAGAATTTAGTGTGTATTTTTAAGGGAATGTACCAAGCAGAATTCAATTGAAAATAGATATGTGTTATAAAATAGAGGTTAAAAAATGAATGTTATAACTGTAAAGGTGTAACTTAAATTTTTAAACAAGATTTGAAAAAAGATACAAAGGTGTTACACTCCAGTCTAGTAATTACAGGGGAAAATTTGTTTTATGAGAAAAGATAATGTGAAATTGTAAACAGGACAGACGAAAGTATAAAAACGTTGTTTAGAAAGATTTTAAAAATTAGAAAAAGATATGTAATTGAATTAAGAAAGGAATGAGATAATTTAAAATAAGTCTATAGGAAGTAAAGAAAGGGAAAAGCTATTGAAAAAATTGCAAAAATAGTTATAAGATATGGATTAGAATGTATAAGATAAATATGTATTGAGTTTATGTCTGTATGGAGAAGTGATAACCCGGGGTCACACTGTTCTCAAAAAAAGATATTTTATTTGTATTTGTATGTTTTGTGAAAACTTAAATAAAACTTTTATGTAAAAAAAAAGAATATTAATTCTAAGCTTTTAATAATCTACGGGGAGTCACTATGATTGCTCCCTATAAAGGAAAAGGCACGTATATGGAAATGCAGTGTTCTCAGGATTCAAATGGACATAAGTAGAAGCTTGCATCACATAATCTCAGTTGTGAGTGATTTTCTTTCCTCTAGGACAGTGTCTTAACCCAAGGAATTACAGTACATCACCCCATGAATTATGAGAATTCCTGGTCAGCACATGTGGGGGGGGGCATTTACTCTTTAGTTCAGTGTTAGAATAATGGTGCTGGTTCCCTATTTGATGCTGCGTGCTGGAAGATGCAAACTTAGGAACAGTTGCCTGTAAGTACAAGTAGTCTGCCAGTTGGCGCCTAATGATTCCTGCTTCCAATTGCTATAATAACCCAATGATTGCCTGTCAAGAAGACATACTTCTAAGGCACTGTCCTTTTCATTCATTCACCTACATGGGAGATTAGAAAAGTTCAACTTTAGTGCTTCTTGCTAATAAATCTGAGACATTTGGGATACTTTTTGTGCCTTACTATGATTAATGATATGTGAGTTCTAGTCCTGCCTTAGGCACGAAAGCCAAATCAGTTACTCCCCCTCTGCCCAACCACGTCACTGTGTTATTGTTGTGGGTGAAAAAAGGAGGAGGAGAGAGTATTAAGTTTAAGATATAATAAAGGAGGGGTAAAAACATAACAATAACAATATAGCTGTGCTATCTTAAATCAGGGTGCTCACTTCCTATAGCTGACGATAGGCCTAATGTTGTTTGATGTTTGCTGCCAATATTATTTGTGCTAAAGGCAACTGGGATTATTTTCATAGTACTTCATAGGCATTGATTTCCCCCGCTATTCTCTACGTGAAAATAAAACTATAAAATTTGGTTCTGTGATTTAACTGATATATATTAGCAAAGGGTTTTATTAATACAATTTAAGTCATTCTGATATAATTTAAATCAGGCACTTCTGGAATAGTCATTTTGAATTGTAGTGACTGCACCTTCTGCTGTGATTTTCAGATTGCTTTTCCAGTTATTTATGGGACTTTCCAGGATCCAGTCAAGGAATTCCCTCAGAAAAAGTTTTGGTCTTTCCTTGAAATGTACAGGCTGAATAGAATGGTCTGGAGAGCCTTTCTTGAATCTGATGATCTCCAGGTGTTTTGGGTTATATCACTGCATGGTCATTGGCTGAAAAAGTTTTACATGAATCAAAAGTCTGCTGTAGAATGTGCCATAATGTATAAGGATTCTTCGGAAGATTTCTTAATTTAAAAAGAATTCCTGGAAGATTAGGAAGTTTAGTATAATGAGCCTGAAAAATGTTTGGTTTGTATATGTGTGTGTGTTTGTCCAAACAGTTTCAATCAGTTTTGGCCTTGTGTTCGTCTGTGGGGCTTTGACTGGAGATCTTTGCTCCTTACCTAGTATAAATTGGACTCCCTTAGACTAAAGAAACTGAGGGTGGGTTGTTTTTTTTGGTTATTGAAAAATATATATTCATCATTTTTAGCTATATCTTATTTTTGTGATGTTACATGTAGATGAAGGTAGCTGAAGATAGATTGGATTGTTAATGAACGTTCATCTGTTAAGAAAATGCCTCAGAGGTTTTAGTTAAAATTAATTGAACCAAAAGAAAAAAAGTTGTTTAAAAAGTGCCTCACATGTTTATTGTTTTATAGCCATGATGAACCATACAATTAAAGTAATAAAGTATGCCTCATGTCAAATTTAGCAATATGTGCAAAAGAATATCATGAACTCTCATTCTGCCGCAAGTCTTCTGAAGTTTCTATTGCTACATCTTTCGAAACTGACATAACTCATTACAGATTTTGAAAGTTGCACGAAAATCTTATTAACAGCTACCTTCATTCCTGCAAGGTAGAAAAAATAGGGTTTTTGTATTAAGTGTTTACTGCAACCTTCCCCCAAAAGGTTGCCTTTAAACATGTTGGATTACAGATCCCATCACTTATAGGCATGCTAGCTGTTAGTGATGGGTTTTTTAGTCATCACGAGGGCACACATTGGGAAAAAGCTGTTTTACTGCAATAAATTGAAATGGATGTAATTCAACAATAAATTAAAACTTGTGCTGGAAACAATAATTATGGAGCTCAGACAAAATTTGTCTTCATTTAAACTTCAGCAGAATGGAAAGATTTTGCTGTTGCAATAATCTGAATGGATAGTTAAATAATATCGGTTTAGGGGATCCTTGAATTAAAGTTGAAGGCTTGCCAAAACCAATTCCCTATCTGTGGTACCTTATGTACTTTCTATCTCCATAACTTCAACTGTGTTCCTGGTGAGTAAGACAGTTTTCACCCCACCCCCCCCAAAAAACAGATTATGCAATTCAGAATTGCCTTTAAATATAATATGCAGTGACAGAAGACCCAAATGCTTTGGTAGAGAGAGACTCTGCAGCTTCATTGAGAAAGAGAATGACCCCAGAAGGCCTCATCGCAAATCTTGCCATAGCCACAAATCAACTAGAGGCTTTAGACAAGGCACAAGGCATTGTTTATTCTTTTTGCTTGCTCTGTATCTGTAATGGGAGAAATTTGCTTTGAACAGATTTGCCTTGAACTGTTTATGTAAAACAGGGATTTCTCCATTTGAGGGCCTCAGATGTCATTTCTCAAAAAGTCTAGGACAACTTGTCATGGCCAACTCACCATAGGACAAATCGCTATGGGAACAATTCAGTGCTGTATTAATTATTCAGATACTTTTACGTGTTCATCAAAATTATTGTAACTCTTGTACTTCTGGATTGACTTTATTTATTTCATTATTATTGGCCACATTTCCATCAAAATTCATTTTTGTATTTGTTGAATTATCCCATGGCGAGTTGGCCATGGTGAATTGCCTCATTCCGTTCTGAAATGGGGTAACAAGTCAGACGCGGATGGAGGGAGGACTTTTTATTGCTTTCTCTCTGACCCACTCTTCTCTTCCTGCCCCTGCCCCTGTACCTCCCTCTGGGTTGCCCAGAGGAAGGGAAGGCAACACCTACCTGCCATTTAATTGACTGGCAGCAGAGGAGTGCCAATTAGGCTGCAGCCAATATGTGTTCTGAGATGGATGGTCATATCTGGCCTGCCTGCAGACTCAACTGCAAGCCAAATATCAGAGGAAAGAGATGTGTATGTGATTACAGTATATACAGCATATGTGTATGTGTATATCTGTATATATCTCTACACACACACACACACACACACACACGTGCACACACGTGCATATGTGTATATATGTGTGCGTGTGTGTGTGTGTATGTATGTATATGTGTATGTGTACATATCAGAGGTGGGATGCTATCGGTTCTGCCCAGTTTGGGCAAGCCAGTAGTTCTGAAGAGACCACACCAGTTCTCTCAGAACATCTGCTGTTGGACCCACCTGTCCGTCTGGTCTCCCATACTTACCTTTATTCCTGTTTTTGAAACGCAGCTGCTTTGCACGGCACAGCAGATTGCCACGCGTCAGCTGTGGAAGACACAGGGAGCGTGCAGGATTGCAGGAGGTGAGTAGAAAAGCCTCTGCACGTGCGCAAAGCGTGCCCACCCAGCCACGCCCACTGAACTGGTGGTAAACCACTTTGAAACCCACCACTGGTATATATGTATATATTTCTACAGACACACACACACTCTTTTGACAAAGGGCACCAGAATTTCATTTTTATGTGTGCCATTGTCTACACAGAAAAGCGACAATAAACATTATCATATCATATCATCATATACAAATATCATCCTATGTCCATTTTCTGCAGAGAAAAACAAAATACAAAAGACCAGAAATATCATATAGTGAGAAATTCTTTATAATAGTTTTGCCAATGGAAACTTGATCATGTTACATTTCAACCAGAGCTGAATGCCAAGCCATGAAGATCAGGTAAGAGACGTACGTAGTTGCAATACAACAACTAAAAATAATTGATTGATGTACCTTTCATTTTAAAGGGAATTTTAAAACCTGCAAACTGATAATAACACTGTTCTCTGAACTGCTACCAACAGATGGAGGAAAGTTTGTTTCTCTCCACAACTGATATGCAATTCTGAGATCCTCAGCTTACATTTTATGGCAGAAAAAAGTCTCTACATGCCCCTTAGGAAACCTGAGGCATTGTGGTGACACAATAGTTAAAATGCAGTGTTGCAGGCTAACTCTGCCCACTGCCAGGAGTTTGATTCCTTTGATCCTAAAGGGCTCAAAGTTGACTCAGCCTTCCATCCTTCCAAAGTTGATAAAACGAGGATCCAGATTGTTGGGGGCAATATGCTGACTCTAAACTGCTTAGAGAGAGCTGTAAAACACTGTGAAGTGGTATATAAGTCTAAGTGCTATTGCTAAGATGCTCAAACATTTGGTAAGAAGTGAACCTTTCTTTCCATTCAAGATTTGTAGCTAATAGGTGCTAAAGGCAACGGGCAACTCTGTCTGGAGAAGGAACTTCCTGGTTTATTTTTAATCTCATCTATTTTAACAGAGAAGAATAATAGGTGCTCCATCGAAACAATTCAGAAATGCAATATACAAATGTAGATGTGACTGAACAATTCTGCTTCTGCCACACAGCAACAAAAAGAGCATAATTTGATTCTGGACATATTTCAAGTTCTCCCCAAGTGATTTTATACTTCTCGTATATGTTCACATACACAGATAGAGATTATAATGCATGCAGTTTATGCAGAATCACGGCCTGGTTTTTCATCAGGGAATAATTCTAAAAAAAAATAGAGTATCTTCTAATCCATGGCCTTCTCCAATCTGTAGTGATTAAATATCTTCTGTTTACAGCCTGCTTCCTAAGGCCACCTAGGCTGGTTTCATTTTCAGATTAATTTTAACAGCCTTTTACTCCCCCAGCTCTTGGTATCCAGAGTGATTCTGACCCTCAAAATAATTGATAAGGCAAGGTCCAGGTGTGGATTATTTTCATGGCTTCCATTTAAACACATATCATAGAAATTAAACAGGTTCATGTTCGGAACGGTTACAGGAGACTGAACTTCAGTACAGGAACTATGTCAAAGAACAGTCACAGATGAACATAGGATAACAGAGTTGGAAGGGAGCTGGCAGGTCTTCTAATCCAACCTCCTGTTCAAGAAGGAGACCCTATATCGTGGGAATAGTGGTGGATTCAAAAAATTTTTACTACTGGTTCTGTGGGCATGGCTTGGTGGGCATGGCAGGGGAAAGGTAAAATCTCCATTCCCTCCCCACTCCAGGGGAAGGATACTGCAAAATCCCCATTCCCTCCCCAGCTTTCCAGCTCCATTCTCCTGTGCAGGGCAACAAAAGAAGACCCAGCCAATTAGCTGGGACTTGGGAGGCAGAGAATAGATGGGGGCGGGGCCAGTCAGAGGTGGTATTTGCCGGTTCTCCAAACTACTTAAAATTTCCACTACTGGTTCTCCAGAACTGGTCAGAACCTGCTGAATATCATCTCTGCCCTATATGCCATGAGATGATAAATTAAGGAATGAATATGAAGTAAGCTTCAAAGACCAACTCTTTAACTGGTTCATTAACTTAATAGTAACTACTTGATTACACTTTACATCATTTTATATATTTGTGTGTACTTCTATAGCTGTAAGTACAAGAAATTAGATGACAACAATTCCCTTCATGTCCTGATGGACTCTCGCTATATATAAAATTCGGTAGTAACTGTGCTCCCAAAATAACAGATTATATAAAAGATAAACATTTAATATCTTTGAATCTTCCCCTCAAAACTACTATGGTGGTTATTGAATGTAGCTTCCTACTTTAGGCTGTCTAAAAATGTACTGAATCTTTCTTCATATGTATAACAACAATTACTCCATAAATAGTTTTTTCTCCTTACCTTAAATTATATTGCCCAGTAGAATGACTGTATGTCATTTCCATGAGCTGAAATATGTACCTGTTCAGCAAATCAGATATTTGATTATCAGTACTTTGTACAAAACTCTGAAGAAAGGAACAGTGCAGGTCTCTGTTTACTGTATTTTTTTAATCATTGTGTTATCAGCTTTATTGTTTTCTTTTATCCAATGTACCAGTGGTAACTAAGAAATGGAACCCTTTCTGTTTGTTAAATTGTTAAAAGATAGCAAAAAGAAATGGTCTTAGAAATTGAGACTTGGAGTGTAACTGACACGATACAAACACTTATATTAAATATGCAGTGAGGAAAATTCATTCATTCATAATCTTTTCTGTTCACTGATCATCTATTGATGCTGCTAGGAAAGGCCAGATGACAAAGGATGATTTATCTGATGTACAGAAAAGGCTCCAGGGTTTTATCAGTCAGAGCAAATTCTCTGGGTCAACTGGGGATATCTGGCTTCATCAGATTCAGAGAATATGCATCTTTTTCACCACTTGAAAAAAAAAAAACATAGAACTTGTCTATTAACTTTGAAATGCAAATGGTGGGAAAAACTAATTAAAATTAGCAAGGAGTACACTGAAATACTGTATTGCTGAAAAGTCTTGTTCAGTTTACCTTTACATTTCTTGTGAGAACATGGTAAGCAGCACTGACTTAAAATGGAATAGCTATGCCAGTTTCTTTGTGGCCACCTAGATGCACTGGACTACAATTTCAGAATTGTATCAAGCAACCTACTGTATATTCCACATAGTCAGCTAACTTTTTACACCCAAGATAGTGTCCAGTTTAGTGGGACATGGAGAAAATATTCTTGTGTAGATGATGTGCTTAACATGCTTGAGCTGGTTTGTCTTTAAACTATAAAAAATGGTATTAAATCCCCTGATGTATTTTAACTTAACTAATTTAGTGAGCAGTCTTTATATCTGCTTTGCATTAGGACAAATATCCTAAAATTACTGTCAAAATGCCCTGGGAAGGTGAAATGCTTCTGTTTGCCATTGCTACTTTCAGACTTGTATCCATTTATTCTTTTATAGAGCTTGACCAGGTTATGCTGCATAAAGTATGGTGAATGGATTACTGATGGATTATGCCATATTTTGCATTAGAAAATGGACAGGTGTACAATCCCTATTGTTTAATAGAGTGGTTTTCAGAGTCAACAGAGTTGGCATTAAGAACAGCTACAAATTGGTTCTTACATTTGCATCATTACAACACTATTGTTTATATTTATTAGCTGCTGTTATGGTCTGGTGGCTATTTGAAAATAAATATGTGGCTATTACATAGGACCTGAAAGATGAAAAGGTCACTGCTAAGATTGTTACCGATATGTATCAGTGGTTTTAGCCAAGGAGTACAAATAGTGGCCTCTTTATTTATTTCTGTTTATTTTAAAAAATAAAAATAAACTTCATTTGATAGACATTGGAATTTGAGAAATGTCTGATTTAAAGCCCCTGGCTGGCTGTTTTAATGAAATGAGCTTTTTTTAAAAAAGGGAAGTGCTGGTGCATTGTAGCTGTAAGCAGCAGAATTTATGATTTATGGTGAATTTTTGATGATAGAGATAGCCAATGCTTGTATAGCTGTTGTGTAGTTTTATACCCAGACCAGTTTAGATTTAGGTTGATGGAAAGGTAAATATTCTCAAAGTGTTGATAGGATTTTGATTGATGGGGCTTTACTGATGAGTCCAACTAAGAGTTATCAATACATCACAGGTTTTTAAAAAAAGCCTTTATGGACAGGAGTGAAGAAAGCTTTGTTCTTCAACGATTTCCCAGTGAAGATATCTGTTTTAACATGATGAAAGGAGAAAGACCGTTTCTGAATCTCATATTGGTGGGGATTGGCCAGCTTACTCTCAGGAAGACATTTTGTATTTTTCTCCATCTCTTCTAAAATACACATTACAGGAGATCTGTCAGCTTAGGACAGGGGTCTCCAATCTTGACAATTTTAAGTCAGGCAGACTTCAACTCCCAGAATTCCCCAGCCAGCTTTGCTGTTCACGCCCCTAAATTCTGAGGCCAATCCCTAAGACACTTGAGTCCCCTAAGGTCACTTTGGACATCTAATCCTATGCAAAAAGAGGGTATGGATGGATGTATATGGGATTTGCTTGGGTAATCCCTCAATGGGCATTTCAAAAAGGCAAAAGCATATGTATAATCTCACCACTGTCACCATGTTACATGCAGCACTATGTCTTCTATTAACTATATTGATAGAAGAGTGGCAGGAAGATCAAGAGGTAAATTGATGTCATTTCAATGTACATAGACTAAAGGTTCTTCTTCGAACTTCATTTCAGCAATACTACATATTTGTTCTGTACTTCTATGATGTACCCCCCAAAAAATCCAGCACATAGCCACATGCTTACAATCTTATGCAGTATGCAACAGATTGCAGATTAAAGCCACCCAGTTTTTCCCAGGAAGAACAATCCAGTGACATAGGTCGGGCTGAGAGTACTGGTCCCAGAATCATCCTGTGCACTTAGTATAATGGAACAGTAAGGGAGCAATCATCCACATAACCTACATGTAGTGTGGGAAATACTCTTCTTCTTTCTGAGATATTCTGTTATTAGTTCTTGTCTGGTTGGCAAGAGAGGTCCTATTTAAGAGGATCTAAACATAGGGGACATAGATCTTTGTTCTTCAAGTAAAGCTTGCCTTGGAGTTTATGACCCAATGGAAACATTATCCCCTTGTAGGAAATTTATAGTACAGTCTTACCTTTGTTAGGGATAACATTGGTTACCTAACTTAGTTTGGCTAAATATAATATATGTTTGTTAGTTTAAATGTGTGTGTCACTTTAAACTGTAAGCCAAGTATTTTGGGTGCGGTTGTAAATCGCCATAAGGAATGAATATGAGCTCACTGTTCGCCCGGCTTTTACTGGAATGCTGACAGAGAAGGATTGATGGTGATTACTGCTTGCGTTTGCTGAGAGAAGAAAAGGTTTGATTTTGCTTCATATCTCTGACTGCAAAAGAGATACATCACTGGACTGATTGTTTGTGAGTTGAACGACCTATTTTCTACACTGGACTTTGCAAACTGAATAACCCTCGGACTGTCTGAACTTAGTGTATGACATATGGACTGCTTTGACTATGCTATAACTCTTGCTGGAATAAAAACTATTTAACTGCACAGTGTATCTGTCTTACTGAGTGAAAGCTACAACAACGCTTTATCTCACACACACTCTCTATCTGCTAGACTGCCGTTGCATGTTCTGCTAGGGTGTTGTATCCCTAACAACCTTGTTACTCGACTGCTCTGAAACTCATCAAATTTGGTACTTGACGCATTTTGACATGAACATTTTGTCCCTATATTCATTGGGTTTTTTGGTACTCAACACACAAGCTATAATTTGTCGGTGCCATGTGATTCACTACCCTTTCCAGATAAAACAAAGGGTCATGTATTAGTCACGTGGTAGCTCTTGCATATCCACTTGCCGTCTTTATCTTAGTTTCTATGGTCATTTTGTGTATTTTTGTGCCTCCCCCCCCCCCATCATGGGTCTTTGGTTTGGGAACACATTAAATTTATTCACATTATTCCTTATGGGAATAATGTGTTTGGTACTTCTCATTTTTGGTACTTGTTGCACCTCCTGGAACCAATTAACAAGTAGCGAGGTACCATTGTATCTGGTTCTAAGGTAACCTCTTTCAACTGGATTAAATCTGTTTCTGTTTTCAGTCCCTGGCTTTGTTCTTTCCTTTTGTTATTGGCATCTCCTTCTGGGAAACTCATTTGACCATAAGCACATGATTTAGCAACCCAGCCTAAATTACCCAGGGCTTTAAAAAAACTATGTAAATTCAGTTATTAAATGTTTGCATGGTAAAATATTTTTAAAAAACAGAATGCAAAAAATCCTATGGCTTCCCACCAATACTGTATAACAGATAATAATAGATCAACATGGAAAGAGAAATATATTTCTTTTAGTCAAGCTAGGAAGTACTTCATATTATTGGATTTCTAAACATAACTTTTTTAAGTCACCGTTTCCTGTCTCTGCTGCATTAAAGCAGCTACATTGATACATATCTCTCTTTCAAATCTTTATGTTCTCATATATTTTTGCCCTCTCTTTCCTGAGTCCTATGCCCTTTTTGTTTACATAACTCTGCCATATTGAATCCAATTATCTTTTTGTCTCATTGGACACTGTAATGGAAAGCAATTCTGGCCAAATGCATTCCAGCTTGCTTGCTTCTCCTCCTCCTTCTTCTCCCCACTGCACTCATAAACTAGTCTGCAAGCTATCGATCTTGAAAAATTATCAGCTAAAGGATGTATAGCTGTGCAGTTTTCCATATTTCATTGGCCCCTATAACTAGGTGCATTTTCTTTTCTTTTTTTTTAAATCAATAACCAGTGTAGAATACAATTCCTCATGTCATTTACTTACTGGACTGAGTCGTAGAAACAATATATGAAAGAAAAGTGGATGGATTTACAAAGAATGTGAAGATGAAGAAGGTCAAATAGAATGGAGTTGGTAAGATCCTCAAAAAGAAAAAAGGTAACAAGTTTAAATAAGAAAAGGCAATGAATGAAGTTGGATACAAACATGATGAAAACAACGACACTTCACTAAATTATGGGAGCCTGTCTGGTGTAGTGATGAAGGTGCTGGCCTAGAAACCAGGAGATGGCAAGTTCTAGGCCTCCCTTAAACATGAAAACCAGTTGGGTGAATTTGGGTCAGTCACTTTTTCTCAGTTCAACCCACTTCACAGGGTTGCTGTTTGTGGAAAAATAGGTGTCAGGAATATTAGGTCTGTTCACTGCCTTGAGTTGATCCAAGTATTTGAAAGGTGGGATAAAAATTTAATAATGATACCATAATAACTCAATTTGCTAGATATTCTTATCATTTCATACGCCTTTAATTTCTTCAGCTTATTAATTTCTTTCTGTTCTTTGTGTAATATTGCTTATCAGAAAAGGAATGGCATGATATGTATGCTTTTAAGCTATCATAAGTGAGTATTCTTATGACCTAAGTTTTATCATGAGCCTGACGTGATTAGTGAGGGGAAAGAGTTATCAAAGGATGCATCAATCCACAATTTCCCCTCCTATTCTTGGGTTCTCATGATGTCCCTGGAGCTTATTGATTTATCAGATAAGGGGTATAGGCATTTGAGTGTTTCCCCAGATACTCAAAGAATAAATAGCCTTATGCAGGGCAGTGACTGAATCTATTGTAGCCAGTCAAGAATAAACACTGCTGGAGAGAATGCTATCAATCACCCACTGCTCTCATTAATGTAAAGATAAGAACCTAACTATGATAATAAACAGTTCTTTCAACCTTCTGAAAGTGACAATATTATATCTGAATAGATTTGTGAAAGTAATTTCAAGAAGTTTGGGGCCAGTTTCTATAGAATATTAGGCATTTTTATCAAGGAAAGACAGACAAGGACATGAGCAACATTTTCAAATTGACCAAAGTAAATATCAGCTGTGCAATATTAATGTACTAAAGGAAAAAATGTCCTGTGACAATTTGGACTTATTATATATTAATGTATTTGAGAGTTGACAACAAAGTTAGACTATCTTGGACTTTGAGGTGTTCTGATTGCGCTTTGAAGATATTATCTTGTCCTTAAAGTTTTTTAAATAAATGAATATACTTCTGAAATTTAAAGAAATTGTCTCAGCAGTTACAGTATAATATATGGCAATCTCACTACGGTAACCATTTATGTAATTTCAGGTTACTGGGTTTCCCTGTTGCGTGAATTGATTGTTTTCTGAAGTAGGTCACTGGCAAGGCTCCCTGAGTTGATTTACAGCTCCAGAATCCTATGTCAGAAATTATGAACAGATTTCCATATTGTCCAGAAATACAGTGGATTCTTGCACATTTGCTATTCATTGAGCCACTATGACAATTGGCTGAAATTCTTTCTTACATTAGCATCAATATTTGTATTGCACGTTAATAATAATAGCAGCCTTTGCAGAAGAGTGAATGTAATCAGGTGGCATGATAATGCTCCCATCACACCATTTAATGAAACTTAAAAGAAGACTGGATGGACATTTCGGTAGTTTTAGTTCTATTAGCAGAAATACCAGGGAATTAAAAAAAAAACCCACTGAGCTAACATGACTGGAGGAGGAATTCTGGGAGTTGAAGTCCACAAGTCTTAAAGCTGTCAAGTTTGAAGATCCCTGAGTTATCAGATAGAGCAAAGAATAAGATGTTACAATTAGTCACATTAAACAGAGGGCTGCGTTGCAAAACTAGTAATTAATGGAGAAACCACAACAATATAAAAATATGCAAAAGAGTGAGACAGGGATGTCCGCTTACCTCACTACTATACATCTTATCAGCGGAAGTATTTTTAATTCAGGTAAGGAAAAACTGAAATATTCAAGAGTTGACTATTAAACAGGAAACATACAAATTGCAAGCGTTTGCTGATGATACTGTCTTCATAATGGAGGACCCAAAAGAGTCAAGCAAAAATGTAATGCAAGAGATAGAGGCATTTGGCAAAGTAGCAGGACTTAAAATCAATAAAGAAAAAGATGAAGATAATGGTCTAAGATATGGGTATGGTTAGAAGAGATGACAAAACTAAAGATCAAACTTAACCCAGAGACCTTCTTATTGGGAATGTCAGAATTGACATGGAGCAAAAAACACCAGCATCTAATATTACATATCACAGCAGCAAGAATAGTCTTCACCGAAAATTGGAAGTCAACAATAGTACCTACAGATCTGGCAGTAATTAATAAAATTCACTAATGCGCAGAAATGATCAGATTAACCATGTTATTAAAAAATAAGGAAGAGGGAGATTTTTTTTACAATATGGAATATATGGTACAAATGGTTGAACGAAAAGGAAATAAAGATGTTTAGTGAAAATGATTAAAGAAATACCAAGGAACAATAGATATAAGGATTAATGTATATATAGCTATCGTGTTTCTCACAGAATAAGGCCAGGCCTTTTTTTTTTTTGACAGGCCGTCTTTTCGGGGGTGACTTAATTTCCTCCCCCACCTAGAGTGGCCCGAATGCACGTGCCTCGCCGCGAGGCCACTTCTATCAGCCGACAGCTCCCCAAGGCAGAGTCCCCAGCCACTTCGGGCGAGGCATGGCTGCCGTGTCCCCTCACCATTAGGCAGTCTCTTTCGGGCGATGGAAGCTCCCCAAGTGCAGTCACCAGCCACTTCGATTGGCTGGTAAAAGCGGCCTCGGGGCAAGTGCACACAAACACTCCCCTCGCCGCGAGGCCGCTTCTACTGGCCGATCGAAGTGGCTGGTGACTGCACTTGGGGAGCTTCCATTGCCCGAAAGAGAGACTGCCTAAAGGTTGAGGGGACATGGGCAGCCTTGCCATGCCCCGAAGTGGCTGGGGACTCTGCCTTCAAGGGAGCTTTCGTCAGTCCATTATTTAACATAAACAAGTGAAATTTTTGTTAAGAAAAAGGGAGTATTGTAATGAAATATGATCCAAGATTATGATGTGGGTGGGGGGGGGGGGTAATAATCGTGGAAACCATAAGTGTTCCCACAAAGGCATGACATTCAATTGAAATGGATAAAATGTTTAAGATATAAATGATTGTTAATATTAATAATTAGAAGATGGTATATTAGCAAACCTTTTGTGAAATGAGATTTGAAGTAGAAGAAGGAGGAACATTTCAATGAAATATTGAGCTATAATATGTGATGTGGGGGGAATAATTTTGAAAAATAGGGCTCTCCTAAAAGCATGTGATTTAATTGAAAAGTAATGAGTTAAATATCTAAGATATGAATGAATATCAATATTAATGAATAGATTTGTATTATTTTTGATAATATAGTATAATTTTAGAATGTACCAGACAGAATACCAATGTAGGTTATGTATTTTATATTAAGTACTATAAATATAGAGGAAAAAGACAAAGGCATCATACTCCATATAGTGTATAGGAGAAGTACTTCTTTTTTTTTTAAAGAAGAAAAATAAATGATTGGCTGGAATAGAACAGACAAAGAATAATAAATATTACGATATGAATTGAGAGGAGATAAAAAAATAAAAATGAAATAAAATTGAGAAAATTTAAAGGAGAGGAGAAGTTATATAGAAAATTGAAAATGTTAAGAAGATATGAAATGGTATGTAAAATGAATATGAAATTGAACTTGTGTCTGTACCAAGAGTTTTAACCCGGGACTAAGCAACTTTCAGAAAAGAGATTTTTTATACTTTTATGTTTTGTGTTTATGTGTATTTATGTATTGTTTGTCTTGAAAAATAAAACTTGTTTAAAAAAAAAAAAAAAGAAGCGGCCTCGCGGCGAGGGGAGTGTGTGTGTGCGCTTGCCCCGAGGCCACTTCTACCGGCCGATCGATGTGGCTGATGACTGCACTTGGGGAGCTTCCATCACCCGAAAGAGGCTGCCTAAAGGCAAGGGGACATGGTAGCACAAGGTTGAACTGCGGAGTCCTTGGTGCTCTCTGAGCTTGGTTGTTTTCTTGAAGACAACTAATTAGGTAACAATGCCAAATGTGCATCTGTCTTCTAAGCCAGATGTTTGCGTGCCTTGATGAACAGTCAGTCTAGCAAATTGCTGAGATTTTGCAGGGCAAGGGTGCAATTTACTTGTCAAAATTAAGCAAAGTTTTCCTGGGGACTAGTTGAAAGGCCAATGGCTAGTGTCATTTTGCCATTAAATCAGAAAGAAGTAGTAGAGATCCAATGGGAAATGGTAATTAATAGAATTATCTGGGCAAGCCCTATGAATTAACCATACAATGCTGTATTCTTCCTTCTCCAGTCAGCTGGCTTAACATGCTATCCTCCAGACCTTAATGTCCATGAAAAGTGAAAGAAAAAAACATGTTATGATATAGTTTTATATGTGAATGCCAAAGTCAGGGGGTTCTTTGGTCAAGAAACTATAGTCCAAGAAATCTTCAGTGCATCAATTTGAGGAACTCTTTCAGCTATTCACAGGGAGTTACATCTAGATTGGAGTATAACATTTATTTATTTTATTTTATTTTATTTATTTGATTTGTCAATTGCTTACAAGATAATAGGTATAAGTATATACATAGT
Organism: Notechis scutatus; assembly: GCF_049901735.1. Lineage (NCBI taxonomy): Eukaryota > Metazoa > Chordata > Lepidosauria > Squamata > Elapidae > Notechis > Notechis scutatus. The sequence continues at coordinate 155,320,907 of NC_142009.1, read as the reverse complement.
TATGAATACATGAAATGGGTACATATAAGAAAAATAAAAGAAACAATAGGACAGGGACGGTAGGCACATTGGTGCGCTTATGCACGCTCCCTACAGACCTCTTAGGAAAGGGGTGAGGTCAATAGTAGACAGTCTAAGGTTAAAGTTTTTGGGGTTTGGGGAAGAAACTACAGAGTCAGGTAGAGTATTCCAGACATTGACCACTCTATTGCTGAAGTCGTATTTCCTGCAATCAAGTTTGGTGCGGTTAACCTTGAGTTTGTATCTATTGTGTGCTCTTGTGTTGTTATGGTTGAAGCTGTAGTATTCATTGACAGGCAGGACATTGCAATATATGATTTTATATACCGTACTTAGATCAGACCGAAGATGGTGTAATTCAAGGTTTTCTAGGTCTAGAATTTCAAGTCTGGTGGCATAAGGTATTTTACAATGAGTAGAGGAGTGGAGAACTCTTCTTGTGAAATATTTCTGGACTTTCTCAACTGTGCTAATATCAGATATGTAATGTGGGTTCCAGACTGATGAGCTATATTCGAGTATTGGTCTAGCAAATGTTTTGTATGCTCTAGTTATTAGTGTGATATTACCAGAGAAAAAGCTACATAGGATGAGGTTAACAACTCTTAATGCCCTTTTGGCTATGTAGTTACAGTGGGCTCTAGCAGTTAGATCATTAGAGATGAGTATTCCAAGGTCCTTTACAGAGCTTGGATCATCAACAAGATCTTGACTATTCAGCTTGTATTTTATTTTCTGATTTTTTTTTGCCAATATGTAAGACAGAGCAATTATTTGTTGAGATTTGAAGTTGCCATTTGTTTGACCATTCTGATACATAGTCAAGATCTTTTTGAAGGGTAGCAGTATTGTCTGTGGTATTGAACAGCTTTACATCATAAGCAAAAAGAACGCAGTTGCTCTTAATATGATCACAGAGGTCATTTATGTAGAGTATGAAGAGAGTTGGTCCTAGAACACTGCCTTGGGGGACACCACTATTGACAGGTACAGAATTTGATAGGACACTCCCAATTTTGACCATTTGTTGTCTGTTTGACAGGAATGCTTCTATACAGTTATGCAGTTGTCCAGAGATACCATAAAAATTTAGTTTTAGGAGTAGTTTGTTGTGTACCACTGAATCAAAGGCTTTACAGAAGTCTATGTAGATTGCGTCTATTGCTTTGCCCTGATCGAGTTGTGTAGTCCATATGTTTTCGCAGTGTAAGAGTTGCAGATTACATGATAGTTTTTTTCCTGAAACCAAATTGTTTATTGGAGAGTAGGTTGTTTGTCTCTAAGTGGAGGATAATGGATTGGTTAATAATTGATTCCATGACTTTACAGGTGACGCAGCATAAGGAGATTGGTCTGTAATTTTCAACTAGGCTGGGGTCTCCCTTTTTGAAGATGGGGATGACCATGGCTTGTGACCATAGGTTAGGCAAGGAGCTGGTCCTGAAAGATTTTTCAAAGATTATGCTTAGAGGTTCGGCTATGGCAGTGGATAGCTTTTTTAAGAAGTAGGCACATATTCCATCCGGTCCAATAGATAGAGATGGTTTTAGATTGCATAGTGCTTTTTCAACATTATCTTCTGTAAAATCAATATGTATTAGATCATTGTAGTTTTCTGTGGTTCGGCTAGGAAATACTGGGCATGATCCATTGCTGTTTACAAATACTGAGCCGAAGAATGTGTTAAAGGTGTTGGCTTTAATGGTGTCGTCGTTGCAGTCTTTACCATTAGGTCCTATCAAGGGTGGGATGGACTTTGAGTCTTTTAGTTTGTTGTTTACAAAATTGTAAAAAGCGCGGGTGGAATTGGTGCATAGAAGGTTTTCCTCTTGTTTAATGTGATAATTGATGCATTCAGTCTTTATCTGGTGGCATACATTTTTGTATCAGCTTTTGAAATTGGCAACGTGACCAGATTTGTTTTTCTGCCAGAGTGATCTCTTTTTGGATTGAAGTTAGTTAGTATAGTTGCCTTTTTTGAAGTTATAATTGGGGATTACATCATTGTGATGATTTTTGTGTGGGCGTATGCTGAGACAAAAGTCAATCATATTGTGGTCACTGCTGGAAAAGGGTTCTTTAGTTTGTATTCCATAAATTAAATTCAAACTATTGCAGAAGATGAGATCGAGGCAGTTGTTTAGTCTAGTGTTGTTGGTTACTAGTTGTTCCAGTCCCAGATTTGTAACAGCATTGTAGAAGGTTGCGTGTATGGGTTCAGTTGTACATTCATTTAGGGTACAGTCAATATGAGGTAGATTGTGTATGGGATGTTGATATGTTCATTGTTTCAGATCTCTATCTATTCTTTGCATAAATGTAAGACTGAGCTACAGAAAATAAACTAAATAAAATAAAATAAAAATATTCAAAACCCAATATAAAATTTAAACAGGATGATTTTTTTCAGTTGCTATTGATTATTTCTCTTTATGGGATCTCAATAATTTCTATGCCTTAACCTGTCAAAGCAAATGAAACATCCAAGTAATGCCATCAAAAACCCAAGAATATGTGTGTGGTGGAGAAATATATATTTCAGAAATAACATGGAAAAGACTCTTCTTCTCAGCATCCTCTTTTTTCCTGCTATGTCTCTGTGATGTTGCCTTCATTTCACCCTCAATACATGGCTAAGGCAGCCTTGAGTGCCTTTAGTTATATTGGTATAAGAGTAGTGTTGCTTCTTAAGCAGCTCACATTTTTAGGTGAGGACATTTTAGTAATGGTGAAGTCAGGTGACTCTTGCAGCTGGGATCAGCCCAGTAGCACTTCTTGGCCACTTATTGATACATTTTCTCTTCTCCCTCTTTTATACTTTCTCTTCTCCTTCCCTGTGATTTTTTTCTAGCTCAGAAATAAGCAAATATGGAGGAAAAATTTAGGAAACTATAGGCCAACTACCTATTTCCCCTACCATCTCTCCTAGCACATACAGTGATCTCCAGACCTGGAGAGATAGCACTTAAAGAGGCAGAGTTAGTTCCTTCAGAGGCCCAGGTCACCAACCAGGATGGGATTGCTGAAATGGCAATTTAATCACGCTTAGAAAGAAGTCAGGTGTCAGTGACCACAAAGTGGACAATAGTACTGCATCATCAGAATATCCCTAATGGTAGTTTCCATACTGCTGCTGGAACCTTTCCTTATTACATGGCCCACAAGCACATTTTTATTATTAAAGTGAAATACTTCATTTTCAGCTGATGGATTATGACAGGTCCCTTCTTCTACAATCTGCATGTGGTAGAGCAGTTTAAATGGGTCAGCTACCTATTTAAACTTACCCTCTCCCCATGCCCCATCTCCTATCACCATCTTGATGGATAGATGGTTTTTCCATTAACTAATGACATCCAGAAGGAGGAAGAGTAGCAAAGTCAGAGAATTTGACCGATCATTTTGATTAAGTTGCCCCCCATACCCAAAATCAAGACTCTGTAATTTGATAGAAAGTCAGAACAGAGACAATAGGATTCTTTTCACTGTAAAACTGGGGTGTCAAACTCACAGCCCGTGGGCCGGATGTATCTCACATTGGCCATGCCCACCCCTGGTTTAGCGAAGGGGGGGAAATTTGTGATACGTTATGTGACAACAACGTGATGCCATGAGTTTGAGACCCCGGCTGTAAAAGATGTGACATTTTATTTACAGTAGCTCTAAAGCATCTATACCATATTTTTCTTTCTTTCTGGAGATCTTTCTTTTAGATAAGACCATGGAAATAATAAAACATGGATAAAGAAATAGTACACTTTGGCAGGAGTAATGAGCAAATTGGTCACGGAAATGACAAATAGCTTGTGAGTTTTAATCCCTTCAAGTATTTTGACCAATTACAATAGCAGACCAGCTGGCAGGAAACTAGACAAACCTTGAAATACAAAGCGACATATTTGTTGTATTAAGCAACTTGTTGAAATGTACACAGAAGCAATGGATTTGATTTTTTTTTTTTTTTTAGCAAAGCAGCCAGATAACACGGGCTGTTAGCTGTCTAGATAAGTCTATTTGAAAAAAACATTAAGCACGCCTTCCTTAGAGCAAATAGCATGTCCCATTCCAAATTCATTTGCTATGACAGGTTAAGGCATAGAAATTATTGAGATCCCATAAAGAGAAATAATCAATAGCAATTGAAAAAAATCATCCTGTTTAAATTTTATATTGGGTTTTGAATATTTTTATTTTATTTTATTTTATTTTATTTAGTTTATTTTCTGTAGCTCAGTCTTACATTTATGCAAAGAATAGATAGAGATCTGAAACAATGAACATATCAACATCCCATACACAAATATTTGCTGGCTGTAGCATGTTGAGACAAATAGCACATTTATACTGCTATTTCATATATTCCACTTTAATACTTACTGAAATTAGTTTTAAATCTAATTATAAATTCAGGAATAATATACAAATATAACCTATGTTAATAATTCTGAATGCTTCTTTCCAGCAGGGGAGTGCCTACTTTAAGTCAACATATTTAAAGCATTTTCTTAGCTGAAACTAGAATTAGCTTTATATTATTTTGCAGAATTTTATTAGCTACAAAAAATATGGGACCAAATCTAGACTCAAAATCTGTGGGTTTTATGCACAGCTAATCCAAATCCCTTTGATTTCAGTAACTGTATTTTAATTTTGATTCAATCTTGATCTTAATCTATTCCTTTTTATACTTTGTTCATACTACTCATTTTTCTGGTTGTAGATATTATATTACAGGGTCAATATCACAAATGAAAATGTTGGTGGTGCTAATCTGATTGTTGAAGAATTATGTAATAACCAGAATGCTTTTGTAAAGACTAAGCTTAATTTTATTTCCAAAGTAGCCAATAACCCACATTGCCTGGGTATTTAGTTATCCCAATCCTGTATTAGACAGGAAAATCCTGTAGTTGGGACTCACGCTGCTGTAGTGTCTCTCACACAGCGTGACAATTCTATTCCTCCACAAAAGGGAGTCCCCCTTGTGGAGTACTGTGAAGCCATTACCATGGCAAATCCACTGTGCTGTACAGTAGAAGCCATTTTAAGGCGCACATCCCTGAGGGGTATCAGGGGTGTCTTACCACCACAGTATTTGTTTCCAGAGGGTAAGTTATCTGTATACCAGGTTTGGTTGAAATTGCTCGAGGTGTTCCAGAGCTATGCTGGAACACACACACACACACACACACACACACACAGATTCACTATCAGCCATTACAAATGAACAAAGACATAGTAACTAAATTGATAACTCAACGGATATATCAGCTGAATCAAAGGAAAGCTATTTTTCAATAACAGCATCTGGAGATTCTAGAGGAAAGTTAAAGTTCATTAACATTAATTGAGCGTCTAAGAAAAAAGAGCTAGCTAAGAAAATCTTCTCAAGACTTCACCAATTTTCTTTATTCAACAGAAGCAGAAACTGAATAATTGATGTATGGTAAAGTACTTGAAGACATCCAAGAGTGTTTATTAAAATGATGAAGTAACTTTAACACATTTCATATGATTTTTACAATAATTCACATGCAGCAATGTAGCTATGAATTACCATTGGATTTCAGAATAGAGTATGAAATATTTGCCTCAGCTGACAGACATCATAATGACTCAGATATATATTTTTTTATATTTCTCTCCCCCACCCATCCTCTTCCTCAATGTCTTCCAGTTTGGGATATTTACCAAAGACAGTCAAAGAATTTTTGCACCCTTTATAGATAAAATTATCCTATTGTCAAATTGAGAGAAATATTCTCTCATTTTGACAATAGCATTAAAAAATAGGAAAGAAAAAAGTCAAGGAAATTCTTCTATATGGTTATACATATGACAATCTTACCTGAAGCAAAATACTTATTTCTGTACTTTGGAGAGCTCTGACTGCAATTATTGAAAACCTGATCACTTGATAAGAGAAGAAACAGCAGCATTCATTTGTTTATTTATAATAGCTAATGCACTTTTCTTTGTTTGTACAAAGCTGATTTTATTGTATTGATTTCTTTTCATCGCTTATCTAAAAAGAAAACTGAGAGTCATTCTTATCATTTTTAATAATTTCTAATCTTTCAGTTTAGTAAGAAACACTGCATTGGATGAGACATTGCTGGGTATCAATTTCCCATTCTAATGCAAATGCATGTATTGAAAAATTTCTGAACTGAATTTGCTAGTTTTCTTTTAAATATGAAACCAGTTGTTTCATTCTTTATGTAATGGTTAAAGTAGAAGTGTACAAAAAAGAGGAAAAAGTGATCAAATAAATTTAACATTTATACTCCAAGACACTATTTTTTCTTTTTTGTTGTTGCTGGTGTTGAATTTATGCTTTTGTTTTGGTTTGGTGTTTTTTTTCTGTTTTACTTTTTATGATAAAATTATAAATAATAGCAGTGACCCTCTTGGAAAATACAGAAGCAATTAGATTATGGTTTTTATTTAATAATGCCAGTAAACACTTTTATTCAGAATGATGATACCTCACATGAAAGAATCATGACATGTTTGTTCTTTTTTCAGTATGTGATGTACTCTTTCTGAAACTACCAAATTGTTTTACTCTCAAATACTTATTATTTTGAGATCAGGATTGCTGAAGAACTTTTAACCGTGTCATTTAAACGAAGAATTGCCAACACATTTTGTAGTATTACATGCACGAATTCCCATCTGCAATTAATCTCTCAACAAAGATAGGGTCTAGATATTCTCTGAGGTAAAAACAATGTAATTGTTTTTTTGCTCTTCTAACAGAGTTTTTTTTTTTTACTCAGTTTTTTTTTTACTACCTTCTGCCACTACATATATATATATAGTGGTTGGGATCACAGAAACAAATTCTGACCACTCTGTTTTTAAATGGGTTCTAAATTAGAAATTTTATAATGATGTGATAGTGAGAATTAAATCACTGATTTGGAGTTTTAGCATCTGTACAAAACATCAAGCGTTATGTTTTCCTTGTGTGGAAAAATTGGCAGCCTTCCACAAGCTTTGTCCTAATCCAAAGAAGCCCTTGGAAATCAGCAGTTAAAAACTTTACCAAGGTCCATCAGACTCTTCCTTGGCGGCTGCTGCTGGGGGAGGAAATGAGAAGTAAACAGATTCTAAAGAGAATGGGATGGGATCTCAGACAAAGAAAGTACTTAAAGAAATAGAACCAGACCTCATTCATCTTTTCTTAAGGATCTACCTGTGATATTTCAGCTTCTTATCTTCTGTGAATTTTGCAAGGTAGCCCTTGACTGAGTATTGTTCTCTTGAAGCAATCAGCCTTCCACTAGAGAGGTACATTGCTACCTCTGCCAGATGGGAACAGAAACTTCCCATAATTCCCTATAATTAATGAAATTCTTATATTTTTGTTACAGGAAAAATATAGGTGTAATTTGTTTTTGTACAGCTGGGTGAACTCAACATGTTTTACACTCTTGTGTCAGGGTCCTACAGCTGTGACCTTAATTGAATCAAGATAGGTTATAATTTTACTATTTTTGTCCAGATGAGAATCAAATATCTCATAATTATTATCATAAAACCTCCAGGTTTTCTTACAGTTCCCCATGTCAGACAGAATTACAATTAATATTATATCAGCTGGTTGGTATCAATGTTAGGGAAGTAAATGGAGAGCTAAACTAAATGAAGATATAGTTGTTTTAATTATAATCCCTGTCTTCCATTTCATATCTGTTTTATCATTTTTGTTAGTCTATCTAGTCCAGCTAACTGGGTCTTGTCTTTTGAACTATGGCAAATTGAAAACCCAGCTACAAAAGTACTGAATCATTCTGACACCGGCTAAAATAAATAAACCAAAAGCATTACTGCCTAGTCTGATTTATAAACATACTATATACGTTAAACAAAAATATAGGCTGTTATTTTTATAATAAGGCTTTTTGTCAAGCTCATAGGTCTGTAGTCCGAGCTGCAGTACAGTAACCCTCCAGAGGCTACTGGTGAATCTTTTAAAATTATTGCGCTAGAACTGTGGTAGAGAATTGAAAATTGGATCTTTTGTATCTCATATGTCAAATAATGGGCTACCCCATAATGTTGCTAAGCTAACAGAGCTTTTAAATGATCTCAAGCCTGCCTTCTTCACCAGTGGTTAAACTCAAGCTGCCATTTTTGCAGAGCTGTCAAACTGGAGGAAAGTCCTTGCCTGCCAATCAAAATCAGTTTGTGGCTTCTAATACTGGTTTACAAGCATTTGCTCACAGGAAAGACCAGGTGATAATTATACTATACACAGGAAGGAGAGAGCATCTTTCTCAGCTTGTCCAAATAGCCCTGGTGATAGTTTGGTTTCACTAGCACAAGCCCAGTCTTACATTTCAAAGAACTATGTCTGGAAGCATTAACTTCATTTCACACATCTGCCAAAAAGCAATCAGTGAAAGCAGTGGGGGAAAAGGGTTCTGGGAATCATCTCGTTTTTAAATTATCCAGTAATCTCTAGGTAGCCAGCTGTCTCTCTAGTAATAGTTGAAGCCCGTTCTGGTCGCTTTTTGGTTACCAGCAATTTGTATAATGCTGCCCTGTATTTCTTTGAGACAAGATTGTAAAGGATTGGGTTGATAGTAGCGCTCAGGTAGAAAAGCTGCAATGCAAAAACGTTAAAATACTGAGAGAAGAGCATCATCCTGTAGTTCTTTGGGTTGATGTACATGATCCGGCCAACATGGAAGGGCAACCAGCAAATGAGGAATGCCAGAACCAGGATAACTGCAAGTGAGTAGAAAAGAAGGAAATAAGATGACCTGTTGATCTGGTTCAGTTACACCTAAAGCATGACCAGGAGCTTTTGGAGTGGATTGATACTCACACATACTCTGACATAGGGTAAGTCAGAAAATAACAGCTCTTCATCTGAATAGGAATTATTTGAGGCATTCAACAATAAGTGCCTTGATAAAATTAACATACCATTGAATTTATTGTTCAGTCCGACTAATATAAAGAAAATATGTGAATTTGGATAATAGATGGGGGAGAAGAGGTTTTAACTCAATTCTGGCAAGGCGTTTTTGGGACCTCGATTGCAGAGGTTTTCCATCTTTGGCTCTGTGTGGGAATACAGCCAGAGATGGTATGCGATTTGAAGATGCTTCTGAAGACCTCCTGTGCTTTGAAAACTGAAATATTCCCATGAGCCCAAAGCTTTCTGTGTTGTGAGATTCTGAGGAAGTGTTACATCCCCACAGAAGTCTGCATTTGAGGGTATGAGCAACAAAACTTTCTTCAGGATAGGGGCTCATCCTTATTTTTTAAAAAAAATTCTGAGGCTGGAGTGCCACACAGCTCCCTGGGCTACGCAACCCTGATTACATGCTTACACTCAGTAGACGCAGGCAGGATTAGCAAGACATTCTGTAGGTTAACTTGGAACTAGATCGTCCTCACTCAGTACTTTTGGACTCCACAGAGCATCTCCGTAGTTGTTTATTATACACCAGGATTTTTGGGTTTCCATCAGTTCTGGAGCTCTAATAGGTGGTATAGTAATAGATTGGGAGAGTTTTAGATTGTCAACCTCTGCTACAGAATCGCTAACAATGGAAATCTGCTATGAATCCAAAGGTTTCCTAATTCTAAATAATGGGGCTGGGGGAGTTTCTTGGATAAAGATAAGGGATGGACAGGACATTGAAGCACTAAAGTAATGTTTCCTCCCCCATTTTAAGATAACCTCCATTTACTTACCCAACATGCGCACTGTTTGCTGATGGTTCCGGTATGAAGCCACACCAAGACGTGCTTTGCCAACACACAGAAGTTCTCTAGCAATCAAGCCATGGAGGATGTAGAGACAGAAGAAGGGGAGGATGAAGTAGCTGGTGGTGACCCAGAGCATTGTGTTCAACAGCCCTGTCTGTTGGGCGTACAAAGTAGGGCCACATTCACGGCTGAAATCATCATCACCGGAAAAGTTGCCAGCCTGTTTGACTCCCGTAAGGAATAAGTAAGGTGCAGCAGAGAGCAGTGCCACAGCCCAGAGCACTACCAGCAGGGCTTTTACCCACTGTTGGGTCACTAGGACTTTAGCCCGCAGTGGGAAGCAAATGGCCAGATAGCGCTCAGCTGTCAGGGCTGTCAGATGCAGGATGGAACAGTAGGCACATGCCTCACTTGACCAGTGCCACACACAACACAGCACAGTTCCCAGCACCCATGGCTGGAAGCGCCACAAACGGTACAGATCCATGGGTAGACCCAGGAGGAGCATCAACAGGTCAGAGACAGCCAAACTGCCCAAATATAAACTGGTAGTGTTGCGTAGCTCTTGGGAGCAGCTTGTGACAATCACAGTCAAGACATTGCCACCCACACCCAGCACCAGCAAGACCAGGCAAACAGCGGTCACTGGGATGAGAATGCACGTGGGCAGCACTGGGCAGAGGTACTTGTTGCAGGGTGGAAGGGCCCAGGTTTCAATGCCCTGTTCTTGACACACAGCTAGACTGCTGCTGTTGGTCGAACCCATGTTGCAGGCAGCACTGCAACTGGTCCCCATGCTGCTATTACAGACCATTTGGAGCACCTCTTGACGCAAGGTGTGAATTCCCTTCTAAGGCATCAAAAAAAGGTTCCTGCTTTCCTTGGTCTTGCTTGATTGGATGTGTGCTCCTGCAGCTTTTTCTGTTCTGTCCTTTCCTTCTTTCCTCTCTTGGTCTCACTTTGTACTGCAGCGTTCAGCAAAATCTCTGGAGTTGCTGCCCCTTTGCCTGTGCAGTGAAATGAAGTGCCAATGTTCCAATCCCAGTCTGACAGATATCCATGGTTACTGAAAGATAACTCCTCCCAAATAGACAACAAATAAGAAATCAATGTTTTTTTTATTTGCTCCAATTGAGCCTCATTCTTTCATATCAGAACAGAAGCAGCTGTTGAGAAGCAAATAAAGATCCCCCCTCAACCCAAAGTACAAAATAGCTGCTGAGATCTGAAAGAGAGCCCCCAAAATAGGAGTACCTAAATGAGAGATTCTTAGATCCCCGAAAGAGATCAGATTTAATACATAGCATGCTTTTGACTTCATCAGACATGACATCTTGTTCTCAACTGACTGGTATGTCTATAGAAATTCTCAGTCATCCAGGGCAGGCCATGATTGTTCCAAAGATGTTTTTTTTTTTTTTAAAAAAAAAAGGCCACTGGACTTTCTTTGTTTTTGTTTGAAGACGTTTTGCAGAATTGAAGAAGCTTCTTGGATGAGAAGCAAAACGTCTTCAAGCAAAAGCAAGGAAAGTCCTGTGACCTTTTAAAAAAGCATCTTTGAGGCAACTGACTGATGTATACCTGTGTTTATGGGAAATTGGGAGGAATTGTAAGCAGCTTAGCTCATGTGTAAAAAGCACAATGTGTGTGACTAGAAAATTTGAGCGTATGAAAAATAAACACTAATTGCTAAGGGCAGATGTTCCAGTTTTGCTGTGTGCTTTTGCCCCTTACAGCGTGAGAAGATAACTGTCTTGAGATTTACAGTGGTAATTAACATTTCTTGATAAGTTTTGATTCATACATTTCATGCTTTTTGTTGAAGAACAGTTATTTAATTAGATAATTTTCTTTTCAGGGAGATTAAATCAGAGGTGGTATTCAGCAGGTTCTGACCAGTTCTGGAGAACTGATAGCAGAAATGTTGAGTAATTCTGAGAACCGGCAAATACCACCTCTGACTGGCCCTGCCCCCATCTATTCTCTGCCTCCCGAGTCCCAGCTGATCAGCTGGGTCTTCTTTTGTTGCCCTGCACAGGAGAACGGAGCTGGAAAGCAGGTTAGTGGGGTGGGGAGGGAATGGGGATTTTACAGTAACCTTCCCCTGCCACGCCCACCAAGCCATGCCCACAGAAACAGTAGTAAATTTTTTTGAATCCCACCACTGGATTAAATGTTCTCCTGCTGATTCCTGAACATTGATGTTATCATTAAGTGATGGTACATATGTCCTTTTACTTTGGGGTATAGTGACTGGCTAGGATCATACATACATCATGTTGATGTATTATGTGGTTTTTATTATTGTTTTTACTGGGAGTAAATCATAAATCCAAACAGGTTTAGTGATAGTTACAGTGACAGTGAACTAGGCCAAGGATCTTATTTAAAAAAATAACTGAAGCAAAAAATGATTGTGGGCTTTATTCCTTGCACACACATATTCAGGCACCCTGACTTTGCTCTTATCTTTGAGATAGGTTTGAGAGTTTATCTTGGCTGTAATTATTCCACTCTTATTCCTACACCATGCAAAGACAATCTTAAGGGGATTTATAATCCATTACCAATTAACTTAGAAACAAGGCCACTATTTCTCAGTTCTTCTCAGAAAATAGAAACCGCATAGGAATTTGTGGGGATCAGAAATTATTTATTTAAATTTGTTATGGCTGTCCACACTGATACTCTGAGTTGCTTACATAATCTAAAAAAAGCAGTCAAAATATTTAAAACATAAAAATAAACAACATAAACTGGGACCAGAGCCACTCATCACTTAAGGACTCAAGATGAGCTAATAGACCTTCAAGGCATACCAAGAGAGAAACTATTGATATATGTGTTTCGGCAATGCAGCAGAAAACTGTAGCTGATGTTTGATTGTATATGAATTGGATATTTTGGAAGGCAGTCATGTGAGCAAGTTCCTAATATAAATTATTAGGGTTGTTTTTTTTAATAGTGTAGGCTGAGATGGGACAGAGGTGGCATTTTGATTTATTGTGGAGCTATTTTTATCACTTGAGTCTTTTTCATGGGTAGTTCTTCCTAGAGTTTAGAGGCATATTTTAAATGGTTCAGTTTGTAAATAATGCCTGTAAGTGGAAGCATCTAACCAAACGTGGCTGAGTTTTGAAACCAGAGTTAGATCTATCCAGTATTTGGATAAAAGACTAGCAAGAGGTACCAAGGCTGGTAACAACTCTACAAAACTGCATACCCACAAACCACACCTATGTCATAATGAAATACTGTATTATCACTCCTATGACTGCCAAGCAAACTGCAGAACAAATACATACAAAAATATCAATAAACTCACAATTTCCATAGGTTCTGGACAAAATAACTACAACAGCCAGGGGAGGAGCCTTTTCTGTAGAGCCAAACTTCACTGCCCCCATGTAAAATATTTCCTAGACCAGCAAACTCATTAATGAATCAATAGAATTACACAACACAGAAATAATCAAGACTTAAGCCCTGCTGGCTGGTGCAGTAGGAATTGTGTGGAAACTAGCACAATGCAAAAGACCTTCTATCTGAGGCACTGCCGGGGGTAGGATTCCACCGGTATAACAGCCAATTCGGTAACCGCACGCTTTGCGTGCGCATACACACACATGTGCCAAACGCGTGCTCTGTGCGCACTCTCCGAGTTTAGCAAAGTTTTAATACTTACCTTCTACAGCAGTCCTTGGGAATAAAACAGCTGAGGTGTGGCAAACCGCTCTGCCGCACAAATCAGCTGTGTTCTAAACAAAAGAAATAAAGCACAGGAAAGAGCAGGGGTGGGCGGGCAGGCCTACATGCCCATCGCAGTGGACCAGTTCACTGCCAGCTAATCTTTGGAGCAAGGGGTTCACCCAATTCAGTCCGAACCGGTAGAATCCCACCCCTGGGCACTGCTACCACCAAATCAAACAGTGATGCAGTTCCAAACACTCTCAATTGTGCCTCTGTAAAAAGTGGCCAGGGCAGAAGGAGAAAGATGTGCTCTCCTCATCCGATGTAGGAAATGAAGGTGCTGGTTTGCATTTGCTTCACTAAGGATGACGTGGAGAAACCAGTTCAGATTGTTAGGGATTAAGCACCCCCAGATACTTAACACTGTTGACCATCTCTTGATACTGAGTGGAGTATGACTATGCCGGCTCTTTCTAAATTCTGCAATGATCTCTTTTGTTTTATTAACATTTAGAACCAGGTTACTTTTATTATTATTATTCTCCTGATCCCATTAACTAAAGAATGTAATCTTGTGGGACACAGGAAATGTACCTATTTTGTTCTAATTACTGCTTTCTGAAATGACCTCTGCCTAGAAATTAGTGTGACTCCCAACCTGACTTCAACTATTGAAGACCGGGGTTGTTCTCGCAGGCCTTGGGTGATTATGAGCCCCTCTTTTGTCCTTTAGTCTGTTTTTGTTTTAAATATTTTGATATTTTGGTTAGTTGTATATTTTATATGCTTCCTATCATCCATGCTAGCATGATCAGTGGTCATGAAAGTTGCAACAGGAGGAACGTACTGTACAAGGTATTCCAGACTGCTATCTATAACCTTGCTATATAAAAGTCTGAGCAACAAGAAAGAGGCAGTCTGCTTATTTCTTGAAAATATGAGGGCAGCCTATTTCAACAAAATTTGTGCCAAAGCCCAATTTTAACAGAAGGAAAAGATTCCTGAGACAGTATCTTAATCAAGCATGGACATTTGTCCATAGCTGGATGTCAGATTGGAATTACGGTAAAAAGAAGTCATGCTGTAGTCTATGCGGGAAGATAATTGGCATTTACACCTTTTTGTCACATGAATTAGGATGATCCACTCTGCCTGTCCAGGTAAGCCCAGTATGGCCAGATGGTAATGCATGTGGTAGAATGCCCTGAAGTCTGTCAGAGCTTAAAAGATTGAGACCCCCTGCTTTCCTTACTGTCTTACACTTATGATTCCCTGCAGCCACTGATCCCTTTAAAAAAAAGTTTAGAATGATTTGCTCAATGGTTTAAAATGCTGCATTGCACTATTATCTTTAGTAAGCAATATTTATATTTTTCTGTGGATCCACTTCAAACCCATCAGAAAGGATGAGGTTCACAATACTGGAACCTTTTGAAATAAATTGTATTTGCTTTAATGTAAATAATTTTGGCGGTGCATATGATGTTCCTACAAATTAAAATATGTTTTCTTTTGAAGTTAAGAGAAATAATTACAATTGGTGTTTTTTTTTGGTCTGGAAAAAAATATGCTAATGCATAACCATCATTACTTTAAACATGATTTTGTCCTTGCTTGACAGAAAATATTTCTCTCTACCAAATGGCAAATTATTTACAAACATCAGCTGGATCTGAAGAACATATTTTTGCTCTTTCTTGTAATACCAGCAGTAATCATTTCCTTTGCAAGATTTATTCTTTTATATATTTTGCATAATTTTTTTCAAGATTTATTTCATTGGTTCATAATAATTTTCTGTGTATGTACTATTACAAGAGATTAATCAAGTGTTAATATATATGACTCCTTTCATAAAAGTTCAGCAAAAGGGCCTTTCTTTTCAGAATAAATATATAAGAGCCAGACTTGCTATCCACATTAAAGGAAGAATAAATGAAATTTTCCACAATTTGACTGTGGAAGGTCTACAAAACATGTTTGCTTTATAAGAATTGGCAAGCAGGTAATGGTGAAAGCTTTAAATTTGAGAACCTCTGTCTTTTCTTCTTCTTTTTTCTACACCTTTTCTGCATCTCCATGATCCAGCTGTATACTCATTAGCACATTCTCTTCATCTAGGTTGGGAAAAAACGTGGTGGCTACTGAGTTTTAGCACTTTGGAGACAGGTGGATTCATTCAGAATTCTTAGAGTACATTTAGGAAGTTCCCAACAAATGGCTTAAGACACCTTATTTTTACAGTATGGATGAAAAAAAGAAAGAGGTAGGAAACCTCCACAAAAACATAATTTTTGTCTTACTTAGCAAAATTATTCTTGCAATGTGCATTCTGGTCATGAACTACTGACTTTTAAATTATATCACAATTGGAAAAAGGGGGAAATTAATCATATAAACCAGCATACATAGTCCCCATATTTAAACAACCCTCCAAATAATAAAAAGCTTATTCAGGTAGGAAAGGTGATATTTGAGATTGTTCTTCCTTGCTCATAGGAAGTTTACATGCTGAGAAGTCAGCAGTCATAGTGTTATTGATCACAAAATCACCATTTATCAAAAGACAACTGAAAAAGTTGTTCTCTAACAGAGTTCTAGTCCCACTTCAAGTGCCTTTCTCTTTCTAACTTACTTTTACCTATTACCTGTTCAGGTAAGTATCCTTCTAAACAAATTACTGAGCAGACATCATGAATTGTTTTTATTTTCTAAGAAGGCTTCTACCATTTTCAAGTACATACCATAAAGTCCCTTCTCTTTCTTACAATTTTCTTTTCACTGCAACCTTATGTCTTTCTTGCATTTCTCGCCATATTACTTCTTACTGAGTGAGCATCAGGTCAGATGTCAGACATAGAAATCCCATCCCATCCAGATGACAATTGTTAGAGATTTGGGCTAATGAGACAGAACATAGTGAATGAAATAATGTCAGTCACCCTGTGGAGATTCCCAAAAGGTCCTCTTGCCAGTAGACATTTGCCATACTTCTGAAGTATATTATAAAGATCCAGCAAATCAGCTTAGAAGATTAGCTAAAAGATGCAATTTGGTCTAGTGGTTAAGGCACCAAGCTAGAAACCAGGAGACTGTGAGTTCTGGTCCCACCTTAGCCATGAAAGTTAGCTGGATGATCTTGGGCCAGTCACCGCCTCTCAACCCACTTCACAGAGTAGTAGTTGTGGGGAAAACAGGAGAAAGGAGTATTAGATATGTTTGCCACCTTAAGTTGTTTATAAAAAATAAAGGTAGGATATAAATAACAGTAAATAAAACCTAAAATGATAGACAAACTCAAGGGAAAAATAATCCAAATTTTCTTCCTAGTTTCAGGGTGTTTTTTTTTTTTTTATAGCTTGTCATTTGCACGTTGGAGAGATTGCAAAACAGATTTTGCAGACTGTTCCATTTCTCAGTAACAAAAATATATTACTGCTAATATTGGGGGCAAAAACAACCCCTGTAGTTCAAGCTCCACATGCAACCTTCAGCCTAAGTTTTAAAGCCTTCTGCAATCAGCTCAAATCTCTAGTTAGAGCTCCGAGTCCTCTCTCCTTAGTCACTTGCTTTGAACTTTTCAATATTAGTTCCATACTACTTGCTTCCCCTTGGTTCAGCACAATCTTTTTTGATTAGAAAAAAAATGTTTGCTGTCCACAGACTTGCCTGGTCAATTCTAGCAGGAAGAGGGAAACTGAGAGGATTTTCCAGATGTTGCTAAACTGCTACTTCCAGCAATTTGCACTGAAGTTGAATTGATTGAAGATGCTGGGAATTACAATTCAGGAACATCTGAAGGACTCGTGGTTCCTTCAGAAGCTTTAAAGACATCTGGAGCCGACAGCATGTATGAAAATTTATCAGCTAAATGTTGGAAGTGTAATCAGATACTAGGTTCATACTAACCATATGTGGTGGACATGCTCAAAGGCAAAAAACATTGGACTAAAATACGTAGTTGGTTAGAAAAAAGTGATAAAACAATATATACATTTGAAACAAGATATATTCTTGTTGGGTATATTACCAGAACAGTATGACAAAGGGAAAACATATTTAATTTTATATATATTAACGGCAGCAAGAATTGTGTTCGCACAACAGAGGAAAAATGAAGAGATCGCTACAGATAAAAGTGTTATTAAAAAAATATTAGAATGTGTGAGATGGTTAGATTAACACTTAAAGAAAAGGAAGAGACAGAATATTTCTTGACATGGGATTTGTTTTATCAATGGTTAACTAACAAAATCTTATTAGAATCTAATAAGATCTAAAAGATAATAAAAACTTTTGTATTGAAAATTTTGTAAGATGGATAAACTAATTGTATTACTGCTTTGTGATCATTACTGATATGTTTATTGTGCTTATTATTATGATCAATGTTGATTAATATTGCATTTCTGCTTAAAAGTAATTGTGTCCAGACAACATGCTGTTCAGATAGATATGGAATTTTTTATGTGATATAAAAAGAAAATGTATTAATAAAGCATATATTTAAAAAAAGAAGTGTCTTATGCCTCTGTATCTTTTCAAATATCTTTCAGAAGAATCCTTGCTGTCCCTAGAAAAACCAGGAAGAATTGCTCTAGGCCATGTTTTACTAGATTCCCCACACTTTTTGTTGCAATTTACAAATTGTCTAAGAAACCCAAAGAAAGGAAGAGGGGAAGAGAGGGAGAAGCTATGTATGATATTCACAATTTATCCAGTTGTTGTTTCTTTATCCAAATATTTACACATTTTTATTCTTGTTTTGGTGTATCTGGAAATCGTTAGTATATACTGTAATTTTGAACGTCTATATTTTATAAAAGTTCAGTTAAAGTCTCAGAGGCCCTAGTGCATAGAGAGAACAATTTCCTTACTAGAAGATCAGTGACATTCTTTAAATAAGCTGAGCTTCATCTGTTTCCTATCAGTTTTAGGGAACTACTTTTGTGCCAGTAGATTTCCTAATTAGACTTCCACATAATCAATGTCACCATTCCCAATCATAATACTCATTGTCAGAGTATTACAGCCACTGAAGTACTACAGCCACTGAAGGAAAAGGCAAGGCTGACCTGCACTCCTTCCATCCAACCAACCAGTGAGGGATCACAGAATTCAGTCATCTACTAGTAACCTACCACTCCTTACTGCCCCTCTCCCTTGCATTGCTATCTTTACTCATGAGAAAGAAAAAGCAGCCATTTTGGCTACAAAAAGACTCACAGCCAAGAAGAAGGAAAAAAGCAGAGGGCAGTTTTGCAACCGGAAGATGGAGATAACTTAAAATCCCCACAGGGGGAAAGGGATTCAATGTCCAGCCTCTGGAAACTGAAAATAGTTCCGTTTGGGACTTTTGCACTATGAGTTTTTGGCAGCTGAGACACTTTAAAAAAAAAAAATCAAATAGGTCAACTTGGCTGCCCTCTAGGAAATGTTAGCGTGAGAACCCAGAGGTTATATTCCCACCAGGGCAGAGATTGGATTTGATAATTATCACTTTCTTCTTTCTCTCTTTCCTGCAGCCAAAAAGCCTGTGGCAATTTATGTGCCACGCACAAATATCTCTTTAAGAGATGGGAGACATTCTGAGGAATGATAGTGTTCAGAGTAGAAATAGCCCTACCATAGTTGTAGTGAGGCTGCAAAAGTCCAGGTGATCACTAGAAATGGAGAAAACTCTTACTTCTGGATTTTTTTTCCAGGCTACATATGATAGCTTTACATTATGGGAATAATGCCAAAGCCTCATATGGACGTGTCTCATCTGTCCTTGTGTCCACTGATCTACACACACACACACACACACACCTCATGCCATCTCTTTGTCTAATGGGACAAAAAGAATACATCTGTCCTGCCAGTCATCAACCATATGAGCTCATATTGAAAGCTCATCATGCAAATTTTACCTCTCAACACTGGTATAACTGGGCCAATTTCCAGGGCCCTGCAGGTAAGTGGCAAACATTTGAGGCAACATGCATAGGCCAAGTGTCAACTTGGGTTGACATGGGCATATCAGACCTTGCCTTTCTCTTTGAAAAATATTTTACAGCAAGATTAAGAAAATATGTATATTATTATGGTTCATTGGATAGTCAAACATCTTTGATCCATTAATCGTTGTTCAGTTACATCACTTTCGAGGTGTTTTTCCTTCCATAGTTGCATCATTCCTTTTTGAAATCCCCTGGCTATTGGTTCTCCCTGGTAGGAACATTTGATGATTTCTCAATTTTTTCCCCGGTTGTCCAGGTTTTACACTTTTGTTCCAGTTGTTTGCAGTTGCATGCCCTGGTTCCCCAGTAGTAACAACTGAACCCTGTAGCCCATTTTTCAAAAGATCTCCAGGAGCCAAAGCATCTGACGGGACCCATAGCATCTGACATGGGCGACGACTGAGCCAGTGTGGAATTTTGTTGTTTTCTTCTCATCATTAGTGATGGTAGGTGCCTAAGCCACTATGGTGGCTAAGCCACTACCGATCCAAAGGCAGTAATCCCATAACCATAGGGACCACATAGGATAGCTGTCCAGGCCCAGGCATGGCAACCTAACTGCCCTTTGGTGTCAGGAAGGCAGGGCCAGGCATGGGGTGAGGGAGGAGGAAAGTGTGCTGATTATCTAATACCACACAGTCTGTTTATGCTATAACCTTTCCGTTTCGATTTTCAGATCCTGTTACTTTGTGATCTTCTCCAATTGTCTTCAGCTGTTCTACTATCTCCTCCACAGCAATTAGCCACACTTTCTTCTTTTCAATCAACTTTTATAACACAGTGGGATTTGGAATTCCCACATTTTAGCCTACTCATTTTTTGCTACTATTTCAACTATATATTCCTACCAATTTTTCATTACTAATGAAACAAAATTTTCATTATTTCATATAATTTTTACAGACGTTTCAGTGAATCATGTTAGCAACTGTGTTGTGTCATTGTTAATCAGTTTGTGTGATCTTGTTGTACAAGTTGAATATACAATTCTGCTGCTTCTTTTACAACTTGCATTTTGAATCATTTGATGAATTTTCCCCCCAGTTTTGGCATTGATTGCATTAGTTCAAATAGTTTGCTCTTGAGCAGCTAAAAATCAAGCCTTCAGGGTTTTTTAAAAGTTCCACTTGGAAGCCATTGTGGGGTTTTATCTTTAGCCATTTTTCCCTTGATCTTTTCCTTGCCAACATTTTCTTCTTGCTTTTATTACACTATTTTGATATTTATTATTTTTTTTCTACATTTAATAAGTTCCCATTTTTAAATTTCATAATGCTTGTTCTTGGCTGTCTTTTACATAATTAAATGCATAATTTTCTCCTTTGACAGTTCATTTGATTTGAAATAAACCTCTAATTCCATTTCTACACAGCAGGTATGATCTATCAATAGTACTATAGGAAAGTAATGCATAGTGAATAATCATTAGGTTTCTTGTTTTTTTCAGTCCAAATTGTCCAGTTCGGCTTATTATTATTATGGCTGGTTGCAAAATCAGCAATACTGATATCTTTTCCAATTATCAAGTCTTTCTATTATTAGTACTGTATATTTCTGGATAGAGATGTATGGCTGTGTAAAGCAGCAGAGACTAAAAAGTATTTTTGTCAGCTCTAATGACACTTGTCACCCTGAGAATCCAACTGAGGGCAAAGGAGATATGCGGGGTCATGCGGATAGGATTACAAATGAATAAAACAATGGGTATTCTTCTCAGATTCAATTTAATGCAAGAGATAGAAATAACCAGAATTCAAACACTTACCTAAATCAGCTTTCCCCTTTCAGAAATGCTGGGGCTATAACTTCTACCTCTACTTTGTGAAGAATGAAATTTGGTAATGTTCTAAAAACTATGACAATTTAGGAAATCTTGAGTTTGTGGTCTTAACCTATCTGGAGAAAATCTCATTGAGATGACTAGCCAACATATTTCATTGCAGAGAGCCGTTTGAATCAGCTACCTGGAAGAATTTTCAAGCTGATCCCTAAGGTATCAGCATTTCTGCAAATCTCAGACACTTGAGTATTTTATGATCCCTGTAATATTTGTCTTACTGGCAATAAACATTAATCTTTTGGAACTAATGGAAAATGATAGAATAATCGCATGAATGTTGTTTCCTAGATATATTTGTGCTGATTAGGTGAGATGACGCATCAGGCTCCTAATAATATTACAGATGAGAAAACAATATTACAAGCATCCTGTGGAGAGGAAACTCTAATCAAATAGTACATATTAATTAAATGATACATTATATAAATGAAGCCATAAAAGTCTTCTTGACTTTGCTTCACAAATGTTTGTCAAACGCCTTCTAATAAAAGCTAAACTGCTAAAAGGTACTTCACAGAGAAGGGTGATCCAAATGAATAGTAAGGACTTGCGGTCTAGATATTTTACAGAGGAAAGGAATTGGGGCTAAAAAAACTCAAATTTTCTTTCACTTATTAATTTAGCCAACACGTTTACATTTCTCTGTGATTTCCCATCCAATGTCTACACAGTTATGACCGTATTCAGCCTTATTGAACCAAAATTTATCGAAAGGTATTCTTCAGAGCAGTGAAAGTGCCACAAAACAGCATTCAAACTTTTGACTTCCAAGAGCTCCTCAATAGGCAAATTGGCTAGAAAAAAGCCAGAGAATTAAAAGAAAAGGAAAGAGCCCTCTCCATATAAAATAACATTTTTGAAGAAATTGTGTCTGTTTTGACATTCAAATTGGGTCTTTGAGGTCTCCCAAAGATTGTTGGAACGATGCTGTGTCAGCAAAGGCATGCTTCTTGGGTCACAATGTCACTGTTTAATTGAAGAGATCTAAAATGCAAACTGCATAGGTTCTTGCCTTGGAAGAAAACAAGAACACATAAATACTATAGTTTTGATATCAGGAAAGCCAAATCATAATATGGATGAACTTCACTATCTAGAGTATCATTGCAAGTTTAAGTTTTACTAAGTAAGCTAAAGATTTGATGAAACTCTGATCTGTTAAAAAAATCTTCAGAGCACTCTCAGAGTGTGGCTTCATGTAGAAAAGTGTATCTCCTAAAAATAAAGAGGAAAGAAATATTCTATTTATTCCCTATTTTATTAAACTGCGCCTTTGTTTCTTAAGGAAAAAAGACTGAGTTAAATGACTTCACAAAAACAGAAGCCCAAAGAATGATACATACATCACCCATAGAACTAGTTCATATATTATTTTCCTGTTTCAGTGAAGAACTCTTAAGCAGTTTATAATAAACCATAATAAAATATAATAGCTTGCTAAAGTATTTTAAAAAGTAAAATTCCATGTTTCTTTTACTGGACCTTTGGTGACAATGAATGAATGATGCTGTTTTGGGATTTTGATTTTTAGTTAAGAGATGAGCTACAGGGCAAACAAAATTTACATTATATTTACAGATGATGAGAAGTTATTAAAACATTTTTTTCTTTTTTGATATTTTTGTAGTTTGCATCAGCTTTTATTCTCCTCATTTGTAATTCTTCATAAAATTATCTGAAAAAAAGTAAAATTCCATGATTGCATTTGTACATTATTATTTTTATTATTAGTACTTCTAAATCACTTCCATCATGTTTCTAGCCATCTTATAGAATAACACAGAATACACATGAATTTATTTAAAATATGACAATTATAATAATATATATTAACATACAGCGCAAATAATAATAGTATCATAAAACCATAGGAGCTACCTCTGTATTATACTGATCCAACACATTTATGTATTGCATTACATCATCTTCAGTTAGAAAAGTTTACAGTATCCAATCATTAGAGGTAGCTATCAGTACTTTGTCAGAATTAACAACAATTTATTAAACTAATGAGCCACCCACTGCCAGAAAAATGCTTGGGCAAGCCCATGTGTTTTCAGCTGACACTTTAAAAACCACAAATTCCAGCTCATCTCCGTGGAAGAGAATTTCATATGGCAGAAAGAGCATCTTCTGCTCTGCTTCCAAATGAGCTTTAGTAAGCTTTAGAATAGCAAGCAAGACATCATCCAGACTATGAACAGAATGGTTAAAGTCCTCCATTGAGAGACAATTTCTCTCTCTGAAAGAAGATAATTGACAATCGAATGAACCCATCCATTTTGTTCAGAGAATGCCTTATTTTCAAGTAATCTTCAATAATCTTGCTTCTGCTTTTGGTACAATACGAAACCAATGGACCAGAATTAAGAGAACTTTTTGATTGGACATGAAAACTTTTCTATAAACTTTTCTAAAGTTTACTAAAGATGATCAACATTAGGGACAAAGTAATATTCAAACAATCATGTTTCCCACAAAATGACTAGTACCAAATTATCCTTGGGAACTCATTATCAATTGTTTTCAAATGGTTTAAGTCCTAATTCAATCAAATCAAAGCTGAATCATGTCCAATACCAGATTTCCAACAGCATTCAGTGGATTAAGCTCCTGTTGATCAGAGCCATTCTGTACAATATGTGTTGCTTAAGGGAAAAAAAGCACACCCTCAATCAGATATAAAGAGAAAATGCATGGTAGTGGGATTTTCACTTCAATTCTGAAGAGTGTTGTTTTTAATTGTCCCTGAGAAAACTAGCAGGTTACATGACACACACCTCTGCCCTCCATCAGAGAGATGCTCAGGAAGAATTGCTGGCAGAGACCTGCTTATGTGGCCTCCTAAAATTTGCCACTTGAGGTAGGCACTTCATTCTGCGCAACGTTAGTGCTAGCTCTGCAATCAACAGCATCCAAAACCTACACCAGCCCATTTTTCTTTAATGCTCAGTTACTTCAAATACCTTATTTTGGCCTCATCAGGAAGGTGCTACAAACACTATGAATGTTGATCTCCCTGTTATGCTCTTTTCCTCACTCTTCCAGGTGGGGGTGGGATTCATTTGTTAACAACTGGTTCTGTGGGCGTGGCTTAGATGGTGGGCGTGGCTTGGTGGTCATGTGACTGGGTGGACATGGCTTGGTGGTCATGTTATTGGCTGGATGTGGCCAACTCAATATCACTCACATCGAGGCACGCATCTCCTTGCCTGGCCTCTCATGACTCAGGGGATGCTGCAACAGTCGTAAGTGTGAAAAATGGTCATAAGTCACTTTTTTCAGTGCCATTGTAACTTTGAATGGTCACTTCACACAAGCAAAGTACCAGCAAAGAAGGGGAAAAAAAAAACTCCAGAGAGGTTCCTGAGACAGGAAGTCTAGTCCTGCCAAGAATATAATAAGGGTTAATGGAGAGGCAGTTTCTGTAAGCAACACCAGAATGTTTCCTTCCTGCCTTCCTTACAGGATTAGCCCAGTAATTTCTTCTAACAACGGGTTCTCTGGACTGTTTAGAATGTTAACAACCGGTTCGAGCGAATAGGTGCGAACTGGTAGAATCCCACCCCTGCTTCCAGGGTGTAATTGTAACACAGCAATATGAACTACACACATTATGAGCCTGCTTTGTTTCTAGTTCCTGCACTAATGAAGCCCACCACAGAATTTTGCAGCCAAAACATTCTCGACTGACTTTTTCATCACACTGCTTAGTTCAACTTCAGGGTAGTCTATATAATTCAAGATTGCAGTGATTTTTATATCGTTCGAAAGTTTAGATTTCAGGTGGTGTGCAGCATAAAACCAGCTCTCTCCAAATAGAAAAAGGCAGCACCTAGATGTAGATTAAAATTTGTTTGGTTAAAATATACACAACCTAGTGTCCCCAGATTTTCTTTTTAAGACAAGTACTAAACTTCCTAGCTATATACCTCACTGGCTGAAAACATCTGGAGGAAAGTAAGTTGCTTACCCGATGTCTAATCAGTAACTAGTATTACTGGAGGTATTTTATTATATAGCATTGTAGCTTGAGGAGGACCGCAAAGATCATCTCTCTACCTCTATGGAGGATATGGACAGAGAAAGGCTTTAGTAAATGATTTAATCGAGATTTTGTAACAGTTAATTTGAATAGGGCTAAAATGAATAAATAGTCCATTAAAATATATCAATCAGAATAGATTGGGACCTTGGAGGTCTTCTAGTCACAACCTAGTGTCCCCAGTTTTTTTTTAAAGACAAGTACTAAACTTCCTAGTTATATACCTCACTGGCTGAAAACATCTGGAGGAATTGCATCCAGTTTTGGTCATTATAAAAAAGATGTTGAGACTCTAGAAATAGTACAGAGAAGAGCAACCAGGATGATTAGGGGACTGGAGGCTAAAACATACAATGAACAGTTGCAGGAACTGGGCTTGGCTAGTCTAGTAAAGAGAAGAACCAGGGGAGACATGATAGCGATCTTCCAATATTTGAGGGGCTGCCACAGGGAGGAGGGGGTCAAGCTATTTTCTAAAGCTTCTATAGGCCAGACAAGGAATAATGGATGGAAACTGAACAAGGAGAGATTTAACCTGGAAATCAGGAGAAACTTTCTGACAGTGAGAACAATCAACCAATGGAACAGCTTGCCCTCGGAAGTTGTGGGAGCGCCATCACTTGAGACTTTCAAGAAGAGATTGGACTGCCATTTGTCAGAAATGGTGTAGGGTCTCCCACTTGGGTGGGGGGGTTGGATTAGATGACCTACAAGGTCCCTTCCAACTCTGATTATCTGTAAATCTGTAGTCCAAGGTCTTCTAGCTCAAGCAGGAAACTCTATGCTATTTCAGACAAGTGGCTGTCCAATCTTTTCTTTAATATCTCTTTTCTAAGAGCATATGAGAGGTGGAGGGGGGTGCTTTTGTTTTCCTTCATACTTTAATTTTTACATGGAATCTTAATTGTTGGTCATTCAGTAAGAGCAATCATGTTCTAAAGCTTTCCTAATTCAGTTTTGGGTATTATCAATCATGGGCAACTAACTTAAATAGTGCAGTCCCTGGTGAAGATTTTTGGATGGTAAAGGAAATGATGGTGGTGATGGCCATGGTAATGACAATGACACAGAATACTGAAGACTATTATACGCAAGCTCAAATTGGTCCATCCATTCCAATCCACTGACTCATTATACAGATGCCCCAAAGTGACATATAATAAGCAGGTGAGTGGTTTGGCCTTAGCACTGACTACAACAACATGGTTGATTTTAAACCTTCCTTCTGGAAGAATGTCAGTATTATAAAACACCTCATAATCATGCTCAATAACATTTATTGTTAAAGCAGCCATAGAAGCTGTTTCCAAAGTACTGTTCTCTGGGCATGTTGGAAATTGGATGGACCTCAAGCATAGGGTGCCATCTTGTGGCATTGTACAGCCACACAAAGCATATGTTGATTGTTTCTGGAATAACCTCTTAGCAATTCTAGTCAAACTGTCTTTTTATAAGAAAGACTATGAACATGGTCTCAGTCACATCTAGGCAGGTAGTTGTTTCCATTTGTGGTGGGAATGCTGTAAAGTAGGAACATAATGGCAAAATCATGTATTAAAATTCTTGATCCAGATCATTGAGCATTTTTAACATTATTAAAACCAAAAAATTCTACTCATTCTATTAAACTAAGCCAGGCATAAAGACATAATATACAGTACAATATACAAATCACAATTTACAATTACTCAAACCATTTAAAAAAATATGAGCCTCAATCTAATAGTTACAATGTCTATAGGGCAACGTTCTGGTCCTCAGACCAGCCATATGTCAATATACTGTATCTATATATAATTTATGGACTCATCTAATTCTGTTTAATGCTAAGGGTTTTTTTAAAATTAGGACTGCAATTAATTTTCCCAGTTATTAAAAAATTTCTTGGACTTTCTTATAAAGTTATCATATTGTTCCTTTTTATTTTCCCCTATGGGTATATTTTTGCATTATTTCAACCTGATATTTTGGAAGATATATATGAGGGACACAGTTGGACAAGTTGGAGAAGGTTCTTATTAGAGTATGCACTAAAAACATTTTATTTTATACCTCAAACTTTAGAGTTTAGCCAAGAAACAATGTTAACAAACAATGTTAAAATACAGAATTTGAATCTACTGTCAAGCATGGAAAAAATATATCTGATGGACTCAAGAAATAATCTTCAGAACTTTGTTGATCATAAAGACTGTCGGATGTACCCAAACTATTTTAAAGTGCTGTGCTGTGAAACTAAAATTAAATAATAGCAATCTGTAAAGTAAACCCTGTAATCTGAAGTCCTTTAGATAAGAAGTGAAAAAAATGTTCAAAGAATAGCTTTGAAATTCCATGGAAAGAATTTCAGGAACACCTCAGCAAGAGTTTTATTGGTTTATTAGTGCTTGAAACTTCTCGGAGTAAAATCCAAATAAAAATTTTATTTTTGTCTTCTCGTTTTGCAAAAAATCCTACAGTTGAGGGTAATGAAGAAAATTTAGATGAAGGATTTTAATAAATGAAATCTTAAAAACAGGGTATATTTATTTCACAATCACGATAAAACTACAATATTGAATAAGTCAGTTTCTTGAGAAAAATAGCCATCTCTGCAGCAATATCTAAAATTAATGAACTAAAAACTTCTGAATTCAGAGTAGTGATAAAAACTTAATTTTGAAAAATGGAGTTTGTGTTTTCCATACCTTTATATCTATGTGAAGAAATATAATTGGGAGACTTTCTGAAGGAAGACTAACAGTGAATATATAACCATGAAATGCAGACATTTATCAAAGCATGCATTTTAATTGTGTAATTCAATCTATTAAATCAAACTTTATATATATAAAAGTTTAAATAATACAAAATAAACAGGCAAAAATTGTTCCGCTGCTTGCCTCCCGCCATGCGAGGCTACCTCAAGCTCAGCTTTCTCTAATCTGTTGAAATTGTAATCCACTACATGAAAAGTCAGGGTTCAGGAAGTCAAAAATACACACTATACCTGTTTGTTGATTTTGTGTAAAATCTTCCTTCTATTACTGAGTGAAGGCTAAATGAGTCTACTCATGGAGATTATTTTGCATGGGTTATTGACATTTTTCCGTCAGCAAAGTTGTACTTTTGTAATTTTCAGGGATCCTAACTGGAGGATTTCCCAGAAATGATTGCATGTATGGACTCCTTTTGTAACTTCTCTGTTCCCCAAATTACAAGCCACAAATTTCATTTATTCTAGAACACTTTTAGATGCCTCTGGTTTTCAAATAAGTACTTGGCGTCTTAAACAATGGCATGTGAGAATATTTGCTGCCCTTCAGGAGCCAAGTAGTGTTTGTTAAATAGCTTGTTCATAAAATCATGGGAGTTGTACAGGTATCAGCATTTTTCCCAAAGAATCAGAAGAGGCATGAAAGAAAGCTTCAAATGAGCTATTATTTGTTTTGAGCTGGCCATGGTAGCCAAAATCAACATGGATGATGGGCAGCCCCTGCCTTACTGGTTTGACTACAGCTTGGAAAAATTCAGATATGGTCATCAGATTTTTCAGTGATTCAGAAAGGGCCTGGTTTCCTTATCATTCCAAGTGCAGACTGGGGTGTGTGTGTGTGTTGTGGTGGAAACACAACTGCTGATTCAAGGCATTAAGCTGTATCAGCCATACAACTACGGAATAATAGTTGTCCACTGCATCTGTAGCTCATGAAAAATTATGTCTTTTGATTAAGTGATTCAATTGGAAAAGATGCTACGAGACTGCTCCCAAGTTTTTAGAATAGAATAGTATTTTAGAATAGTAAACGTGGAGCTGATAGCCATACAGTAGCTAAGGCTCAGGAAAAAGCTAGGTACTAAGAAGTGATTATAGGGAGGAGACTAAAGGCAAAGCAGAAGAGATACTTAAATATTTCATTTACTTTAACTTTGCGACTTTACTCCTTCCCTTACTGGGTTTTACAGTGCAAATTTTTATGGCTGCATCTAGTTCTCCAACTGGAGGGGGGCCTCAGAATGAGAAGGTGGGTGACTGAAGAATTATACAACTTCCTTCTACTCATTCTCTTTTGATGCCACTGTGCAGAAATTGATATAGCAGGCTGTACTTCAAAAACATGAAGTAGAGGCATTCTAGGTCTATTTTGGTTGTATGCCCCCCTGGACATCAAAACTACTTCCCGGATATGGAATCAAGATCTGATTAACAATTGGCTGGAGAGTCCATAGCAAAGTTGAAATTCCCCACAATTCCTCCCTATTCAGGTAAAAAAACCTTTTGTTTTATCCTTTTGGAAAATATTCAGCAGGAAAGAGACTCTAGAAGAAATGAAGGCTTAGAAAAGGACCTAAGATAATAATTGCTCCTAAAACTCAGATTTAAAGCTGCGATCTAGAACAGCGGTCGCCAACCTGTGGGCCGTGGCCCACTGGTGGGCCTTGAGAAAATTTTGGTGGGCCGCAGAGAAATCTCCCAAAGCAATTAATCCAGGCTGCACAGAAACACAAGACTGTGCAGCCCACATGGCCCACAGGAACGCTCCTGCCCACTCACTCCTTACCCGGCAAATTTGCCTGTTAAAATTGCTATTTTTCCTTTTTCCGACCATCATCTGTTCTGCTGTGCTGGGAGATTTAGATTAGCTAGGAAGCAGAAAATGGTTGGATTTCTTGCTTTCTAGCTAGTCTTTAGATCTTCGGCTTTGCTTCCCTTAGGACTGAAGGTTTGCTTAAAAGCAAATTCAGTGCAGACTCATGGCAAGCAAATTTAAGAGACTGAGCTAGCCGATGGCAGATAGATAGATCATTGAATGTGAGCAACTGAATCTGCCTGCTTTGCCTGATTTTGGGTAAAAATTTATTTTAAAAAAATCAATATTTACATACATGGTGTGTTGTGAGTTAATTTTGTGAGTTTGCTTGCTAGCAAAATTTATGTGACAGACTGAGCTAGCCAATGGCAGATAGATTTCTGAATGAATCTGTGAGCAACTCAATCTGCCTGCCTGCTTTGCCTGATTTTGGGTAAAAGTTGCTCTCTTTTTAAATAAAAAAATCAATATGTACATACATGGTGTGTTGTGAGTTAAATTTGTGAGTTTGCTTGAAAGCAAATTTTATGTGACAGATTGAGCTAGCCAATGGCAAATAGATTTC
Organism: Notechis scutatus; assembly: GCF_049901735.1. NCBI lineage: Eukaryota > Metazoa > Chordata > Lepidosauria > Squamata > Elapidae > Notechis > Notechis scutatus. The sequence goes on along the minus strand of NC_142009.1, from coordinate 155,290,441 downwards.
TGAATGAATCTGTGATTCTGTGAGCAACTCAATCTGCCTGCCTGCTTTGCCTGATTTTGGGTAAAAGTTGCTCTTTTTTAAATAAAAAATCCAATATTTATATAAATATTTATAATATTTACATACAAGCCATACCCAGTCAGTCACATGACCACCAAGCCACACCCACAAATTAGGCCACACCCATAGAATCAGTTAGTGGTCCCTGGGATCTAAAATTATGTGTTTGGTGGTCCCTGAGGTCCAAAAGGTTGGCGAGCCCTGATCTAGAAGAGTCAAGAGAAGCAAATAGAACTTTTTTTTTGCTGTAGTGACTGTTTCACAGGTCTAAATAAACATTTCAGCCAGGAATCTACCATTAGATCTTTTTTCATAAAGTGAAAAAGTTTTTTAGATCAGCCTTTCAATTTTTTTAAAAATAGTTAATTTGGTCTATTCCTTGTGAGACTGATCTCACTCCCAAAAGGAGGTGGGGAATCTTAATTTGTGTCAAAACAGGCAGCGGAATCCAGAGAGATTCAAATGATGAACGCAGTGTTGTGCCAATGTGATGCAAGTGATCTCACATAAACGAAAGAAATAAAGCTTGCATTGCAGCAGAGCCATGTTGCTTTTGTCATTTGGAAAAAATTGCTGCCAGCTGCTGCTACCTCTAGTCACATATCTCCAAACTCTACTTACAACCATGTGAAGTAAACTGAATGTATTTCAGTTTTATCAGTTTGTTGTGTTAACTGGCCAGGAAGATGAAGTCAGCAGATGTATAACCAGAAGGTTTGGAGAGAGGATTGAGACTTCTAACCCTTTCTTTGGATAAGAGCTGCTGCTATAACTTCAATAATATCCGAACAAATATTGGATTTTTCTGAGGCAACAAAAACATCAGAATACCTATTGCTGGTAGACATTGCTTATGAACTCTTTTGACGGATTGGACAAGCCTAGGTTTTAAGTACTATGTACACTTAAGTCCAAAAAGAAAGAAGATAGTGATATTCATTTTCCTACTCCTTGGTTGGGATAAGATATGAATTTGAACTCAGAAGTACTTTTCTATTTCTTCTTCTGTAATACAAAAAAATACAGCCTACCTTTTCTGGAATGCATATTTAATGAAAAGTGAATCTACTGTTTCCCCCCCACCCAAGTATATTTTCATTAATAGCCATTTATAATCCATCCCAGAACAATTTAAATAATAATATAACATAAAGCAGGAATGTAAAACACATTGGATCCAAAGTCAAGAAGATGCTTTAGAGTTGATAGAGGCAGACTATTGACACATCCTTAAATCATCCTTAAAGTGTTTTCCTGGAAATCTGCAGCTACCATGTCATTTCAGGAAAAGATGCATAATTTTTTTAATAGGGGTGGCAATTAGTGTGATATATGAACCTCTCACAAAGCATCTTTCCACTTCATATTATTCCTGTTAATTTAAGTATTCCTAGTCATTTTGAAATTGCTAATAAATGATTAAAATAAATTAAGTTGAATATTCTTTGCTTGTGGTCAATTTAGGAATTATCCATAAACTGTGGATACTGAAACTTGTCAAAAATAAAGCTTCCCTCACCCACCAAATATACCCACATTTGCCAGCAGTATGACATTACTCAGAAAAAATCCCTATTTTTTAAAGACAACATTCCCATTTCATGCAGATGCTGCAAGACAGAAATGAGCAAATTGCAAATTGACTTGCATATTTTTCATGCTTATTAATGGAAGACTGTTCAGCTTATAAATGGAAGACTGTTTTATTTATCTGCCTATCAAATGGAGGTATCCCTAGCTCCTGTTTTACCCCTACTCTGTTTTATTTGCAAGATTTTTAAAATGTATAAATAGCCTATTCTGGCCAGTGCCTCTTGCTCAAACCAGTGAAGTCACAGGCACGTGTAATCCAAAATCCATCTGTGTGGGAAGGCTAATATTAGAGTAGACAGGTGATCCCAATGCCAACTATGTTTTCATAGAAACTGTTTTCATCCTGGGCAGTGGGTTTACCTAAAAAATCTAAGTTGCAAACATCTCAAATGATCACTTAGTGGCAGTAATAAGATTCAGATATCCTTGACTCTGCCCCTATCTAGTGGCCACCCTTGATTTGTAGGCCAGTTTTGTCAGCTTTAATGTCTGTATCAGGCATAGGTATACAATTTTTTCTCCAAAGTACAAGTAGTCCTTGGGTTATGATGGTAATAAGAACTGGAATTAGAGACTGCAATCCTGGCAGTTCCGGTTGCTGTTGTTAAGTGAGGATCTTTCGTGACTGCAACTTTCCAACAGGCAAAGTCAATTTGATCCCAGCCACATACTGTGGAATGGAGACAGGGATGTTACCAAGTGCCCAAATTGCAATCACAAGCGTGCTGCAGTGGCTGGATCTTCGAGGACCATCTTTCAGTATCACTTGTTCAGTAGTCACTAATCTTTTGTATTGAAACTGTTGCCTTTGTTTTTTTTTTAAAAAAAAAAGATGATGTGGTTAAATTTTGAAGTGCAGCTTTTAAGTTTAGAAACACCTGTAGTTGCTTCCCCACACCCACCTTAGACAAGACAAGGTTTCCAGATCTGGACAAAACAAGATGGCAGCTAAGAGATGTGTCAATTTTAAAAAAAAAATCCTAATTCTTTTTTACCATTTAGTTGCTCAGATTTTGGCAGCCCAGATAAAGATTGGATAAAAATGTAATAAATAAATAAAGTAACACAATTAGCAAATGGAAGTGGTCATTTGTATAGGCTTAAGTAAAGGCGGAAGGTGTCCCTTCAAGTCAGCTTTTGATACCTGGAGATTGCTTGGATAAGTCTCTGGAGTTTTCCTGGCTGTTTTTCCTGAAGTACTTGCCATGCCTCTTTTCTAGGGCTGAGAGGAACTGGCCCAAAGCCGCCCAGCTGGCCTTAGCCCTAAGGCGGCACTAGTACTCCCGTCTACCGGTTTCTAGCCTGGTGCCTTCACCATTAGATCAAACTGTTAAAAACTTAAATCCACATAGTAGGAAGCCTGCTTTCCTAGTAAAAGTGGGTAGAGGCAAGCATGACTTTGGTTTGCTTTGCCCTTCAAACTTCAAAAAACGAGGATGGAGAGAAGATCAAACTTTTTTTTTTCCTCCCGGGACCTCGCCAGCTTTATCTTGTCCATCTACAATTCTCTTAAGATCTCTCTATATCTCCTGCTGGACTTTCTAACGTTCACACATTAAACCCAACCGTAACGATAGTTCGGATAAATTTTAGGATTCCCAGGCACCGCCCTCTTCGCCAGCGATCCGAGCAGCCCCCGGAACGCATGCAGATGTCAGAACTGCAACAGCTGCAGTAGAGACCAAGTTGCACGCGAGGCGGGCCCCGTCGTAGACTGCGGGTCCGAAGTCTCTCTTCTCCCCCGCTCAAACTAAGGGAATTCTGCCCTCGCCAAACATGGCCGCCTATGCACCAATTGACCTCCCTCTTCCCGCAGACTTCAAAATGGCCATCCCGCTCCGCCAGGGAAATCAAACGTGCCCACATTAAATATGGCGGACCTCGCTTCCTTTGGTAAATAGACCAGAGCACAGGGAAAGTTAAAGAGAAGCTTGACTTCTGATGCTTTCCGGATCCAACACCACAGAAGCTGGCTTCTTTCCCGGAAAGCTCGGGATTTATAGAACTTTACAGATCTCTTCATCATGGGACCACTAGATCCCCCCAAAATTACGGCAAAGTAAGTGGACGACACGCGTTGGAGATGGCCGCAGTCCAGTCTCCAACGGTTCCTAACCGTACGTATTCCAACGGATGGGGGGGGGGAAGCTTTCCCTCTCCCCGCCCCCACCGCTGACGGACGTGACGTTGACACAGGATGTGGCGCGGGGGAGGGACACGCAGAGGTAGGGGAGCGTTTAGCCGCGCGGCATGCCGGGAAGCGGCGAACTAAGTGGGCGGCGAGGGGAGGTGGGTCAGTCCAAGGCGTTTCCTGGGCTCTGGGGCGGGAGGGGGAAGTTCGAGAGAGATTCACCTTAATGGCGGTTACCGCGGGAGGCCTGGAGTCACCCTCCCAGCCCCGTGTGGCCCGGCCATGCCCGGCCCAGCTGCCCCTGCAGGAGCCCAAAGGTAAGAAACGCGGCGGCTTGCCGCCGTTGGCTAAAAATGTGAGGCTCTCAGCCGGACGGCCAGCCGGGACCCTTCGCCTCGGCTGCCTGCTGCCTCCCATGGACCGGAGCGTGGAAGGGAAGGGAAGCCGCCACCTGTACGCCAGCCTCCCTCTTCGCTCCGACATGGAAACGCACCCCTCGGGTCTGAAAAAGGGGAACTCGTTTCCCACCCCACCCCACCCCGGTTTCGGGTGGCGGAGTGCGAGCCAAGCGGCCCCTTTTCTGCCCGGCTGGGGAGCGTGTTGCTGCGAGTAAAGGTGTCTTTGGAAAAGTCCAAAGTGAGAAAGGAACCGTGATGTATCCCGGCGTTTCCTTTTTCCCCTCAATTATTAGACGAGCGTATTTCCTCCCTTTGAAAGTTGGAAGAAAACAACCAGGGAAGGGATGGAGGAATGGGGTTGTGTCGTCGTCATGACGGTACGCTTCTTGGCCTGGTTTGGGCACTCAGAGGTGTTGGGTTTCTTCTGGAGTGGTTCCCAAGCTTGTCTCTTGTCTTTGTTCTCCTAAGGCAAGTAAGTAGCCGGTGGTGCGTCGCTGGCCGGTAAAGTACCGGGGTTTCTTCATCTCTCCTTTTCCTCCTCTCCGGCTGTTTTCATCCCTCCCTAAGTGAAGACGGATCAAGCAGTGGGGATTTTATGCTCATTGGCACTGTGCCATATCAGTGTTTTTGGTTTGGGTTTTAATTGCGGGAGTGTGGCACAAATTAGGTGGCTGGAATTGCTTCCCACCTACTTACCCAGAGTGTTTGTTTTTTTAACCCTTAAAATGAGTGTATTAGGGAATTCCAATCTAAACGATGGTATTATTATAAACAGCAGAGTCAAGATTCTCATTCTCATCATCAGAAAAGTGCCGAAAGATAACTCTTCGTTTTGAAAGCCCCCCCAAAAAAGGAGTTAACAGCTGTTTAATGCCACAGCAACATTGTGGAAGTTGGCACTTGTCGAGTCTTATTTTTGTCTTTACGTTAAAGGTTAAAAAGTTGGTTTTGATTAACAATTCTTATAAAAAATATTGAACTACTCCCCCTCCAATCTTTTGTTTCATTGGAATTGATGAGCCTAACTTTAGACCTGGCTAAGGTTTTCTTACCTCTCCCCTGTTCTAGCAGCATGCCAAGAATAAGAAAGGTTCAAGAGATTTGCTGCTTTTCTCAAAATACTCCAGTGTTATTTCTATTGTACTTCTTTGTGATATCAGAGGAGTACTTCCTGCAACTGGAAGAGAAATGAGAAGTCAACTATCTCTCTTCAAGACTTTTTCCCTTATAGAAGGAGGGGGAAAAAAGCTAACATTTGTGGATTCTCTCCCAGTCATCAAATCTTTTTATGACTTTTTTACTGACTTTAAAAAAAAAAACAGAATTTATTTCTCTATATTTGGCCATGTAACCCCTCCTTTTTAAAGCACATTTTCATATGAAGAAGGGTATGCCAAAATTCCGGAACTGCCATGTTGTAAAAATTCATATATGATCTTACTCTAAAAGAGCAGGAATTTATACTTTTTGTTTTGATGTTTCATGCACTTGTAAGCAAGAGAGAATGCAGCAACACAGGTAGTAATGGAGATGTTTTAAATGCCCATGTGTCATCAGTGCTGTGTGAATTGCCTTGATAGCCACATGACTTCAAATACTGATTGTCACTTATAAAGTCCTTCATGGAAGAGGACTTCATTATGTGAGAAACCATGTTTCTTCAGTGGTTTCTGCCTGTCAAATAACATTGGGAAGAGTAGGAGTGCTCCAGTCCCTTTAATTAGTCATCTAATAGGACCCTGGAAGCACACTTTCTCTCTTGTGTAGTCATCTGGAACAGCATGCCCCCAGAGATTTGCATGTCTCTCACTGTACAGGGGTTACCTATGTCTTTGACAGTGGGATTTTCTCCCATTTGGGGTTAGGTTATTTATTGAGCCCAGCGTCATTTTCTTTTGTTTTACATTAAGTGGTTTTGTCTAGATGTGCATATTCTTTTCTTTTTTGTCTTCTTTTAATTATGTAGGCCACCTGGAATTACCTGGGAATCAGATGTTCTTCAGATCAAATAAATAAATAAATAAAGTTGTAACAACAGTCCTGTGAGCAAAATTAAATTTTGGGTTGAATCATACTAATCATAACTAGTAGACCCACTGAAATTAATGGGTTATATAGTACTTAGATTTGTTAAGGGGACTTACATTTCAGTGGTGTAAATATGTCTAAGCTGAAATCAGTCCCTGTTAATCTACATTAAATATAATAAACACATCTTTGCTATAAAACCAGCTAAAGGTGTGGTAAATAACTTCCGTTTCAGTTATGAAAAGTTGCAGGACAGATACATTCTATGAATGCTTTAGTGTTTAAGGAAAGGGAAATTCCCAAATGTTTGTTATGACATTAAATAACAAAAGTTACATCTATTTTTGTAATTCTTCTCTAGATATAGGGTTGGTTTTCCTGTTAACTGCCTACTATTTTTTATTGCTAATTATTACAGCTACAGACTCTGCCCTGACTTCAAAGGCATATTTTAAAACTTTTAAGTAGGATTTTTTCTTCTTTCGTCAATCGTGTTTAATTCTTGGGGACTGCCTGAACAAGTCCTTGCAGTTTTCTTGGCAAGGGTGTTCAGAAGTGATTTGCTATTGCCTCCTTTCTAGGACTGAAAATGACTGGCCCAAGGTCACCCAGTTGGCTTCGTCCTTAAGGTAGGATTAGAACATGCAGACTCCCAATATCTAAGCATGATGCTTTAAGTACTACACCAAATTGGCTTTCAAAAGTAGGATATCTTTCTCTAACTTGCTGTGTCTCAAAGTCCTTCATGAAACTTTACCTCCAATATGCCAACAGTATAGTATAGTATAAAACAGTATAGTATAGAAGCTTTTTCTGTTTGTTCAAAACAGTGGAACAAGTAAAGGCATTGGGGAAGACAGGGAAATACTGAATTGAGGAACCAGCATATCCATCCTCAAAGTACAGGTAGTCCTTGATTTAAGACCACAATTCATTATCCACAGTTAATACTACCCTAAATTGCTGAACAAGCTTTCAGTTCTGAATTTGAATAGGTATTGAAATTGAATATTAATATGGATGAAAAAAGCCATCGGTTCTCAACTACTTTCTTGTTATATTATGAAATAAATATATCTGGTTGTAAGTTTTTCTCCAATCTCAACAGGTATGTGTAAATTGCTGCTATTTAGAAGAAAGACAAGAGCTAAGTTAAGCAGTAGTTCACTGTTAGTTGTACAATATCATCTATTTTCATGTATTCATAAATTCTCATGGAATATATGTGGTTAAAATTCTGTAGAATATTGCACTCTGAATAGAAACATTAATGCACTAAATATGATGGCCACTAAAGATAGGGTATGTCCAGAATGGATGTTTCTATTATAATCAAATGAAATATATCAATCTTTATACGATTGCAACAGTGTTTCTAAGAGGAACCTTAGCTGCAATCAAATAATATTGTAGATTGGGGTCCCCAACCCCAGGTCGCAGCCTGATACCGGGCCGTGGCCTGTTCGGAACCAGGCCATGCGAGTGGCAAGTGAGCACATGAACACGCACAAAGTTCCCCATGCACAAGTGGTGGCCGCTTGTGCAAATGTGCAAAGCTCCCTTTGTGCAAATGGTGGGTGCTATCACTCACAGGGAACTATCCCCTCTCCCCTGCTGTGCTGCCAAATGAGAAAGGTTGGGGACCACTGTTGTAGATGATCTAAACTTAGGTTGGCTAAGCTAAGTACAGAAGGACTTGACTTAGTTTTAGTATGAATTATCATTTAAGAGAGCATCATTTACCACTACTAGCTAACCACCTCTCAGACTTTTATTCTTTTTCATTGTCAACAAGTGGCAATTAGAGAATATGCTGGTTACCATCTACACTCAGGGCTCAAGCATCCAAATAGGATTAACATATTTTATATAGGTCAAGCAAACCCATGCTTAATTTTGTGTTATAAGCTATTTAACTAATACAAATAGAAAAAAGTGGTAGCAAAAAAGGCAAGAAAAAAATTAAAGAAAAATAGAAACAAAATAAGAAAAATACAAAGTGGCTTCCAATATTTTTCACAACAGATATAAGCACAATTGTATTTTAGCCTTTCTCTTTAAAGCAGGGGTGTCAAACTGGAGGACCACAGGCCAGATGTATCACACGCAGGCCATGCCCACCTTGGCTCTGCAAAGGCAAAAAAGTCACATGACAAGATCGAGTTTGACACCCATGCTCTAAAGTGACATAATGATAGTAGCACTTAGACTTATATACCTCTCCATAGTGCTTTACAACACTTTCTGAGCGGTTTACAAATATCAGTATATTGCCCCCAACAATCTGGATCCTCATTTTACTGACTTCAGAAGGATGGAAGGCTGAGTCAACCTTGATTGAACTCCTGGCAGTGGGCAGAGTTTGCCTGCAATACTGTATCCTAACCATTGTACCACCACAGCTCTTTCTCTTTAATCTGTCCAATCATCAAAGCTATAAATCATAACTCTTTTTTCATTTTATGCAAAAATTCCATAAGAGGGTTCCAGTCCATAATAAATGTAGATAGTGTAGATACTGTAATAATTTTTTTCTAATCAGAAAACTATCTTGTCAAGATGTATCAATTTTACTAACAATTCCTCTATAGTAGGTAGCTTGAATTGTTTCCATCTTTATGCATACAAGAATCTCACTACAGTAATCATATATTGAAATCGTCCTCCATGGCTTTTATCTAGCTGTTTATCCATTAGTTCTAAAAAGGAATTGCTCTGACTTCAAATGAATATTCATCTTTAAAATCCTCTGTATGCTTGTGATGCAATAAAATAATGGAATGGTAAGTCTAATCACATAGAAGTTTGTGATTCTGCCAGTGGGTAAACTGAATTACCAGAAAGTGCCACGTGTAGAGCATCTTCTGATTGACTGTGATAAGAAACATTTTATTTGGTGAAGTTTTTAGTTTATTACGTATTATAAAATATAAGGAATTGTTTCAAATATAGTGGTGTAAATTGTTAGTATTTAACACCTAGTCTGTTTCAATGAATTTCTGTCTTCTTACAGGTGCAAATTAATTTTTATAAAGAACTAAATAATGGAACCAGACATCGTTCGAATGTATTCTTCATCCCCTCCCCCATTAGATAATGCACCAGATGAAGAGGAGGAGGAAGAGGAGGAGGAGGAAGAAGAGGAAGAGTTTGGTGATTTTGGTGGCTTTTCTGACGTTGGGAATACAAGCGTAAGCTTTGATTTTGCATCAGAGTACTCCAGTTCAAAAGAAGAACATAAGTCTTCATTTAACTCTGATTACTCAGGAAGGGTAGATAGTGTTATAACTTTCACCACAATAAGATATAGTAACAATAAGGACAGCATTGCAGAACTTCCTACTTCTATAAAAGAACTTCCTGATAGTACTAAAGAAAAATGTGAGTGTAGAAACTTGGGTACATCATTTGAAGATGTCATTCCAGTAGAAGTAAAAAGAGCTGGAAAACTGGAACCATCATATCCTGAAATCATTAGGACTGATCTAAAAGTTCCAAATGATCAGCAAATAGACAGCTGTAATGGCGAGAGGCTACCATGCCCAGAAGTTCTAACAAATGGATTTTCAGAACCAGATACAGCAAACTCTCAGGGAGTGGACAATATCGATGACCCAAAGGGATTAAAAACAATTAGCACTCATAGTACTGATTTAAATTTGGATTCTATACCCAGCACACAAGAGAATTTTGCCACATTCTCACATAAACAAACAACCCAGGTAGAAGAAACAAAAAATAAAATATGCAAATATTTTAGCAAAAAAAAAGTATTAAATGCACAGGAAAATTATGTAAATAGAATTGGAGAGGCAGAATCTATGAAGGAAGCTATTTTGGACGAAAGCTGTGAATGTGAAGGGGAAACTTTCACTGAAGGTGAACACATCTGCATTTCAAAAACTAACTTAATAAATAATGTGAAGGCTGAAAAAGACTGCACCGAATTGGAATCCAATGACACTGTCACTTCTGAACAAACAAATGTGAATTCAATAGGCACAATTGAAAATGCTGAAAAAATGGGGGAGTACAGCACCGGAAACACCAGAGATGCTGCAAAAACAGCAGACCTCAGCCTAAGTAGGCTTGAAAGTCTTAGCAGACTTTCTAGTGGCAAGAAGGGAAATAGTAAAGTTTCTGAAATAGTAAAAAATGGTGAAAGTGACCCTGGACATGCATCATGTAATGATGTTAGTGAAGATGATTTTGGTGATTTTAGTATTGTCAGTAATGGATCTCTTGCTTTCGAGGATAGTGTTCAAATTTCTGCAAGCCAAGAATCCCCTTTTGAAAACCTCAGTAATGAATGTAGTGAATTCACAGCTAGTAGTCTTCATCAGCAATCAACAAAGATAGCTCCTGGTCAACCAAATGAGATTTCAAGTATTCTGTTGGAAGAACATCCGATGGTTGCTTCTGATTTTAGCAAAAAGATACAACCTTCCGTAGAATTGGAAAATGGGGAAGATAATGAGTTTGGAGATTTTGATTCAGGGTCAAAAAAATTTCCAGACTCTGATGAATTTTCAGACTTTAGTTCAGCTGGTTGTAACCAAGCTGCAGAGTGGAATGCTTTTGAAACTGAACAAAAAGAAAGCTGCTTGTGGGCTACTTTTGAAGATGAACAAACGGTAGAATCTCATCCTAGAGAAGATGTGTGGCTATCCCATACAGTTGGCACAACTCCTAGTGCTGAAGATTTGGTTAATCCAGCTGGCAGTGAGCAGTTGCAAGAATTACAAGTTTCAGCTCAGGTAACTATATTTGTTTTTTGTTTTCCCTTCTCTAGTTGGTAGGAATATTTTTCTTTCTACAATAGAAAAGCATATGTTGTTGGTTTGACTATCCTATACTAAGTATGTTTGAGACTAGATGCAAGATTGCCAGTTTTGCTTGGTGGACATGACACTGCAGGAAATGCCTTTATAGCCACATAGCCTTTGTGCTATATTAAATGCTGTTAATCTAAATCCCACAAGTTCCCATTGGTGAAAGGGATGTGTAAAGTACAACAGAGGAATAGCTCTCCAAAAGCCATAGTATATGCATAAAATGCATTTGTTTGGATCATTGTTTACATGTAAAAAAAGGGGGGGCCTACTAACTGTATCTACAAAGTATATTTGAAATAATATTTATTTAATGTATTTTGGAAAGCACATTTGTTCTGTAACGAAGATGATATATAGCTTTTTGAATTATTAAAAAATAAATGAATTATTTTAGTACTGTCTGGTAGAATAGAAGGTATGTATACCTCTTGTTCTCCACTTTTTTAATGGAAGAATGTTTGATTTAATATGAATTGACATTTTAATTAATTAATGTACATTTCAGATATTAGAGAAAATGTGTTTATTATTCCTTACCAAAAAGCAACAGTGGATTGTATCAAGGAAGCAAAAGTAATATTCTGTCAACTTTAAAATGCTACCTCATAATATATCCAGTATTTTGATAGAATAAATACACTGGTAGTTTAGACCTGTGTTTCTTAAAGTGTGTTCCTTAAGACATCTGGGAATTCCCCAATACTTTCTCAGGGTTCCACAAAATCAAAATTGTTTGTCAGCATAAGTTGAAAAATAATATTAAAGTGCCATCAAACAAATTGTGAAAAGCTGTAGTGGCAGCAAATGCATCACTTTTAATTTTTCATATAGAAATAACCACAAATATAACCCATACAAACAAAAGCTCTTTTTAGGTCCCCGATGTATGTACTACTAAAACTCTTTAATTTTGTCTATGTGTACTTTTAACTGGGCAAACTGACAGAGTGCATCAAAAATCCAGAACCCCTTACTATCATGGAATTGAAATTCAGCAAATTTTATCAAATTTTTAATGACATAATTATTGTAAAACATGACATAATACAATATGTCATAAAACCTTTCCTGTGGTCAACTCCTGATGTTTGGCTGTGCTATACCATTCAAAATGGGCTACTTTCAAAGCAGATACATCTTTCAATGTTTCCCTGAATTTTTAAGAACTTTTCCAGTATGTGAAAAGCTCTGCTATTGTTGAAAGCATTGAGGAATCTGATAAGAAAACATGTTCAAATGCTGACCTAACAGGTTATGGGTTCTCTAGTAATTTTTAAAAGTGCGAATTTGTCCTAAGAAAAAAAGAAAGAAGCACTGGTTTAGATTACATAATACAATTGGATCATTAAAAAAATAGAAATTCAGCAGAGAACAGATAAAAACTTGGATACATTGAACAAGTCTTCATCTTTTAACTTTGTTTAATAGACAGTGATCTTAAGGGAAATATAAACATTGTAAACATCTATATAATATTTCTGCACAAAATGATGTTTATACCGGCAAAAAGTATTCTGTTAGAAGAAATATTGTTAATTCAAATAATGGTTGATCAGATTTGTGGAAAACTATTTTGTTGTTTCATTTTTCTGCTAGAGCAGTTTTTCACATATTAAAGATTATTGAGCCAAATATTTTAATTTTCTGCTCTTTTCTGATAACAAACTTGGCAGCTAATGAAAGGAATGGAATTAAGTTCTTATGTTGCCATGATGTATAAATGCTAGAGGAACTACAGAAGCTAAGCCAACTGAAGGGTTCATTACAAAAGTGGGATGAATGATTTTCTTACTTCTTCAAAAGCTTTCATCCAAAAGTTGAAAAAAAATCAGCTACAATTAATGTAAGAATTCATTGGTTGGATTTCCTTGTTTTTAAATAAAAATGTTTTCTTATATAATTTTGTCCAAGTATTTGTTGAATTACTTGAATTGTATATGAATATTAATTCAACAATATAGTGTTAAATTAATGAGATCCTAGATACTTTATTAATGAATAATTATACTTGACTCATCTGAAATCAAGTTAGTACTCATGATATTCCTTTTAAAGAGCTTACTTTTGAAAAAGGCAGTGGCAAACATCATAGTGTAATCAAGGAAATTGCGTGGCTTTATTTTATTTACTTAAGAACATCTATATAGCCATTCAACTCACTCTCAATGACTACAAGTGGCTTACAAAGATAAAACTCTCCTAGAATAACAATAAAAAGTGATAGCTGTCCATTTCCATAGCAACAGTAATCAATCAAATAAGAAACTTGTTGGACTCCATTCCACTCTGGGTTCCCCAGGCTTGTTGGCAAAACCAGGACTTCAGGACCTTGCAAAATAGTCTCAAAATGGGGACCAATCTTGTGGTTTTTAAGGCTACCAAGAGGTCAAGTTGGATATACTACTCATCTTGCTCATGCCAGAGATCATCAAAAAGCATTCTGTTTCATATCTAGTCCTGAATCCTGACTGGAAAGGATCTAGATCAGTGGTAGTCAACCTGGTCCCTACCGCCCACTAGTGGGCGCTCCAGCTTTCATGGTGGCAGTAGGGGTTTTGTCCCCTACTTTATAAATCACCATTACTGTGGAACTGGTGGGCGGTTAGAGAAAACTTTACTACTAACAGAGATACAAAAGTGAGTGGTAGGTATAAAAAGGTTGACTACCCCTGATCTAGATGATCCATTTCATCCAGGAACCTCTAGAGCTGTCACTTAAAGATCTTCTCAACAACCTTCCTCAGAAAAGGAAAATTGGAGACAGAAGGAAAATTATCCAATTGGTTCTTGAGAAGAGGCTGCACCACAGCCTCCTTGAAGTGCTAGGGCACCATCTCCTCCCATAGGAAAGCATTAATCCCAGCCAGAATCTACCAGCAGGTCACCTCCCAGGAAGCTTTCACAAGCCAGGTAGGGCACACATCTAAAACACAGGTGCTTGTGCTCATACTCCCTGATCACTTCCTTAGGAGCAATGGGATCAAACCTTTCCCAGATAACCAGACAAGAACTGCCTCAGGTCCTTCCACCAGACCAGCAAACATGCTGGCATTTTACTGGGAATAAATATGAGCACTTTTGTCTTCCAGAAAATGAGCAAATCCCTCAGTGCACCTCTTCAGGTGAATCTCTGTATCCTCCTTCCCTAGGAGGAAGTGATTCACCTTAAAGAGGTCACCGGCCAATTATCTGCAGTCTCAATTAGTGCAGAGAAGTATTTCATGAGGTATGCTTTAATAGCATCTCTTATACATGTTCAATTGAATTTGTCCCTTGTCTTCTTCCAGCAGCACTCTGGACGTCCCTTTATTCATTTCATCCTTCTCAATTCCTCCATCTAACCATGGGAGACAAAGGGGTTTATGAGTTAGGAGAAGTTGCATGGGCGCAATTCTATCCAGAGCCTCAGTCATTTTCCTATTCCAAGTGGCAACTAAGGCTTTGGCAGGACTACGTAGCACACCCCAGTTTCTTCTGAAACCCATCTAGGTCCATTAGTCACTAGGGGTGGACTGACCTAATAGATCCTGCAAGGGGGTGTACATTTCTAGAGAAACTGATCACCACCAGACTGATCAGACCATGACGAAGACCAAAGATAGAGTCACTAATTCCAGGTCACAAAGGCACTACTCCATAAGAACACCGAATCAGCTATGATTTCTCCATGTAAATGCTAAGAATTTTCTTATTTAATAGTTTATCTTTTCACATTAAAAATGACAATTCTGTGACAATTTTTGAGGGGCTCTAAGGACCATGCCCAAAGCTTTTAGAGGGATACAGTAGTTCATACTTTTAACGTAAAAATACGATCATTTTAATTTGAAATGATCATAATTAAATATACAGTTTACTTTTCAAGCCATGATGAAAGAGTAGATTGACATGAATATAATTATTAATCAAAATAATGTGGGCAAAATAAAGGCCTTGCTTTGAGCCCTATGTTCGTCAAGGGTCCTGAAACCCTTGGAAGCAGTCATCTAGGTTCTTTCAAAATTGTTACCAAGTTGTAATTTTGAATATGAAGAATAGAAAATAATTAATTACTTGGCAAATAATCATATTAGCTACATGCTAAAATACCAATTCTAACATTTTTTCTTTTTGTTGAGCATGCCTGTTCTGGATTACTTAGCCCCTGCCTTGACACTTAAAGTCGCTTTAACTCCAAGCTCTGCACCTCAGCCATATAGCATTGTTGCATTTATATTATTCCACAGATTTTACTCAGAAAGTGAGTGTGGTCAAGAAATAGTTGGCAGAGCAGAAGAAGGTGAAGAAGAATTAATGTTGATTCAAACATACTTTTTAAAGAAATCTGCCTCCAGCACTGACCAGCCAAATGCTTTTAAGATGTTTAAAAGCCTCTAAAAGCCTAAGCAGACAGTACAGAATAGCACAGCAGGTATAATTTTGCCACCATTGCCCCAATTTTTCATAAAATAGAATATAATATCCAGGTCTTGGCTATGTGTTACATACTTAAAATACATGCTGATTTATTTTTATTTTTAATTAGTCATAACCTTTTCAGAAAATTATCCTGAATATTGCACTGTTTCCAAGAGGTTTGTAACTGAAATCTGTTGTAAATTTTTGCTGGAGATTTTTAGAAGACACTTTGAGGGTCTCTTCCTAAATCACAGGGAAGCGATACATACGATCCCAAGATATTTGTCATTCCTTTAAGATAGGCCAGGCCATGAAATAAACTCAACAAAAACTATTGAAGGTCTATTATTTAAACACATTGTATAACAACAAAAGCTTGAAAGACTTGCAGAAAACTCCCCCCCCGCCCCAGTACCAAATAGAATCGAGGCAGAGCAATTTTGACTCCCCCCCTTTCCTATCTTTCAAAACTAAATAGCTCTTCACCTACTATCCATTGCTGAATTCCTTCAAAGCCATCTCCATATTCTATATAATGTTCATCTGTGCCTTACAGTTCACATAACAAGTTTTATCCATGAACATATATCTAAAAAATATTGAGAAGATATAATGTCTCAAGGGAGGATAATCACTGGTTAGCGAAGACCATCATTAGCTACACATGTAAGTTGCAATGGAAAGGTTGCAGGCCCTAGGATTAGGATTGATCAAGTTGAAAACTCAACTGCAGCTATTCACAAACAAATAGAAATTTCACTTGCTTGGAAAATTCTGGCAACAGGTAGAGTCCCCTCTTAACAATAAAATTGAGACAGGTAACTTTATTGCTAAGTGATGCAGTCGTAAAGCATAACTTCACATTACTGTGTCAACTTATGATAGTAGTTACAGCAGTTCCATTTTCCATTAAGTAAATCCCATGTAGTTGCAGTGGTCCCACAGTCATCATTTGTGATGACCTGTCAGCTTCATTTGTGATGACCTGTCAGCTTCTTCACTGATTTTACTTGTCAAAAGCCAGTAAAGTACATAAATGGTGATCACATGGCCAGTGGATGCTATGGCCATCATAATTGTGAATTGGTTGCCAAATTCTAAACCTATACCAAGGGATACTGTGACAACCACAGTTGTAAGGAACAGCCATGTACCCTCATTCAGTGCAGTTATAACTTCAAAGAGTCACTGAATGAGGAGTACCAATACAGTCAAATACAGTATGTTTATGAATAACAGAAAACTAGGTAAATTCCTGTTCACATTGCTTATTGGAGGTATTTCTGCTTGATGTTCTACTGCCTTCTCAGATAATCCTTGGTACTATGTACAGACAGTTATATCTGAAGTCATCATATTATTTTTTTCCGCAATTAAAAAAGATACTTGCATGATTTTCAGCATCAATTTGGTTTTCTTTGTCCTAATACAGGTTGTGCTTCTAAATCGTCTTGAACGAATATTCAAGGCCTGTTTTCCTCCTGTACTTGTTTCTGAAATGAGAGAGGAAATTCCTCCTTTAAATGACATGTTAGAAGTGGGCAGAAAACCAGAGAGAACAGTGGAGAACTTGTCAGAAAGGTATGGAATATTTAGTGGCATCAAAAGATGGAGAAGAAGAAATTTACATTTTTGGGAATATTTTCTGAGACAAACTGTCCTGTTGGGCAGAAATAGATAATTTGTATGTGGGGTATTGCTTATACTTCCAAAAAAGTATTGCATCTAGTGTCTTCTAAGTAGCACCAATCTATTTGGTGTGAATCTCATTTTCTCATTCTATGATAAAAGAATAATTGTTCTGTAAATAATCATTGTTATTTCCCTAGAGGTTAAGTGCTTGGGTGGGATCTTAATCAGTACTTTTTTAATATGCCAGTCATTTAAAAATGCAGAAGAAAGCAATTAAATCTGCTGAGTGCCAGTGTTTTTCTTTTTTGCTCTTTCTCTTGACTTATAACATGCTCTGTAGGGAACTACTTGATGTGTGGGCAGAGCTTCAGGATATCCATGATGCTTATGGACTGAGATACCAGTGGGGTGGCTCCCATAGCAACAAAAAGCTTCTCTGCTCTTTGGGGATCGACACAAGAAACATTGTGAGTTTTCAGTTAAGGTAGAAATTCCTCCATTCTTCTGGAATGCAGAATAGTATATGGTTTTAACTCTTGCGAGTAATTTTACATGATATTGTATATTTCATAAGTAAACCTACAAAACTGTTGGTCTTGTTTAAAAAATGGTTCTTGAGACTAATTGAATAAGTTTGCAAATAACTTGGACTAATTAGATGGAAATGTCTTTTGTTTTAGCTCTTCACAGGTAATAAGAAGCAGGCCGTCATAGTTCCCATGTATGCAGCAGGGTTGGTAAGTTCCAACAGCTCAATGTAGTTGCATCTGCATAACAGTAAAAGCTAATGGCCTTTCAGATCAAATGCAGCATCGCCTCCAAGTCATGTATCGGTTATTTTAAGTTTTAGGGAAACTAGAGTAGCATTTAATTTATTAGCACGCTTTATAATATTATATCTTGTGATATTATTGTATTGAGGGAATGGTATCGTTTAATGTAAGATTCTTCCCTACTCATTTCCTCACGTGCGGTGGAGCAGTTCTGATATTGAGGAATTATTAGGAGCTCTATTCTGTGATGATTACTCAGCTCATAGTAGAGCTTTTTGGGTGCATCAGATTTAGACAACAAATCCTGTTGCACTTTTGGATCAGTTATTTTGTGTGTAAGGTATGGAGTAATGTTCTTGGATTCCGTTTGCTCTGGGACATAAGCTTTGTTCCATTTTGTAGGATATTTGGTTACAAACATCTGATAGATACTTGTAGAAAATGTCATATCTGTCATTAGGTTGGTCTTTCCTTATATTTTTTCCATGACTCTTAGATACTTAAGGAAAAATAGGAGCCATAAATAAGCCATTTTGATTGCTTAGGCTCATTCAGCCCCTGTCCTCTGATATTCCAAATCCTTCCATTTTTCCCAAGTTCAGAAAAAAAAAATTAGATTGAGATATTACTTGAATTAAACAAATTCTGAATGCTACAAATTATATTTTGCCTCAAAATGGGAAATCTCAGTCTGAATTGATATTCACTTAGGTTTGGGGAATTGATTACAAATCATTGCAAAACTTGCCTAATTCATATGTGATGAAAAACTATTTAGTAATAATAAGGAAATGATAGGGCTAACCCCAAAGCTATAAAGATATGACAAATCATTTTCTTTGGTAAGCTAAAGCTGCTATTCCATCTTTAGCCAAATCATTTCCAACAGGAGCACTAGTACTTCTAACAGTACTGATTATAGATACTAATAATAAGAGTTATAGAGCAGCTATATCACATCACATACTACAAACAGTCCAGTTCTTGGACTGTGAGAGGAGCTCTGCAAGAGCTTAGGGATGGACCATTTAGCTCTTGTACACTTCTCCAGTAACAACAATGGTTTAAATTAACACATGAATAAAGCAGTATGGACTAGAACAGTGATCCCCAACCTTTTTTATGCCGCGGCCCGGTACCGGCATCAGCTGGGCGTCGCAGCCCGGTACAGGCATCAGCTGGGCGCCGCCATCTTTTTTTTGATGAAAAAGTGCTTCCGGACCCACCAGAAGCACTCATTAAAAGATGGCCCGCCCGGTGAGCTTGATAGCCGGTGAGCTTTCTACCTGGAAAAGCTCACCGGAAGCACTTTTTCATCAAAAAAAGATGGCGGCGCCCAGCAACCAGCGGCCCAGTAGGACTTGTTCCGCGGACCAGTACCGGTCCGCGGACCGGTGGTTGGGGACCCCTGGACTAGAAGGTAGATGCTGTTTCTGCATTAATTGGTCATCTGGGAAAACACACTGAGGTCCCTTTCACGTTGAGGGAAAATGTGGGTGAACCACAAAAGGGGTGTGTGTGTCCAGAGTAAAAACATTGGGGATGTGAAGATGGCCACTCTCCATCATTCAGCAGCACACATAAATTACAATGTTATATTGTAATACAAATACAGCATGTTAATTGAATATATTTATGTAATGAGGTGCAATGAGTTCCTTGAGAAGTAGGGTTAAACAAAAAACATTTATTTTCATTACGATGCAATTTTTTAAAAAAGTAAAAAATATTTCTATGATTTTGAATGCAAGAATAAAAATATAACAATGCTAGTTTTCTTTTTCTTTTCAACCAGAAGTAAAGGTTTCTTTATGCTCTATAGTAGATACATTAGACAGACATCATTGTTTAAAAAATATGCTTGGCGTTTGTTTATTTAGTGTTACTAAAATGGTATGTTTTGTGTTCATAGCAAAACACAATAAGAGTGTTTTTTATTGTGATAGATTTAGTTGGCCATATGCTGATTTTGTTTCATTGTATTTATAGGCTTTTATTTTATTTTTCTGTTTGTGTGTGTATATGCTTTTAAAATCTTTTTCAACTATTTCTTTTACAGTTTTTACCTTTTAAAATTACTAATTGTATCCTCTCCTCCTTATTTTTGCCTGTGACCGTAATAAAGATTTGATTGATTGTGTTCATTTCTAGGGTATGTTAGAGCCTACAAAGGAACCCATGAAACCAATTTCTGCCGCAGAGAAAATAGCCTCAATAGGACAGACGTCTGCTATATCACCAGAAATTAATATATGTACACCTGATCAGTTGCAGGTAAAAAAAAAAAAGGAAGAATAAGAGTGGTTACTGTTCAATCAATACATTCTTAATGACAATATCCAAAATTCTGTCAGTCTGCCTGGGAAATATAAATCTTCATATGCTCAGAGAAACCTGTTGAATTTGTCAGAGCTGGATTCATTAGCACTCATCTGCTGGTGGAACAGCTTAACATCTATGAATGGGAATGAAATATTTCTCTTTTTTAAAAAAAATTATTATTATTTTATATCATACATTTCCTTTCTATGTTGAGGAGTGTGCTCTCTAGGTGTCCAAGATATTAACATACAAACATCATCATCATCATGATCATATATATGTAAACAAATATGCAGTAATATATAAACAAATATTACAACATCAATCATATTATAACATATATTATCTTCCATTATAGTGGGCATGAATTATTTCTTGATTGTTCCTCCTATTGAACATCTACCAATCTATTACTAAAACTTGGGAAACCCTTCAGCAATATTAGGTGGATGCAAAGGACCAATGGTGAGATAAAAGGACAGGCCCATTGGTCAAAGAAACATCTAACATAATTTAGATGTTGCATATTATATAATTTCAATTTCTAATGTTATCTGAGCTCATGTGTCGCCTCCCAAACTCTTCCCTACATGGATTTTGTTCCCGTGTGTGAGTGAAGCCTGTTTCTGAAGTCTTTCTTCGCCAGAGAAAAGAACAATCTCTGTATTAGACTGCAGGAGCCCAGGGGTGGGTTTCTACCAGTTCTGTCCACCTCTGTAGAAACGGTAGCTCTGAAGAGCAGCAGACATAGAACCGGTTCTATGTCTGCTGGTGTTTTTGCCACCCACCCGCCCAGGCTCTTACCTGACCTTTATTTCCTGTGTTTTCAACTTCAGATGCTGTGCAAGGCACAGCTGCAGTTTAAAAAGCAGGAAAAAAGGGCTTTTTCAAAGGCTGCTTCTTGGCACGCAGTGCTGCTCAGCTGTCCAGGCACCAGGCTGATGACGATTTACAGGTGCGCGCGCAGCGTGCAGGGTAGCACATCGTAAATCACCGAACCTCGTAAATCACCAAACTGATTGTTCGATCCCACCCCTGCAGGAGCTTATTCTTATCTTAACAGTTGTCTGCTTTTTAACAATGATAAATAACTGAACAGTTATAGTTCTAACAAATAACAGTGGTTTAACAAATAGTTTGGTGCTTGTTCATATTGCTCTTTTCTGTGCTAAAATTGCTAAGCCCTTTTTATAAAAAACATACAAAGCTTTAATTATGCTTTTCCTATAATATTAACATTTTATTTAAACATATATATCCACTTTTGATTTTGACAAAAGTCACCTTATCAGTGAGAGGAGCAACGTATAAATTTAATACACAAATAAAAGAAATCCTACTGTTGATGAAAGTGATGGAATGGCTATTTTTGCTTAATTTTAAAATAGCATTTTGATAAAGATTGTATACATTATGTATGATTACAAGTAGTCCTCGACTTATATCCATAGTTGGCACTGAAATTTTGGTAATCAAGCAATGTGGTGCTTAAGCAAGTCATCATGTGGTTGTTAAGCAAATTTGGCTTTGTCCATTGATTTTGCTTGTTGGAAGGTTGCAAATTGCGATCATGTGACTGCAGGACACTGCAACCATTGTAAATATGAGCAGGCTGCCAAACACCCAGATTACAGTCATGTGACTGCAGAGAGGATGCGATAGTCATACTTTCAAGGGTGGATCATAAGTCACTTTTTTCAGTGCTGTCATAACTTTAAGCCTTTGTTAAATAAATGGTTGTAAGTTGAAGATTACTTGTATTTTGATTTGGGTATAATTCAGGGAAAATGTTCAACTAATATTGAAATCTTTTGAGAATATGAACAAAACGTAATGTAGAAGTAGTAGATATTTATTTTGTATCTAAACAAAACAAGATTTTAAAACAAAATATATATTCAAATACAAGTATATTTCAAATAAGAAAGTGATTAGATTAATTTTTTTATAAAATACATGGAAGTTTTGAATTACACAGGTCAGGTTGGCCAGAAGATAGCTTAATGAGATACTGCTATCTTATATTTCCTTTCAATTCAAAATTATTGAAGTAGCAGCACTTTTTGGCATTTTTGACATTTCACCTTTAGGTAAAAGCAAAATATCTTGAGCTATTTGATTCAAACCCTGCTGTAAATAAAGTTTTTGTGATAGATGATGGTAATTCTGTGCCAGTGTTGGACATCCTCAGATATGGGGATTGTCCTAATCATCACCAGTTCTTAGAGATATGGGAATATAGACAAAGCAGCGCTATTACATTGTGCTCCTTTCCACTGAGTAGGTTAAAAGTGTTACAGTATCGTGTTGGGACATATTCACAGAGTTAAGGAATTGAGCATTTAGTGTTTTGTAATTTTTTTTTGCAAGCCATTGACTGAATAAATATAATTGGTTGATTCTGTTAGTAGACAATTTGAATAAATTACAATTAAGCATTCTATCATAATTTAAATTATATGAAATACTAAGTAAAATCCTAAATTGCTTTCTTATACACTATACATTCAGTACTTACATTGTGCAGTTTTGCAAGCTTTAATTTTAGTTAAAGAAGATTTAGTGAAATTGTTTATACACTTTGCTCTTGCTTTGCATGTATGCCTTTTTGCAAGAAAGAGATAAAGTTCAGAATGAATATGCTAAACAGAAGTATCAGATAGATAGGGCAACACCTGTACAAAGAGATAAAATATACAATAGTAATAAAGAATAAAGGGGTTTGTATTTGCTTGTTTCCATTTAAGCATCATGAAGCTCTAAAGCAGGGATCCGCAAACTTGGCAACATTAAGGCTTGTAGCTGGCTAAAGATTTCTCGGAATTGAAGTCCACAAGTCTTAACGTTGCCAAGTTTGACTACCTCTGCTCTAAAGGACAATACAATAGTTTTATTCTCTTTGCTTGTCAAGGTAAACTTAGAATTTAGAGATTCTTTATGACATTTAGTTTAGGGTCAAAATTCTGTTCAGAATTGTGTTTGTTTTAGAAAATGTTAATTTTTGTTAACTCCCCTTTTTTCAGCATTGTCCTGTAAAAGTTGCTATGGTTCTGCAGAAGTTTTTAGAGTAGCATGGGACTGTGGAGTACAAAGGAAAGGTGTAACCAGAAAAGGTTCTTTGTCCTTTCTTTAGTAGGAAGTTACTGCTGGATTCTTTTATAAATGAAAGTAGTGTTTGTTCTTTGAATAGCAACATCTGGGTCTTTTAAAAATGCAATATGCAATTCTAATTATTAGTGTGCAGTTTGTTCCTTTGTCTTATGCTTCAAAATTAGCAGTTTGGGTAGTAATAGTTTTCATATTTTTGGTTGTTTTGTTCATTCTAATTTATTATCATACTTAATACCTTAGCTAAGTGTACTGACCATTTTGAAACATAAGTCTGCTTTGTAAGATTTTACTTTTTAGTGCAATTCAGTGTTTTTATTCTTAAATAATCATGACTATACTATGATTATTTAGAGAGTTGTAGTGATCCATTTTTCCATTTATTAAATATACTACATTAAATACATTGCAATTGTCCCTTTTTATTTTCAAAACTGAAGAATTAGAAAATTGTGTTTTGATGTTACTGTTCTGCTTCTCCTGTATTAATCATTTATATCTTTTTATCTGCCAGAGCAATATCCCTGTCTGGAGCAATATCATATTGTAATTTTTAAATACATATGTCCATCAGAGAAATCTAGACTCCCCAGTACTAGAAAATAATACCTTTTCGTGGGTTAGATGAAATGCATTTTTAAGGATTTCATTTTGAACATTGTGCCTTGAGTCTGTCTTTTGTCTTTTCAATGGTAGCCTTTTTGCATGCACAAGAGCACATAAGACATTTTATTATACTATGACCTAACTATAAAATCTGATTTCTGACTTTTCAACCCTAGGAATCTCTACCACCTGTCCAGTTTGACTGGAGTAGCAGTGGCCTTACTAACCCTTTAGATGGTACGTCTCTCCGTAGAGCCTCTAGCACCAGAGCTAGAGTTAAGAAAGCTACAAAGTTCAGACAAACGTCTCTCTGCTGATAGCTTAAATATATATTTTCTTAGCTTTGGAAATTCAGGCTTTCTTTCTGTTTAACTATGCCCAATTTAAAGCAGTCTGTAGTGTTTTAAGAGCAAGGTAAGACATATTTTTGCTCAATTTGTGTTATGTACACATCGCTGTGTAATATTGTATTAATAGAACATAAGTTTGGAGTAATTAGATTATTTATTCTTAGTTTATAGCTTTCATCTCAACAGACTGTTGCCTTTTTAGGCTTCTTTATAGTTCTAAATAGCAAAACCACATGTGTAATAATTGCTTCCAAGTTTTTTTAATCAAACTCTGTTTGTAAAACATTCACTTTTTAAAAGCTACTTTTCAACCATGTACAAATATTGTATATGATAAAATGCTAGCCCACTTTAAGTTTTGTTCGTTGTGAAATTTTACTAGAGTAAATCTTTTTGTCAATGGCTGCAAACTGTATTGTCATGATTTTCTCTAGTTAAGTGCCAAAAATGAGAACAAAGCTTCAAAATGTAAAAATATGTACATTAAATACATCTGATAAATTAAATAAGATTTAGTAAACATGGCATCTATTCTGTTACAGTTCAGTCATACATCATAATCACCAGCCATGTCGGTGAACTGAAAACATTGCTAAACATTGTTTGAGGATGTTACGGTTTTATGAAGGTGCTGAAGGAAAGCCTGGATGGACTCTCTTGCTGTTGTCTGGTGTCTTATTTCTTCAGTCAATTCATCATGCTTTCCTTTAAAAATTTCTTTAAAATGTATTTTTGATTTTTCTGTTTCAGTATTAAAGGGGAACAATGTAACTTGACACCAAGGAGTTTGTTGTAATGAGAATGACTACTACCAATATTCCTATATATTGCCTTGCTATATTATTTATTAAATTGATAAATCATTCTATGCCTGCCAAGCACCTGGGGCAATATATAATGAGCTATTATCCTAGAGAAAAAAGTAACAATGCACAATAAAATTTCAAAACAATAAATGAGAATGTATAGTCCTGCTGTATTTTCATAGACAACACATTATTCATTCACCACAGTTCAATTTAAAATGGTAAAGTTGTGCGCATTTACTACAATGTGTACTAACTTTGTACAGCAGTATCTTTTTTTTGCACGTAGAAGAGTAGCTTTGAATTTGCAAAATTGTTTCCCTTTAATTGGACATACCCTTCTGATTCTCTCTGGTTCTATTCATTGTTCTGAAAATTTGGGCTAGCTTTTAAGTATTGGAATCTCTGCTGCATTTGTACATGACAATGTACATTGATTTGTTAACAGCTATAGAAACTGCAAACTAATCTTGTAAGCACTATTATATTTTTTATAAAATGATGTAATAAGTACTAATTATAACTGGCATGTTCAAGTGTGTGTCTTACCCCCTTTTTACACATAAATCCCTCCCTTGGCTTACCTTCTATATGGCTGCCTACCAACATGGTCACTGAATTTCAAGCTAGTGGAGGTTCCACTCTTCTGAACCTTGATTTCTTTGGGCCCGTGGATGACAGTAGCTCTAGCACCACCACCACCATCCCAGGTCAGCCAAAACACTAAACACTGCAAATTTAATCTCTTAACTTTTGTACTAAAAGCATGAGCTGCATTGTGTGACTTTCCTACAAACAAGAATACATGAGTTTTAATTTATTCTTGGATGCCTATCTTTGACACATAGCTTCTTCCTCCATAACTTGTTCCAGTTAGTAGTTAATAGCAATAGCATTTAGACTTATATACCACTTTACACTGCTTTACAGCCCTCTCTAAGCGGTGTAGAGTCAGCATATTGGCCCCAACAATTTGGGTCCTCATAATTCTTCCTTTTTTCTATTGAACGGCAAGTTTGATAATTAGTTTGGTTATGTATCTCAGATGTGTAATTTTAACTGATGTGTTTTAGCCAGAGATATCCAACTTTAAAAAACGTTTGGAACAAACTATGAGTATCACTAAGAATATTTTCAATTCGTAATCTTTCTGCTTGAAATTATGCTCATTGGTCTCAGTATCAAACTATAGAAGGTAGCAATAGACAGCTGCAACTAACAAAGTTGCATAAAAAAGAGCTGGCATCTTGCTGCCTGCAGAAAAATTGAAAAGTTGATATTAGGCAAAAGCTTGTGTTGTAATTCTGAACAGTTTAATACTTCGCTGAATAAGGGAATATTCTGCCAGCTTAGGATGAAATGAGAAGGTAGGGCATGTTAACAGAGTACTTTTTGCTTCTGTTTAGTTCTCTTGATAGGTAAAGGTTTCAGTTTACTTGAAAGATTAAACTGTAGCAAAATTAATTTTTAAAAAGAAACGGTCATTCGTCAAGTTTGTCCCGTTATATGTTGCAGATACAGCCTTGCTCTAAAAACTCTTGTTCTCTTTGAATATGGATGTTAAACCACTCACTGCTTGAGGCAAGATTCTCCTCTAGATGTAGCAATCATTTTAAGATGTAGCAGAGGCCTTGGTTACCTAGCAATGTTCCTTAATGAAAATCCAAGCCATGATGAGAGACTGAAAGATCAGTATATAGTGTGTCTCTTATATCCCTTTCTAATACTCTGCTGGGAGTTCAGATGTCTTTCTGTGGCAAAGCATGCCTCTGTATACACATGAGACGGGTAGAGGAGTACAAGTCTCTGTTAAGCTTTGGTGATCAAATATCTAGGAAGAGCATCCCTTATCTTTGTAACTATAGAAGCTTTTGATGGCACATTGTGCATTTTTAACTCTTAATATCAGAATTGATCAATAAATCATAGTTAGACGGTGATTTAATTTTGCATGAGGCGTATGTATTATTTGGTACATTAATGTTTATCCATCAATTTTAATTTTCATAGTATTGCTCAGCGGTGCAGTTATTGGCCTCTTGTAAAATCAAATTTTATTTCTGACATTAAGTGAAAATAATTATTGTGAAAATACATAGTTACCTACTCTTGAATTTTCATTAAAATTGTGTCCTCAAATTAATAGAAACCATGTAGGAAGTAGTGACATCTATCTTGTTTCTTGGAAAGTCATTTGCTTCTAGCTTACAATTCTGAGTGTTGAAAGTGGATGTAATAGTGTATGTCTGTTCCTAAGCTTAAAGCTCGGTCTTAACTTAGATCCTAAATTCCTTTAATCTCATTAAGGTTTTTCAATATGACAATTTTTATATTAAAATGGTATGGATATTTCCAGGCAACACAAATTAGTTGTACTTACACAGTCATATTTCATATTCATTTTATTTTAAAGGCCTTGATTTAAAAGTAGTGAAATCAAATTTAGAACTTTAGCAGTTATTTCTTAATCATATGTGAAGATAAGCAGTTTTTTCTACTGAATGTTGTTGGCTTATGGCTTGAAAATGTTAATTGTAATAATATGTTAAATGTATCAAATGGTTTAATTGTGACTTTTAAATTTTGAAATACTGGCAGATTAATATGCTGCCATACTTTAATGGGATTTCTGAAAATCCATTAACTATTTTTTCAAGTGTATGTTTCTGTTTATTTAAGAATTCTGTAAACATCTGAAAATTTTAAAATACTCTGTACCCTGAATTTAAAGTTTGTATGTTACCTACATATTTTCAGTTGAATAATAAGTCTGCAGTGGATGCAGTGACACGGGTTTTATCATTGGTTTAACTGAAAGGATTTTTGATAGTTGTAGGAAATGACAAATTATGAGCACTTTAATCTTCTCAAGCCTAGTTTCTGAAAATAATTGGGCTTTTTCCTTGGAGCCCTCATTTTACTACCAGTATATTTTCCTCTTTTTGGGTTGTCAGTTGCTACTCATACATATGGCAATTTAAAAAAATATGAATTTGAAGTTTTCCAAAAATCACTACTTCCAAAAATTGGTTTATTTTAATTATTTTATGGCTCCTATTAGTTTCCAATATCCATGCCTTTCTTAACTGCATTCTCATAAAAGAGGAGAACCCAAAAGATTTTTTTTTTAAAAAAGCCATTTAAACTTTTTTTTTTCATTACTAACATGGAGAAAAAAATGCCATGAGAACTCTAAATACTACTTGTGTGGTGATAATGGAATGAAAATGGATGTTATATGGTAATGTAGAATTGAAACCATTCTGTTCCCTGATTTCATTAGAAAAATGCTATTTAATTTGGGATAGTCTTCGGTCTGGCTTTTATGTCATTTTATCCGCTGCTCTTGACTCTCACTTAATAGAATGTGATGGAAATTAACAAAATGTCTATGATCTACTTATGAGGAACATTAATACTTCAGATGTTTACAGACAATGGAAATAAAAATTTCTTAACTGAGATTATACGCAAACAATTTCTGCTATCTGCTACTAATTATAATTTTGCGCTATAAGGTGTCGATCCAGAGTTGTATGAATTGACAACTTCCAAGCTAGAAACTTCCAAAACCACCAGTAAAGTGACTGATGCATTTGCAAAGCTAATGTCTACGGTAGAGAAAGCAAGTACATCGGCAAGGTAAATTTCATTGACTAATGACATTTAATGATTCTTGAGTGCTGATATATTTTGTAAATTTGATGGATTGCCCATCTCACAACTGAGTGATGAACAAGGATTAAAGATATAGCTACTACCAATAACCCATGGTGTCTAAAGTAAACAAAAAATACATCCCAATCATGAAAAGCTATATCAGATGTAATTATATTCTGAAAATCCAGGAAAAGGGAGAAATTCTCACCAAATTTCAACAACTCAATTCAACTACCGTAGCCTTAAAATTATTAATTTTCTTTTGAAGCCTTAACAAGGGAGTGCACAGGGTGCAGTAAAACCTGAAAGTTCAGCAATCCAGGCCAAGCAAATCAGCAGAATGTCTTTTAACGTACAGTAACATCATCAGATTTGAGGTGCAAAAATCTATTTGTTCTGAGTCTCGCTGTACTCTTTATTTTTGCCAACTAGTAATTGGATGTTTATAGTTTTTGATTCAGTGTTTTTGATTCAGTGTGCTTGACAATCAGGATGCTACTGTGTTTCTCACAAAATAAAGCCGGGCCTTATTTTTTTTTGAGCCCCGAAAAAATGGCTAGGACGTCTTTTCGGGGGTGAATTAATTTCTTCCTCCCCGCGCACCAGCGCCGTCTCCAACAACAGCATCTGAGTCGCTCCCGCTTTCCCCCCATCCCCATAACAACAGGGAAATTTTTTTTTAGGTACCTGGGAGCGCCCGCGCTGCATTTTGGTTTAACCCGAGCGGCTGGGTGGGCATGAGAAGAGCCAGTGGCGTCTCTGCTGCTGCTACCCTTGGTGCTCCAGCCTTGGGCTCTGCAAGTTTGCAAAGTCCGGTGCTCAGCCCGTTCCTGCATTCCAAGCGCCCAGGCCGAGCTGCAGCTGTCCCTCTCGCCAGCGCCGTCTCCAACAACAGCGGCAGCAGTGGTGGGAACCGTGGAAGTTACGGAGGTGGCTCCCCCACCCGAAAAGCGGCTGAAACGCTTCCACGGTTCCTGCCACTGCTGCCGCTGTTGTTGGAGACGGCGCTGGTGAGAGAGGGACAGCTGCAGCTCGGCCTGGGCGCTTGGAATGCAGGAACGGGCTGCGCACCGGGGCTTTTGCAAACTTGCAGAGCCCAAGGATGGAGCACCAAGGTTAGCAGCAGCAGAGACGCTCGCTCGGCTCTTCTCACGCCCACCCAGCCTCTCGGGATTAAACCAAAATGCAGCGCGCGGCGCTCCCAGGTACCTCAAAATGTTTTTTTTTCCCCTGTTGTTACGGGAACGGGGGGAAAGCGGGAGTGACTCAGATGCTGTTGTTGGAGACAACGCTGGCGAGAGAGGCGCCAGCACCGGTGGGAACCGTGGAAGCTACGGAGGCCTGAGAAGCGGCTGAAACGCTGCCAGACATCCACGCTGACGCCGCCCTCCTGCTGACCCGGGTAAGGGAAGGGTAAGGGAGCCCTCCTTGCTCCACCATGATTGGCTGTTAGGAGCGGCTGA
The DNA here is from genome assembly GCF_049901735.1 of Notechis scutatus. Classification (NCBI taxonomy): domain Eukaryota; kingdom Metazoa; phylum Chordata; class Lepidosauria; order Squamata; family Elapidae; genus Notechis; species Notechis scutatus. The sequence goes on along the minus strand of NC_142009.1, from coordinate 155,260,278 downwards.
TGGTGAGGTGTAGCTGCCCACAGGGTACTCCTAATGGCAAGTTCCCCCCCGCCTTCCGCCCCCAATTTCGCATGTTTTAAACTAGGTCTAAATTTGGGGGGAGGGGCTTAATTTCATTTTATGCCTAGAAAACCTGCTGGGTCTTCCTATTGGGGGGGGCTTATTGTTGGAGAAACACGGTAGTACATATATTTTAAAACCCAAAATACTCAACATTCAATCAACTATCCAGAGCAACACTGAAAACTTTCTGAAACAACATTATGATGTTAGATTGATAGGGGAGAGGGGTATATCTCTTATGCATGTTCTTATATCCTATAGATTGTGGAACTTACAGTTTGCCTTTGAAGATAACAGTCTCACCTCATTTCTAAAGATAATCTAAATTTGAATATCATTTACACACACAAATATGGTCACACTCAATAAGACAACTAAACCAAAACAGTAACAATACTCTTTAAAGCAGTGGTCTTCATTGCTTGAGGCTTGGTGGCCCCAGCTGGGGCGGAGAGGGGAACTGGGTCGTGTGGGCAGCAGGCAGGCGAGCACATGCATGCAACCTTGTGCAAGTGGTGGGCTGGTACACACAAGGGCAGCTCGACTTGTGTGAGCAGTGGGCCAGTGCGCACCCATGCAAATGGCTTGGTAGTGGGCCACAGCCCAGAGGTTAGGGACCCCTGCTTTAAAGTGTGTCCAACACTTACATTGAATTAGAACACATAATAGTGCATGGGCATATATTCAGTTTTTCCTTTGCTTGACACCTTCCCGTAAACCTGCTACATCAACTATAACAGTTAATTCTTTTTACTGAAAAAAGAACCGCAGTCTATGTTCCAGAAAAGTAGACAATGACTTTATAATACTGGAAGTAGCATACACTCCCATTTCCGCCTAGGTTATGATTTGGGAGTCAGAGCAACACTTAATGCACTGTGTATACAATGTGGAGCGAGGCCTCACAGCTAGTGTACTGCAGTTATTAGATCTGGGTCAGTAACTAGGACCCAGCAACCTCATCAATGGCTATATAAATAGAGTATGGGAGTGGAGCTGAAGGTAGGGAGGCTATGAAAATATCACCTTTGGTGAGATGGGCAGCAAACTCGTTTGATAAATAAAAGATACAATTACAGTGATAATACTGTTTGGGATATTCAGCTAACAGGAATATCACTGATGTGCTGTTGTTGTTTTTGTGAGAAGTACCACCAGGAACACTCGTTCTATCTTCATTGTATGCTTATATTAATAGAATCTTGCAAGGCTGCAAGTCCTCCTTCTATCCCTCGCTTTTACTTTCAAGAAGTTAAGGAGGGCTGGGATACTTTTGCCACCCTTCCTCCCTCTTTCAGACTCTAGTTTATCAGACAGGCTGAGGTTCCTCCTCCTGTCTCCCAGTTATCATTAAAGCCAGTGGTGGTATTCTACCGGTTCAGCCCGGTTCTACCAAGCCGGTTCTCTCTGAGGAGCTGCTGTTTGGCCCACCCAGGCTTCCATACTAACCTTTATTCCCCGCTTTTGAAGCGCAGCTGCTTTGCGCGGCACAGCAGATTGCCGCGCGTCAGCTGCTGAAGCTAAAGGGAGAGTGCAGGACTGCAGGAGGCGAGTCAGAAAGCCTCTGCGCCTGCACAAAGTGCATGTTTGGCGTGCTTGCATGCGCAAAGTGTGTGCGGGCATGCAAAGTGCGCCCACCGAGCCACACTTACCAAACCGGTGGTAAAAATGTTTGAAATGCACCACTGATTACAGCTGTTCAGGAACTGTGAAAGATGCCAGAATGAAAAAAATGTGGCCTTATTATTAAATCTGTCCCCTGCCTTTCTGAACATTCCATTCAGAGCAATTTAAACTATAAATCCCAAGGCAGCAGGAGTGACTCACAATCTAATGTAATTGCTAGTCCTTTGCAGGAGCCTTCCTGGTCCTTTCTGTCTCTCCTGATGACATTCAAATCCAAAATGACTCACTGGGCCATGTGCTGGTTAAAGGTCTTCCGCTTCCTTCTACTATTCCATAACTGCCTCTTGAAGTTGGTTGGGCTGAGAGAGAAGGGCTAACCCTAACCCTAACCCAGTGAGCTTGGTGCTCAAATGAAGAATTAAAACTGGATTTTTCTAATCTAAGCCTAAAATTATAACTGCTGATCCCTGACACTGATTTGTCCTGGTTGCTGTATTGATCCAAGCAAAAAAAGTCAGTTGTTGGGTGGAAGAGGCTGGACAGCACTCCATTTACATTGCCCAGAACAGCAGTGAAAACTGGAAGCAGCTTAGGTTGAACCCGGATGCTTGTGTTCCTCTTATGAAATGCTTGAAACAGCCATTTGAAGCTCAACACAGTTCATGCGCAGACTGTTTTTCACACCCCTATTAGCACTTCACATTGCTTTGTACAATTGATTTTCTCGTATCTCTATACTAACTGTGTGTGTGTGTGTTGCATTATAGTGTATAAATTGTCCTGGGAGTGCCTGACCATGCTTCTAGTCGGTCAGTTTTCTGGTATGCTGCAAAGATTTCCATTTGAAATTTGTATAAAGCTTAAGTATTTGATTTTTAAGAGAATATAAATCATAACAATATGGCTAGTGCTGCTGTGCAAAATAAAAGTAGAAAATGACAAAAAGAAGAGGGCTGCAATTTTTTTCTTGTTAATTGCTGGAATTCTTGCATTTAATTGCAGGATTATATTCTGTCCACAATTACTGCATGTAAAATAAGGATATGTTCATCCCAGAAGTATAAAATTCATCCCTCACAAGAAATGTATTCCTGTTTCCTTAGCAACTCAAGCATTCTAAATTGCTACTATATAAAATAGCCTTCTCTCATCTCCAACACATCTGGATGATTTGGGCTGTTATTATCTAGCCAGTGTGAAATACAACCTGATGACTAGAGACCACCAAACAGAAGAAAGCTGGGCTAACCTAAAGTTACTTTAATATTGTGCCACTAGGGGGAGTGCTAAGCCTCAATGATTTGGGATTATTTTAAACTTTGTTTTTTATAAATACAGGAAAGTTTCCCTTCCAACACATAGTTCACTGTTTGTTTTTTAGATAACGTTAAAGCCTTTAGCTTTTCTTGCATTCAGACCATTCCTTGACTTCATTACTATTACTAGAACATATAGATCAGGGGTGTCCAACCTTGGCAACTTTAAGACTTGTGGACTTCAACTCCCAGAATTCCTAAGCTGGCTGAGGAATTCTGGGAGTTGAAGTCCACAAGTCTTAAAGTTGCCAAGGTTGGACACCCCTGATATAGATGATAGATGGTATCCAAAAGCAGCTTTAGTTGCATACTATTTTTTGTCAATTATTTATAACGTGGGTTCTCTCTGCATTTGGACTAACATTCACAAATCTGCTCTAGGTTGCCTGAATTTTGCTCTTAAACTTATTGCTCTTAAACAATATTTTTCATTAAAATTACACTTCATATAGTCATTTAGGTAGTTTTTAAAATGTTACAGAGCAAATAATAATGGTTCAAAATAAAGCTATGTTCAGACATAAGAGATAAGGTCTCCAAGTGTGTGACTTCACATCCATACCTCTGTAGTTATCTTGGCAACAGTATGGAAGTGATTTGCCATAGCCCCTTTTGGGATTTTTTTTTTACCTCTCAGCGTAGCCTGCAGTTCCGGTAGTCCCTAAGTGTGTCCCATCCAGATACTACGGTATCAAGATACGACCCTGCTTAATTTCTGACATTCAGTGGAGCTCTCCCCTAAGCATAGCTAGGTAGTTGAAAGAAATAGTAGGAAATAAAGCGGGGAGCCATCTGAGTATAAAATAACTACAATTTAAACAAATGGTTCCTTCCAGTTATAAGAATTAGTACATTGTACCTACCTGTGAGCATGATCTTATGTTCTATTGTTTAACCTATTCCTACCCATAAATTTACAATTGAACAGCCACAAAGAGTTAACATTTGTTAGATTCTGCTTGTTGTAGAAGAAGAATTGTAAAAGAAAATTGGAAGCTGCATAGTGTATGGACGGTCTTCCTGTAACTTGGGGTAGCTAGAATAATATACACATTTCCAGAATTCCTAGTTGGGGAAGAAATATTCATTTAAAATTAACGTTTAGCATTTAAATCAAATGCTGCTGAAAGAGAAAAAAAAATACAATTCAGTATGTTTCAAGGATCAGGAGAAAAAACATGTCTCAGAGCAGCATTCCTGATAATTTGATATTTGGCTTGGAACTGTGATGAATTAAAGCCAGGGTTGCTCATGCTACAAAAGGAATGTACAGTATGTGAGATACCAATACGTTTGTTTCATTTTAGAGGAAACATAATTTGTTTTCATAATCATTACGCTAGCTAAAACCTAAATATTAGGTACTTTTTCTCCCTCCCAACCCACTTTTATATTGCAAACTACTGTAGGTGGAAGAGCCATTTTGGTGTAGTTAAAGCATCAAGCTAGAAATTGGGAGATCATGAGTTCTAGTCTTGCCTTAGGCACAAAGCCAGCTTTGGCCCAGTCACACACACTCAGCTCTAGAAAGCAAGCAATGATAAACTATTTCTGAACAACCTTGCCAAGAAAGCTGCAGAGATTGTCAAGGCAGTCTCAAGAATAAGTCATAATTGAACAGAAGGAAAAATAATTCTAGAGAGACCAAGTATAGCCGCCTTACAAATCAGCTTCTTGCACGTAACAGCTCTGGTAAGATAAGGGTGCTTGCTTTATTTTTGCCATTTTGTATTTCATTGTGGATTGCCATAAAGGCAGAAAGGTTGGATTAAAATTGTAGTGAATACTTTACAAGTCACATTTAGCACATTATGTTCCATTTCCTGCATTTTATCATATTTGAGAGATAATTGTTTTCTCCCAACAATTTAACAAGATGCAGTCAAAACCCGCAGGCTCAGAATCCCTCTCCCTCCACATTCACGTACCTTCCAACCAGTGGTGGGATTCAAATTTTTTTACTACTGGTTCTGTAGGCGTGGCTTGATGGGCCTGGCAGGGGAAGGATACTGTAAAATCTCCAGTCAGAGGTGGTATTTGCCGGTTCTCTGAACTACTCAAAATTTCCGCTACCGGTTCTCCAGAACTGGTCAGAACCTGCTGAATACCACCTCTGCTTCCAACATACATACAGATACCCTTAGAAAAAGGCAGAGGAGAGATAGAAAAGGGAGATACAGGAGACTGATTCTTCAAGACCAGACTAAAAAGGATAATTATTTGCTGGCATTTATTATAAGATAACTTACTCAACAGAATCAAACTTCCCATGTATCAGTAATGTTAATCATTTGATAAAATATAACATGCCATTTACTTCAGTTTGCAAATATATGGTGATCATTAGACCATGAATTTATCTGGAAGAGCTTATCTTTGGCAGAATTGTCATTTAACTTTTATATAATTGTATGGAATGTATGTTTGCTATGCAACTAAGCATAAATATGTGTTTAGTTAAAAAAAAAACAATACAAAACCAGTTCTTAGTATTTTAGTTCTAAAATAAAATAAAGTTCTAACACAAATTTCAGCCAATGACCCTAATTAGCTTTAGTTCTGACTTCAGTATTCTTTACCAAACTTCTAATAGTCAAATATTCTTTTTAAAAAGTAGTTTTCAGCCTTTTTCTGAGCAACAGAGTTAAGCAGAAAATACAGTTTTGACTTTCTTTGATGTCTTTCTAACCAGTCATTAAACCCTGCCACTTATTGACTAGTTCTGTTGAAAGACATGTTACATAAAGAAATATTGATTCAAGATCTGTCTGGCTTAAACTGCTGCTAAGTTGAAGACATTGATCATTTGGGTCTGAAAATGCAGTATCAAATAGAAGCCCTAGAAAACAGTATGTTTTTTTAATCAGCTGCTGAAATGGCAAAGTTGATTAATTTCTGAATGTGAGATGCAACACTTAAGGGAACTGTTCAAAAATGTGCAAGAGGAATCATGGTAGGTCAGCATTAGATGCATAAGTTTCTGCTGTGCCATGATCATTTGGATAATATTTAAGTATTTTTTATATTTAACAATAACAAGTCTTGGAAAGTCCAACAAAATAGATTATTCTGTCTGTATCTACAGCAGTGGTAATCTAGAAACACAGTATACATGTAATAACATGAGAGCTACTTTGTCAGTTTCTCATTTGTGTGAGCATGGTGTATCACATGTATTCTGTCAGCCAGTGAATAAGGCAAATGAAGCTGCAGATGAATTAACACCATCATCAACTGATGGAAATTTACAATGCATTCAGAAAGTATTCAGACCCCCTTCACTTTTGTCAGTTTTGTTATGATGCAGCCCAGAGGTGGAATTCATTTTTTTTTTTTTACTAGCAGTTCTGTGGGCCTGGCTTGGTGGGCGTGGCAGGGGAAGGATACTGTAAAATCTCCAGGCAGAGGTGATATTTGCCGGTTCTCCAAACTACTCAACATTTCCGCTACCAGTTCTGGAGAACTGGTCAGAACCTGCTGAATACCACCTCTGATGCAGCCTGATTCTACAGTTGTTGAAATTCAATTTTTTTTCTCATTAATCTGCACACAGTGCCCCATAATGACAAATTGAAAACAGAATTTTAGAAATGTGTGTACATTTATTAAAAAGAAAACAAAACTGAAATATCACATTGGCATAAGACCCTTCACTCAGTACTTTGTTGAAGCATCTTTAGCAGCAATTATAGCCTCAAGTCCTTTTGGGTATGATGCGACAAGTTTGCACATTGGATTGAGGGATTTGCTGCCATTCTTCCTCTCAAGCTCGGTCAGGTTGGATGGTGATCTTCAGTGGACAGCCATTTTCAAGTCTATTTTCAGAGATGTTCATTAGGGTTCAGGTCAGGGTTGTAGCTGGGCCACTCTAGGACATTCACAGAGTTGTCCTTAAACCACTCTGGTGTTGTCTTGGCTGTGTGCTTAGAATCGTTGTCATGTTTGAAAGTGAACCTTCGGCCCAGTCTGAGGTCCTCAGTGCTGTGGAACAGGTTTTCATTGAGGATATCCCTGCACTTTAGTCCATTCAGCTTTTCCTCGACCCTGACAAGTCCTTGCTGCTGAAAAACACCCCCACAGCATGATTCTGCCACCACCAGTGGGATGCTGCCAATATCTTGGGATGAAATTGGGCAGGTGATGAGTGATGCCTGGTTTCCTCCAGACATAACTTTTAGAATTGAGGCCAAACAGTTCAATCTTGGTTTCATCAGACCAGAGAATCGTGTTCCTCAGTCTGAGAGTCATTCAGATGCTTTTTTGCAAAATCCAAGTGGGCTTTCATATGTTTTGGACTGAGAAAAGACTTCCGTCTATTTGGCTTCTTTCCATCTACCATAAAGCCCAGATCAGTGGAGGCTGCAGTGATGGTTGTTCAGGAACTCTGTCCCATCTTCAAACAGGATCTCTGGAGCTCAGTCAAAATGATCATTGGGTTCTTGGCCACTTCTCTTACTAAGGCCCTTCTCCCCCAATTGCTTAGTTTTGACTAGGAAACCAGTTCTTGGAAGAGTCCTGGTTGTGCCAAACTTCTTCTATTTGAAAATTATGGAGGCCACTGTAGTCTTAAGAACCTTCAGTGCAGCAGAAATTTTATTGTAGCTTTCCCCAGATCTATGCCTTGCAATAATCTTATCTCTGAGCTCTGCAGGCAGTTCCTTTGACCTCATGGCTTTTGCTCTGCTACAGTATGCATTGTCAGCTGTGAGGCCTTCTATAGAGAGGTGTGTGCCTTTCCAAATCACATCCAATCAATTTAATTTATTACAGGTCAACTCCACTCAGGGTGTAGAAACATGTCAGCAGCAATCAAGAGAAAGGGGAGGCACCTGAGCTAAATTTAAAGTGTTGTTGCAAAGAGTCTGAACACGTATGCCAATGTGATGTTTCAGTTTTATTTTTAATAAATTTACAGACATTTCTAAAATTCTGTTTTCACTTTGTCATTATGAGGTTACTGAGTATAACTTAATGAGGAAAAAAAGAATTTCAACAACTGTAGCATAACAAAATTGACAAAAGTGAAGGAGGTCTGAATAATTTATGAATTCACTGTAATTATTTCTCAACAGCATACCTAACAGCAACAACGAAATGTATGTGTCACAATGCCTTTATTTCTTTTGTGTTCTTGTCCTTCAAGATTTTAATACCCTTTTGAAAGAAACTATCAGCAATATCAGAATGCCTCGGATGGTTTTTGTTTGAAAAAAAGAGCAAATTGAAAGATCAAAAGAAAATAATTCAGATGATGGGAATTGGACATGAGTATGTCTCCCCTTATACATCTTTTTTATATTAACTTCACGTTGCCAAATCAAAGAAAAATTTCACTATTAGCAAAGATTTAACTATGTCTTGTTTGTTGGAGGCAATCCAAGAATGTTTAGATGAAACCACTAAAAAACTGAGAAGACTCCTTCATTTTTACACGTCCGTTTCCAAAAGTGCTCTTCTGGTTTTTTTTATTTAATGTTAAAATATATACATGATTTTAGTTAGATAAATTTACTGACAGTACTGACAGAGCCCTGCTGCTTGTCTATGGTTATTTGTTTGATTAGGACAAAGAAAGTTAAAGAAGAGATATTAAACTGTGTGGAACCAAAGAAATAGCTGGTGCTGAAATATTTTTCTTTTTGTCAGATTATTTTTCAAGGTCCAAAAATGTCAGAGTATATTTCAGCTTGTAGCAATAATGCAATGAATAAAGCTGATGGGTGTAGAATAACTGAAATTATTGATTAAATTAAATGTAATTAAATAGGATTAAAATTATATTTATAAATTAAATAATACTTTAAAAGTTTTGTTAAGTTTAATTTTCTTTTCAGGCTATAGTTTCAAAGAAATAATCATGAATGTTGAGTAGATACTAAGAAAGAGTGAATAGAGAATTTGAAATAATGAGATAGTTTTGGGCCAGGAAGTGTCTAGAGCAGGGCTGTCAAACTCCCGGCTCATGGGCCGGATACGTCACATGCTGGCCACACCCATACCCGGTTTAGTGAAGGGGGAAAAAGTTCCAATACGTCACATGATGCTGCTAAGACAGCGTGAGTTTGACATTTTTGATCTAGATATAAAGGCAAGGGATAAGGAAGATAGAGGATGAAACCAAAAGTACGTAGAACTCATCCCTGCAGTCTCCAGTTTTGGTTCTGAACTGTCCTATTGGTTAAAATAGGCTAAAACAACACACTGGGCAGGGGGAGGACCCATTAGGTTGAATTTGAATGTAGTACCTATACTTCTTTGTAAGGCAGTCAAGTACTTAAAAATAACGTTATTTGCTAAGAAACATATGGCCTTGCAGCCTGAATGAATCACCATTTTGAGAACTATCCCTGCTTATTGAAGATTTTAAAAGAATTTCTGTATATGACAGGTTTGGGGAACCAATTGTGACACTCTTCTTTTTATGAGAACCGTTAGTTTTTCTCTGATCAGGGCTTTTTGGATAAGCTTCCCAAAACTACTATGGAGTACTTGAGCAAAAATAGAATTATCACATTGTGGCCTCGGGTGGTTTTTCTTAAGACCTCTCTTGAGATCTATTATGGCCCTGATCATCTTTTCATCTGCTTATTCATACTTTTGTTCACCAAGCTGTATCATAATAGGTCAATGATACTATGTGCCTAACAGACTACCATGCTCCATCTTGCCCTTCTGCTAGGTTTAATTAACTGAATTAATCTAGTTTTGGTATTCTTATACACACACAACTTCCTATTGGTCAGTGAAGTGCGTCTTGGGAATAAAGCCATCTCATTTTTAGTGGATATCTGAAAAGAATCTGGTTAATTGATTTACGTGATATGTCATCATCATCATTTTAACCACTGTCTATCCACTTCAGGATGAAGGCCTCTTAGGAGCAACCAATATGGTCCTAAGCTTGCTTTTACTAATTGAACCCACATTACTTGCTGATTTTGTCAATCTCGTTGTAAGTCTCTTTCGTGGACACTTTTTTCGTAGTAGTTAGTTCAATTTCCTTTATTTCCTTTATTGTATTACCTTCCATTGAGATCCATTGGCCAAGGTATATGTAGTGGTCAACTATGTGTAGTTCTTTTCCAGATATATGTTTTTTCTTTCTTTGGTGAATCTTCTTTCTTTTCTTTCTTTTTCTTTCTGTGGTGAAACATAACCTGGCTCTTTTTCCAATTTATTATGTATATTCCAAAAATAAAAATGCATTGTTCTTTTCAATATTGAAGAAAATGCATTAAAGCTATATTAAAAAAGTAATATGCACTTTTATTAGAAATGATTACAGATGGTTCCTAACTAGTCAGTAAATTGTAATTTAAGTCAGTGTCTCAACCTTGGCACCTTTAAAATATGTGGACTTGTGGAGTTCCATATATCCTGAAGTTGCCATGGTTGAGAAGCACAGATCTAAACCATTAAATTAAATCTCCCTTATTAGTAATTTAAATTAACATGATTGAAATCAAATCCATCATACTGGTGGCATACAGAATTAATTTTAAAAATGACTAAAACCAAATGTACAAGGCACATATTATATTATACTCCCAAAAATTGGTGCCAGATTAGATGAAGTGCAGCCAAGAAATTGACCTATTTCATGAAATCCACTTTCTACGTTCTTGATTGTTTACCATCTTGTGTGTTGAATTAGAATCCCCTTACTCCCACCCCGGCTATTACATGAAGATGTTTACTGGCTGGGAAGAGTAGGTAGGTTATTGCAAAGTTTGCAGATTTAAAAAAGAAATATCTGTATTTATATGGAATAAGTTGTGATCTTGCTTGGTGGTTTAAAACAGGGGTCCCCAACCACCGGGCCGCGGACCGGTACCGGGCCGTGGAGCACTCTGTACCGGGCCGCAAAGAAAAAAAAAATTAAAAAATGGCGGCTTTCTTCGCCTTCGGTGAATGCTGCTGGGATCAGGGATCAAGGACACAAATGAAAGAAGGGGAGGGAGGAAGCAACCAAAGCCTGTCCTGCTCTCCGGCTCAGCGGCTTCGGTTTCTTCCCGCCTCGTTCCTCTCAGTCGCTCTCTCGCTCCTCCACCAGCCCAGGAAGAAACTGCTTCAAAGAAGCCGGGGGTGAGCTTTCCTGTCGCCACAGCTCCTCCGAGCGCCCGTTCACCCCCACCCGCCTGCCGCGCGCCAGTTCAATCCAGTGCTCCGTTCTGCCTGCCTGCCTGCCTTCGTTTCTGGTTGATTCGGAGAAGCTTCGGCTGATAAAAAGAGGCGAATAGTTATTATTCTCAGCCGAAGCTGCTCCCAAACAACCAGAAACCAAGGCAGGCAGGCAGGCAGAACGGAGCACTGGATTGAACCGCTGGGGAGGGCGGGGTGGGTGAACGGGTGCTCGGAGGAGCTGCGGCGACAGGAAAGCCACACCCCCACCCGGCTTCTTTGAAGCAGTTTCTTCCTGGGCTGGATGTTAGAGGTCCATCGTAGCTCTGAATGATCCTAAACAAGGACTACAGGAGCTTCCTAGGGAAAACACACTGACTAAATGCTCCTCATTCAATTCCTGTTTTCACCAAACAGAGATAAGAGAAACATCTGCATGAAATTTTGTAGCTACACAGCTGGGCAAGACCTAGAACTAGAGAGACTGCAGTCAGGTGTCTTTAATGCTAGTTGTAGGGTAAACATAAAGTTTTGGGAATGGAAAATAGAATCTCCCCGGCCGGTCCTTGAAAGAGTGTTTCTGCTTGAAACTGGTCCCTGGTACAAAAAAGGTTGGGGACCACTGCTTTAAAAACATAGAGAAAAATAAGTTGTGTTATTTTGTGGCTAAGTTCCAGCTTTTGAATAAGTTAAACTTGTCATTCAAGTAAAGTGTGTTTGGCAGAAAAATTGGAGAGGAAGTTAAAACTGGATCAAATGAAATAAAAACAACTATTCTGATATTTTTATTACCTGAATTTTATGAAGGAGGCATATGAGAGGAACAAAGATTGTTGTGTAATGTACCATATATACTTGTATGTTAGAACCTTCATGGATAAGCCAGTTCTTAAATTTTTAACCAAAATGCCATGACAAAATGTGCCATCTGCTGATAAGCCAATCCTTGAAATTTTTGTATGTTTTAATTTTCACACTTAGCTTATCCGCAGGTAGCACATTTTTCACTGTATTTTGGTTTATCTACAAATATGTACTTTCTGATGGCACTTTTAAAAAGTATTACTGAAAATACTTAAGGAGAAGCTTGCTTGCAGGTAAGCCAAACCCAATTTTTAATGCATTTTGGCACCCAAATTTCTCAGCTTAACTGCAAATATATATAGCAATCTTATTACCGATAATTTGAGAATGCACTTACTCCAGTTTGAGAGGTTTATTATATCCTAATGTATCATTCAAAAAGATTTTTATTTAAACTGGAAAAGGTTTAAGCAAAGTTCATAGAGAAGTTGATGGAACTTTTAAATGTAAAACTATTGAAGGATCTGCTACTTTTTCCTTCAATATATTTATGAAAAAAATAGCTTCTCAGGACTCAGTATAAATTATATTAAATATTTAAAAACAATCTTTAGACAGAAAGATTGTACAAAAATGGATTTTAATTTGTACTATCCAGTACAGTATAATGCAGTTCTCAGTTTTTCCCTTTTTATGGCAACAACTACTCTATCAAAGAAACCTTGATAAAAGGCCCAAGCAACAAGATCAGAGTCTGGTGCAATTTGGCTTAATACCAACTACATTGTTCTTTATTTTGCGTGATGAAATCTTCTTGGAAACCTCAGAGCTTATTTTGTAAACTTTTATTTGATTTTTTAAAAAAAGTATTACCTCAATAGCGATTTTTGTCTTATTTCTCACTGTTTTATTAAACATACTTGCGTTTGTTTTTTAAGTTACTGGCAGGCAAATAAGAAAGATCTAAAAAATGCCCCTAAAACTGTTCCAAATAATAATATTAGCTATTAAAATCTGCACAAAGTATTATGAATAAAGATAATGTAGTTTTCACCTTCCTCCTTCAAAAATTTAAGCAGGAAGAACATTAGTGAGATTTTGGCTCTGCAAATAGCTTTAAACAAATAGGAATATAAATATACTTTTGTATTGCAGGAATTTATTTATACTTTGGTATTGCCACTTGAAAGAATCCCTTTCTTAAAAGAGGAGTGCTATGTCTGTATTGTTAGTAAAGTATGCAGACTTAAATTGTGGCTACCAAAATCTCATGGTACTTAAGTAAATGTATGCATTTGGGATTAAATTAAGTAGATTCGTAGAAGTTTTGCTCATTTTTGTGAACATTGTACAGTTGCATATCTTGAGGTAACCTGAAGGGACTTGTGTCTGCTCAAGTGCACAAGTAATTACAGTAATTACACTTACTGTCTTCTTCACTTGAAGGAATGGGTTAAGTGTATTTATACTTTTGTCTGCCTGCGTTCGCTCACATTTTCAGTTCTGCACTAGGCAAACTGGTTGTTAAATGATGTGAAACCCACCTCTGTAGGAAATAAATTTAAAATTAAGGGTGAGTTTAAGCAGACTGTGTGGTCTTCATGCAGCTCTATTTGAAGAGTGAAGAGCAATAAAATTAGTGTTATATGACTGACTTGAAAAACCAAGAGAGTGATCTTGTTATCAAGCTTGGCAACAGTTGAACTTGAAAAGTTGTATTTACACAAAAGGAAGAATCCCCCTTCTTCCAGCTCTCCCTCCCAATCATGGCCCATAATTTCCTTGAACAGGGTAGAGGAGGAGATTTTTTTCCTGGTTGCCCTATCGTTGTACATTTCTTGAAGTGGAGACCCCATCCTATCTATCAAGGTTCTCCATATAAACGATAGTTTTCAGAAGTTAGGATCCTTAGTTGATGGGAGTCCTTTCTGCAAACATCATCTTCAGTGAAGAAACTGTTGACTCAAGAGCTACACATTCTTTATACAGTTGAAATCAGAATGTCAGAACGAAATTCTAGTCATCAGAACAATTTCAGATTTTGTATGCGGGTGCAGAATCTGTTTAAAGTTAAACTGGAATTGAGTCTCTTGCACAGGCTTTACTTGTTATGTGCAGGATTGACTTAGCAAGACAAAGCCCTGAATGGTATTCAAAAGGTAATGAGTGAAGAGCTGTATCATTTTCCTTGTTGCAATACCAGCAGTGAGCTTTGCCCCACTGAGAGGTGCTGCAAATAGAATTTGTCAATGGAAAGAATTTCTCTGAATAACATTCTTCTGTAACTTAGTCCAATTATATTAAATATTAAATCTTTTTTTTAATAGAAAACCCCCAAAGGAAGAACAACTCAGCGACGAAGCTGCCAAGGTGATTTCTAGCCTTCCTGACTTATCTTTCATGCATGCCAAGGTGTTGATGTTCCCATCTACGTTGACACCTTCAACAGTTTGCCAAGGCAAGGTAGACTAAAAGTGAAGTGGATTGGACAATTTCTATTAATTTTTCCCCTAGCTCTTTTCTGTGACCTACGGATTATCTTGCTTTAATTAAAAATCCAAGTTCAGGTGATTTGTTGGTAAGCAGCACTAGAAAGATATACATAATAATGTATATTTATTTACATACTGGAGCCCTGGATTTATATTAAAAAAATATGTAAATAATTGGGGAGGATTGCACCTTTTTTGAAAACATCCTTTTTTCTGTGTGCTGGGGTGTAAACATTTGTCTTTGTGGAATACACTGGTTGTGTCCTTCTTATAAAACTTTATAAACATTTTTTTTAAATGAAAACACCCAGTTTTTGCTCTTCATAAAATTTTCCACGTTTGTTTATTGTTGTTGTTTTTGTTTGTTTGTTTTGGTCAGAATGAATCACTTAACGTTTAATGAATTTTTTTCCCAAAAAAATGGGTCAGGCCTTTTGTTTTGGGGGGTTGTTTTTTGTGTTTGTTTTAGCAAGGCCCTTTTCATCTAATGAGGCCTTTTCTTAGGGACTTGGTGGTTGATTTTGAATTTTCTGCCTTCTAGTAATATGGCTTAACATTATCTTTTATGAGTTTACTTCGGATTCATTTTAGAAAAGTAATAGATCACTGCCTAGCCATTTGATTGTTGTGATCTTTGTAGTAATCAACATGGTTTGGGATGGAAGGACCAAAACTATCTGAATGTCTTACAATGAAATATACTTGTTACATTTTTTTTGTTGTTGTACCACTATTCTTATGTTTGATTTTGCACAATGTAAATTTGACATAATCATAGGTTGCTATGGTTTAGGCTGTATGTACAGAAAAAAAACTATGGGTTGTAAATGTTTGGGGAAATTCCTATGGAAAAACAGAGAATGCTATGTAGAACAACCTCTAACAAGGTTCATGTGCATGCCTGAGGTCTTTTTGAAATTTCAGTGTACAAATTTCTCTTAGCCTAATCAAAATAAACAAATAAAGTTATATAGTCTGTTAATGCGTGTACTGATGTTCTCTTTATGTTTTCAATATTGTTGAAGGCAGAACTGAAGAATCCTTTTTTCCATACATGAAAAGAAAATGTGTACCTAAATGGCTTCTTACCCCAAAGAAGTAACAAAACATACACTATTATTAATTTAAAAGTCATATACTTTTATTTCCTATTGGTTTGTGGAAAGCTGTTTCCTTCTTCTTGGGATACCTGCCTGTAAAGAACTGGATCTTTTGGGACCTTAGCTACAGTTTCACCTGAGGGCCAAATCTTTCCCATTTTAGTTAGGAAGCTTAAGGATTATCCAGATGTTTAAATTTTCTCTGACGCAGATATACTGAAGAGCTATAGGTAAGTGTATAAAGAGACAGAAAATAGGAAATGCGACCAAAGTATTACATAGCAAAGAGCCAATTTGGTGTATCTCACAAGAAATGGTGGTGTATAGCAAAAGAAAAGTATAAAACAGTCAAACATGCCAAATACTCATATTTTTAAAAAGGGGGTAGTGACCTTGGGCTAATCGATCTCTCAGCCCTAAGGAAGAAGGAAATGGCAAACAATTTCTTTAGAACATTTCCAGGAAAACTGCATGGACTAGCCCAGGCAGTCACCAGGAATCAACACATCACACAAACAAAAATATTACATAGCAATATTCAGTTGAAAACTCTTGACAACATTGTATGACAATGTGTGATAGGATAGGAAAGGAAAAGAATTTCAAGTAAACATTAGAAGGGATTTTACTGAAGGTTATGATCCATTTGACAATGAATGAATTATTTTGGAAAGGGGGCAACTCAATTTTGTTGATCTAGAATAGTACTGTGTAATGCTGTGATAATAGGCCTTCTCAGTCAGTTTGAAGGTTCAGCTAAGTGAGAAAAACTAAAGGGTTTTAGAAATCCCATTCACCTTTGTGCTTGTAAAGTATGGAAATGATGTTCTCTAAGGACCAGACTTCCCTTATTCATAAATGTTGATTTGTCAGACATATTAAAGTTCAAGTAGATAGCTGATACAATATAGTATTCCATTCCTTACTATCCACAAAGGTGGACTCATTATCATCTGATGCTGCGATCAGAGAAAAGAAATGGAAAGCGCCTTAGGCTGCAGATTTTAGCTCAGTGAAAACCAAGAGATCACCACCTCTGCAAACAAGCAGGGACAGCAATTTTAAGAATGTTGTATAATGTTTAACTTTGGATAAAGTTTTTCATGGCTCCAGCACCTAAAAATTCTCACATCTCAGTGGATTAATTTTTTTTAAACCTTAGTTTTACATGATTTGATTTGATTAATTTCAGGATAGTAGATGAGATAAAATAGTGAGCATGCAGAACAGAGACAGCAACAACTTAAAATCAGTGAGCTAATCAGCAATCACGAAGAGTTATGGGATGCAGAGTAACTTGGAAGCTGATTGGGTTGGATTAAGCATACCATGAAGTGTGGAAACAGCAGAAAACTTTGCCAATTTTCAAAAGTGCTGAAATATGATCTGATAGATAGTTAAGGTAAAGGTTCCCCTTCACATGTATGCTAGTTGTTTCCAGTTCTAGGGGGCAGTGCTCATCTCCATTTCTAAGCCAAAGAGTCATGGCTGTCTGAAGATGTCTCCATGGTCATGTGGCCAGCATGACCAAATGCCAAAGGCGCAGGGAGCTCTGTTACCTTCCCATCAAAGTGGTCCCTATTTTTCTACTTGCATTTTTACGTGCTTTCAAACTGCTAGGTTGTCAGAAGTTGGGACAAGTAACGGATGCTCACTCCGTTACGTGGCGCTAGGGATTCGAACCGCTGAACTGCCAATTTTCTGATTGACAAGTTCAGCATCTTAGCCATTGAGCCACCGCATCCCTTGATACATAGAACTGATCAAATATACCTGCCATATTCATTAGAGTAAAAATAAAGTACCAGCATAGGAAACTTCAAAGAATTTGATTCATAAAGGATATATATATATATATTATATATATATATTCTTAAGTTTTCGCGGGTACTTACATGTATGGCCTTCGGCTTTGTTCAGGTATTTTCCCACGTCATTATAGTTGTTCTTTTAAAGTTGTAGCAACGTTTCAGCAGAATCTCATCTGCCATCATCAGGCTTCTGTATTGTGTCCGTCTGTGAGTCAGACTTTTACAGTGGTTTCAGATTTAAATTTGGGGCAGCCTATTGCTGTGCCAGAATGGTTTTTTCTTCATCCTGATTGGTTGGGAGTCTTGGTCTGTGTTTATTGGTCTCGGAGTTTGCTGTGTTCTGCTTGGTTGGTGTCTCTAATATCTTCTGTCTGTTTTTTGGCTCTTTTTGTATCTTGATTGGCTGGCAGCATTGTGTTACTTTATTGGAGGCCTTTAGTGCAGCTTGGCTTCGGGTAAATGGACGGCTATCATTAGTTAGGAAGCTGATTGACAGCCTGGTGGAATCATCTCTTCTATTCATGCTATTCAGATGATTCCACCAGGCTGTCAATCATTTGGAAGCCTGCACTCACAAACAAAAAAATCTCCACACCACAAGCCAGGCAAACACCTGGGCACAAACAGATCCCCCCTGATACCTCCAGCTCAAACACACCCCAACCAGGCACCCAGATGAAACCCAGCTTCCTAACTAATGATAGCCGTCCATTTACCCGAAGCCAAGCTGCACTAAAGGCCTCCAATAAAGTAACACAATGCTGCCAGCCAATCAAGATACAAAAAGAGCCAAAAAACAGACAGAAGATATTAGAGACACCAATCAAGCAGAACACAGCAAACTCCGAGACCAATAAACACAGACCAAGACTCCCAACCAATCAGGATGAAGAAAAAACCATTCTGGCACAGCAATAGGCTGCCCCAAATTTAAATCTGAAACCACTGCAAAAGTCTGACTCACAGACGGACACAATACAGAAGCCTGATGATGGCAGATGAGATTCTGCTGAAACGTTGCTACAACTTTAAAAGAACAACTACAATGATGTGGGAAAATACCCGAACAAAGCCGAAGGCCATCGATGGCAAAAGGTTAAAACAGGCAAATATGAAGGCTGCTTACTGGCTGATTTGCAGTGAAATGGTTCTATATGGGTGCAAAACCTCCAAGTATTCCTGAGGCTAAATAATTGGAACTTGAGTCATATCCTATATCCCAAACATATCTGAAAATAGCTTTGGTTTATAAATCCTAATAAAATTAAAAATTCAAGGAAGAATCTCTATGATTGAAGATTTTTTAAAAAAATCTAGCCTAAACCTTATTGATACAATTGATTTGATTGCATTGTCCAATGTGAAAGTTAAGGCAACAAACTGGGTAACAGATATGTCAAGACAGCTGTGTGTTGATGCCAGGTTTGAAAAGGCACTGAAACAGTCCAGAAATCCTATATATAAATTTAAGTCAAAATCATTGTTTACTGATTAGGATCTTGCAAACAATTGGCTGTGAAGAGTAAGCCATTTAGCCTCAAAGTAAGAATGAATGAAACTTTCAGAAATATCCACCTTGGACTACAGGAGAGGATTTGGTTGCAGGTTTTTTCTGCAAGTGCTTCTGCACCTGAGTAAGCTTTTTTGAAGTGAGCATTTGCTTATTATTTGCCATGAAAACATTTCAGGAAATTGTAGTAAAGCTCTGCAAACCTAAGTAACATTTTGCATGACATTGTTAACTGATAATATTGGAAGATAATTTCAGCAGAGGTGAAATGCTTACATTATTTCCCTTCCTTTCCACTTGGAACAGCCTTCTGCATGGTAACCGCAGCTGCTTTTGTTGCCATGGCCTAAAATACCATTTTTTTTTGAGCGGGGACAGCACTATAGCTGCAGGAAAGAGCTAGATGGCTATTGTTTCAGAATGGAAGTTGAGAGTTAACTCAAGATTCAAAGCTAGTTGGATAAGCTATTGAAGGATGGGGTTAGTAGGCTGGAGTGGAAATGCAAGCGCGGTTGTTGTCTTTAGACAATTGCCTTTGGGGGCAGCTGCCCAATTTCTCTCAATGTGCACGGCTTGGTAGCTGAGGCTTCTTGGATAACTTATTGTAGTGTGGCTTGCCATTCTTGGTCTAAAATTGTCCATAAAGGACTCCTCTCCATTAAATTATTAATTTGTACAGCTCCCCTCTTATTAACCTTCCCCCTACAACTCTTTTCTTGTCTAAATTGCCTTTTTTTTTTTTAAGAAAAAAAAATGCTTGGGATTCCTTTTTGGCTTCCTTGTATAGAGGGGCTCTGCATCACATCTGTCCTGCAGTTGTTATAACCTTGACTTGTACATAGTATATGTTGCACCAAGCCTTCTGTTGTTAAGATGTTACTGACCCTGAGCCTATTGCAAAATTTTCAGAGCTGCCCACTTCTAGGAATGCCGTTTGCTAAGCAAGAGTCCCTCTTCTGTAATCCCTACCACAGACAAAAATGTGGTGGAAAATTCTTTTTTTCCCCACCCTTTCTGATATGGACAAAACCAAGGACTCAGGCAAAAGGTACTCTTCATATCACTAGCATTTCATAATCATTCAAGCTACACGTGATAGTTCTGCATCTGTTTTCAGAAGGAGATCACGTTAACTGGATGGAAAGGGAAATGAGAAGCAGCAGGAAGGACAAAACACCACCAGGAAAGAAAAAATCCATTATATGCCTCTAATGACCTTCCAGAACAGGCAAAATCTAACTGTAACTCTGCCATGCCAGCCATATGTGAGTGTTTCTCCTCGTCCATATTAAATCAGTTTTCTGGTTCACTCACAGTTTTATTTGTTTTCTAGAAAGCACATGGGCAGGGCTACTAGGTCAGGGCTGCAAAAGTCCAAATGGCCACTAGATGGTAGCAAGGGATTACAGAACTCTAACTCTTCCTAGCCTAGCCACATTTGGGTAGTTGCAGTGCAGATCTGATCAATGCGAGTATGGATTGTTCTGCACTATGTCTAGACTACAGACTTAGTCTGGATTATGCTGTTGTGCATATGTAAATGGAAAAATATTCATTTGTGTATTACAAACAGGCATATGGCTGGGTGCCCAGTAATCACTACAATGATATTTGAATTTGAATATTACTGCAATGTGTGTACATCTCCAGCTATGGCAGGGTAGAGGACACATTTGTGCCAAACATCGTGGAACAATTACATTATCAAGCAAGATAATTCTTAAATTCCTAACTCTAAACAGAATCTAACTTGTTTTAACATTTTTTTAAAAATATATTTTTTCCCTTTTGTAAAAAAGAGGGATAGGAAAAAAGTCTGCTGACATGGCTAGTAACTTTTGGGGAGCAGGGCCATTGAGAGCATTACTGAGAGCTATTTCTACCCTCACAAGGTAATTTTGTGGCACAAATTTCTTTGTATCAGGTGATATTGATCTGAACTGCCCTTGAATAACTTTGAGGTGCCAATGGAAAGCTGATTAGAGTGTATAAATGAATAGACTTTCCCCAAGGGCAGCAATAATTACATTTAAAACACATGTCGGATTATTTGCTGAGTAATCTGGGATTTTTTTTTTCTTTTTGAGGATTCTGAACCGGTGCACCCTCAAAAGCTTCTGTACGACTGACCCTCTTGGTACAGAATAACTTCATCTCAGAAACCTTATATCTTTAATTCAACATGTTGATCAAAGAATTCAAAGAGCTGCCGTATATGATACAAAATACTTGAAAAGCAGAATATTTATTGTCATTTTCATCAATATACAAAATACAGACGATGCTACTGCATCTCTTAATTTGGGTATAATAACATTTCACCGTTGTTTGACATATACACTGGGGGATAAATTAGTCAAGCAGTGGAACCTATTATATATTTATCCTTTTATAGCCTTAAACACTGTAAGATGATTTTCACAATAAAGGAATGAATGGAAGAAGCAATACATTTGCTATTTATTCTTTTTTTTTTTAAGCAAATGAACAGTTGCAAAATATATTCATAAATGGTTACTGCTTATCCAACCTAGCATGGTTTTAACTAGTAACTGGTCTCCACTGGGGATTTACATTATTGCTGCCTTTGCTAATAGAAATAGACATATGGCTCTGTTCAACTGTATTAGACTCTTGTTTATTTTTATTTATTCTCCACTCTGCCTCACTTATTTTTCACAGATTTGTCTATTCCTTCTATCCTCTTTCAATTGTTTTGTGCTTCTATCACTAATGTTTGGTTCCCTAGAAGCTAAATAATTAAAACAATATTATGTTCTTGGCACTTAAGAACATTACTATAGTTAGATACCATTGCCTGAGTGAATTGCTCTGTTTGTTTCTCCATTTATCCTATAGCTGAACCATGACACTTCTTTCTCTCTCATCCTCCTTTAAATGCTGTGCAAAACCACTCTTGGGACAAATGGAGATGGATGGGAAACCATCCACCTGATATGGAAATGGGTCGAGCTTTAGCCCCCCAAATAGTAATTAACTCAGTTCATTGCCAATCCAATCCAGACAGCTCTTCAAAGCCCACAAGAAAATAAGCCAGATATTTCTCCCCAATATAATCAGGGCTGTCTTCAGAGGGCTGCCTCTGAGAAACATGGCCTCGGGAAGTAAAAAGCCATCCTGTTGTTTGGTTAATCCCATGGATCTTCATGGGTGGGATTATGTCTCATTTCCCTAATTTCTGAGGATAGTTTGCCAATGTAGCTCTGTAAGCAAATCGAAGAAGAGCCTTCACTGTTTCTTTGCCAGGACATCCTTTGAAGAACTGGCCCATGCAAAAAATCAGCCATAGGAAGGAAGTGATTTCCATCCCAGCCCCATTCAATCATAGCATCTCTCAAGGATCCCAAATTGGGGTAGGCTGAGATTGACAGGTTTTCTGATTTTCAAGTTAATTAAGGCTCCTGGTTTTCAAGTTAATTTATCAGTTCTGGGAGGGGGGAGGGGCTTGGTGTGATTAAACAAGAAATCTGCATGCTTAGAAAACAATTGCCCTAAGCCTTCACTTATTAAAATAAATGTAAATGACCTACTTACAAGGGGCACACTTAAGTATATTGGTTATTCTTGAACCTGGGACCCTGATTTTAATTCCTTAGCTTAACATGTGGAATGGCAGCTATGCAACAGTCTTTCCCAAAACAACAACTCTGCTGATGTGTCTCTGCTCATGTCTTTTGAACTGTCATCATGGTCTGACTCAGAGATGCGTGATTTGGCTGGCTGGTGTAGACGCCTTGATATTCATTTCCTGTTACCTTTTCCCTTTCCTTGGAGTGGGAGGAGAGGCTCTCTTTAGTGCAAAACCCCATGGCCCCTAGGGGGCAGCAAAGAGGGGTTTCTATTCATGGCCATCTGCAGTGCAGATCCGGGAAGCCTTCCTCATGGCAGGCGAGGTGATTGACAGGAGTGTCCATCTGCTCACCTAAGGAGATTGAGCCTCCAAGCTATGCCGTATATGGCCAGCATACCTTGAAACAGGTGCCGTCATAAAGTGGCTTGGGCTGCTGCTTTGCAGGATGGGATTGTGTTACAGTGCTGGCAAGGCTGTCTTCAGTCCAAATGACTGATTATCACAGGAAATAAATTACCTCTTTGCTCTGCTTAAATTGAAGCAGTTTAGAAAATAGGAAGAGGGAGGAAAGGAGGGAGGGAGGGAGGGAGGAGCAACCCAACTGCAAATGTGGTGCTGCCGGCTGCTGTCGTGAAGATAGCAGGTTTAAAGCGGCCCTGCTGAGTGAAGTCTGGAGCCGTGTCCAAGCCAACCAGCCGTCCTGTCATCGAGCACTTCAGCAGCCCACTTTCCCTCCTCTAGTTTTTCTGCCTTTCTTCTCCTCTCTCTCTTTATGCATCTGGAGCTCTGTGCCCCTCCCTACCCCTGCCGTCCTTTTTGGCTGAGGGAAAGGAAAGGCTGGAGTTTGTTTTCAATGTGGGGGGGGGAGTTGCGCCTTGTGGAACAGTTTTTTTCCTTTGAGTGAGAGTTCATTTCTGCCCTCCCATCATCTGATGGCTTGCCAGAGCCCTGGATATGTTCGCGAGG